>NC_136270.1:91656096-92149085 GCF_964187855.1 Myxine glutinosa
ATGTAATTGTTATTTGTGAAGTGTGACCACTTGGCAGCATGTTTCATAACAAGCTCAGGTTAGTGTCATATCATGTGTAAGTCAAATGGCATATAGTGAGCGCATTATCGGTTTTGATCATTGAGAGAGCCATTGTTCTCATCTGTACTCAGGTAACCTGATAATAACTTTCTTTACAATGTGGGAGGGGAATGTAAGGCCGGGGGTATATTGGCACCAGGTGTTTCATAACTATGATAGATGCCTGTGTGGTATTTGGTGTTATTAAATGGTGAGTTCTCTCTCAAATGTGAACAACGAATCAAAAATATTATGACAGCACCAAAATCTGCAGGGTCGCCTTATTGTTGTGCAATTGCCAGAGTAAGCAGATCGCTGCATAAAGGTTAATGTGTGAAGTTTTAATCGCGATTGTTTATTGTTTTGAGCTTAATTATGTTGCTATTCTTGAAAACACTAATTCTGCCGAATTACAGAGCTGGTTTGTAGGTCAATTGAGCTGAACTTTGTAAAGATAACACCCCCAGAAGTTTCAGGTAAGTCTTTCAAACAAACTTAGGTTGATCTTAGGCTTGAATTGCGTTCATGTTTAGTCTGCTCGATGGCACAGAACTGGGTTTTGTTACTTTTCTAATAAAACCATCGCTTTTAGTTTAAACATTTCCACACGCTCGAGCACGAATGGGGAATTTGATATGGATATTTGGTGTAAGAGGATAATTGTTCAATTGAACTGGGGTTAAAAGAGTTAACTTTGGATTGTCTATGACCTCCATTCCAAAGCATCTTGGGCCATTGCCACAAGCGAGGCTTCACAGACGCATTGCCTGAGATGATGAGTGAAGGTGCAGCTCAAGAAGAAGGAATATTTTGTATTATACAAATATGGAAGCTCTTTTGAAGGGTGATATGGCCTCTGGGTGACGTCCTCCTTCAGCAAGGAATATTATGTGGTATTTGAGCAACAATCTATATTGATCCAATCTAATGTTTTATGGAACAGGAAGTTGCATGCGATGCTGTTGGTTAAGTTTGTTGACACTGTGGGTACATTCAGCAGATGGTTCCGGAATGGAGTAGTTGGTAAAGACAGGTATTGGTGTGCACAGACATTATTTGGTTAAACTACATTCTGTGGGGAAAAATACAATACACGGTCACTTTTGTTGTTCTTTTTCAATTTCTATATGTTGTCGCTTCTTGGGGAGTTTATAAGAAACTGATAAAAATTAATTATATTGAATGTGCAGAATTTTGTTTGATCTCAAAGCTAATTGGAGTTGAGCTCAGTTTTACTTGGATTGAAGGTGTTGTCGGCTGTGGAATGACTGCATGGCTCTGTTGGGAGCGTGTTCGACTCTCAAGCTTTCTGGTCATGAATTTATTTTCATGACCAATTGAAAATTGAAAAATTGCAAAATTGCAAAATTGCATGACCAGTTGAAACTTTGGAGTTGAAATTCTACCGAAATTGCCATCCTGATTCGGGGATAACAGGCAATGTCACATCCCAGGTTACACCTGAGGATGTAAACCCGGTTATCTTGTTAGCATTTAGGTTGTGGAAGCGAAAGATCCTTTATAGATTATGTTAATGATGTGTAGATAAATTGGATAAATTGACCTCCTCTGTCTATGTCTCATTTTTCAACGTCATGTTTACTTGAACACTTGTGTATCCAAGGAAAAGCCAAAACGCTGGCCAGAAACGTGTGTGTGTGTGTGTGTGTGTGTGTGTGTGTGTGTGTGTGTATGTGTGTGTCTCTGTGTGTGTGTGTGTGTGTGTGTGTCTCTGTGTGTGTGTGTGTATATGTGTGTATGTGTGCATATGTGTGTGTGTGTGTGTGTGTGTGTGTGTGTGTGTGTGTGTGTATATATGTGTGTGTATGTGCATATATGTGTGTGTGTGTGTGTGTGTCTGTGTGTGTCTGTGTGTGTGTGTGTGTGTGTGTGTGTGTGTGTGTGTGTGTGTGTATATGTGTGTGTGCATATATGTGTGTGTGTGTGTGTGTGTTTGTGTGTGTGTGCATATATGTGTGTGTGTGTGTTTGTGTGTGTGTGTCTCTCTCGGTGTGTGTGTGTGTGTGTGTGTGTGTGTGTGTGTGTGTGTGTGTGTGTGTGTGTGTGTGTGTGTGTGTGTGTGTGTGTGTATGTGTGAAGTTCTATATTGATGATGTGTGTAAAGATAAACATAAAATTGGAAAAAATTCAGGCCTTGTTTAAAAGCAAGGCCATATTAGTTTGAGGCACATGTTGCCTACTATCATGTGTCCTGAATGCACGTCACTAATCTAGCAAAAATGGTCGATCGTTAAGGATTCATAAGGCGCTTGTCACAGAATGAATACACGGGAGACTAAACAGTAATGTTCCATTAAATTGGCCACATGTGTGTATGTACTATGGATATATTAATCACTCAATGCAAACAAAACACACAAGGTAGACTAAACAGTAACATGAACATGGATTAATTATGCACTGTATTTGCCATACCAGCCTCATATGCAATCGGTGTTTAACTCATTTCTGGAAAACTGCTTACTTTGGCAGATTAAATTCCTCTCTTCTTTTGTGACACTTAATGGAATGGGCTTTAGCTTTCAAGAAAACAAACATTAAAGCAAATTCAGTAAATCACTAAATGGTGCAGCCTAAAACCCAACAGGCAAAAAAATGTTGAAGCAAGTCCACTGACGTTTGTATTCTTGTTATTCGATGTCGCAACGTAGTTTCAACCAAAACATCAACACGAAAACAAGCTTAAGTGCGCGCTGCGAAGGTCTCTTCTTGACCTCAACTCTGAATCATATCGAAAAAAACAATGTTATTTTGAGGCTTTGAAATGATGGATTTAAAGCAAAACAAGTCAAATTTCAGAACTTGAGACTTAGCAAATCATCGAATCCCTATTGAACTACAACGGCATTCGGTAGAGCGCATGGTCTCGCCTCGCGCATTAATTCTGAACAAAAATACCATCGTTAAATGAACACGCTACTATTATGGCCCACTGCTATTATTTCCCATATAACCGGTTTTATACACACACCCTATTATGTCGCATACATTGCCATTATCCATAACTTTATTGATTAATTGATTGATTATTAGGATATTTAACAATAACTTTTGTGCACATTTAGGCTAAATTGCATCGACAAAGTGAATTTGTAAATAAATTCAAACTATATTCCCCATGGTTAGTCAATCATATTGTTACGGGTCGCGGACAAGATGTTACTTTGGGCCGAGCGGATGGTCAACCGCGACCGTTACAGGATCCCCGATTAGCCCGACTCCCCCAACGTTGACCAATCGCGCCACAGGTATTCAATCGGGAAACCTCTAAAGCGACCGAATGTAAAGAGGAAGAGAGAAGAAGACAGAGTACGGAGGAATAACAGGATTTATTATACACACAAGCAAAAAGAAAGCAGTCACGTTTATTTACAACACATAAGACGCAGGTGACACAGTGCAAATACTAGCTTACCTACAGTCTTAATTAACCCAGGACAGAACAAACAAAAGACAGACTCACACGGGGAATGATGACAGGAATCGCAGGAGGTGGATGGCTGGAGGTGAACGCTTGGTGGAGCCAACGCGGAGCTTGGTGGAGCCTTGGTGGAGGTGAATGCTTGGTGGAGCCAACGCAGAGCTTGGTGGAGCCTTGGTGGAGGTGAACGCTTGGTGGAGCCAACGCGGAGCTTGGTGGAGCCTTGGTGGAGGTGAACGCTTGGCGGAGCCAACGCGGCTGGTGGGGGGTTGGTGTGACGGGTTCTCTCTCCTTCCCTCACAAGCTTCAGGACTCTTTCGCTCTCTTTCTTAGTCCCACCCAGTCCAACAACTTCCTCTCTTGCTTAGTCCAACTCAAGGCCTTCCTGTCTTCTGATCTCCTCCCTCCTCGACTCTGTAAAAGCTCATCTCCTCGGGAAACGCCCTGCCGTGGGTTATATAGGCCCCGCCCCTCAACCTTTGCGAACCTCCCCGATCGCTCTTCCTCCGCCCTCTCTAGCCAAACCCCTGGCTCATGGTTGGTCGAGTGGGGCTGGCTCACTCCTCCCCTCTATGACGAGGTGGAGACACGCCTTTCTTCTCCGACCCTGCCTCGTGGTCAATGGCGGTTGAAGAGAAAACCGCCCAAAATGCAGTTGGCAATTGGAAGGGAGGTAATTGGCACTGGGAATGGAAGTTTTGGGAGTGGGAATGAAGTTTTGGGAGTGGGAATGAAGGGAATCTATCTCTTTCACTGGTGCAATGGAGTATTTCAATTAATGGGAGACACAGCCTTACCCTAAAACACAGAATAAGATATAACTATCGAACAGGGGTATTCTATGATTAGCTGACGTGTATGCTTGTGGACTAATTATGGGACGCCCTTTTGAACTTTACACAGCTCCGGAGGCAGGAGGCGCAGACTCAAGCAATATTCATCACCAATTTACCACAATACAACACAATCAAAAAAAATACAGTCCTCATATCCGCAACAATATGTATAAAGTTTTGCATCAATCTCTTAAGTGGTTTTGGAGAATTTTTTTTTTTTTTTTTACTTAAAAAAAAATCCAATATGGCCTCCAAACCACATAACCAATGATGTCATGAATTTTATTCTTTACTCACATCTATGAAATTAGATATATGAAATTTCAGATTTTTCGCAAAACAATTTCGATTCAACCAAATTTTTTTTTTTTTTTTTTTTTTGTATACAAGATCGAGGCTCGTGAAAGAGCGAACATTAATCACACAGAAAGACAAACCGACACATAAAACATATAACATCGGGAGCGGTAGACAAGATGGGGAGAGAGGGGGAAGGACACAAACACAACATTTGAGAGCAGGGACCGAGAGACATGGAGACATCGAGAGATCTGAGAGAGGGCGAGGGCTTTGGGGGGGGGGGGGGCATGGGAAGGGGGCGGTGGGAGAGGTATAAAACATATGGACACTGCCAGGACTTCCAGGAAAGAAGTTGGAATTTCAAACAAGGTGGATCTGGGGTGAATTAGCGGGGGTAGAAAAGATCAAGGTTTTGGATGGGGGAAGATAAGAGATGGTGGTGAACAGCTGTTTTAAAGACCTGGAGGGAGGAGTGGGATTGAAGGGAGTGAGGGAGTTTGTTCCAGAGGCGGGAGAAAAGAGGAATGAAAGAGTGAAGGTGAGCAGAGAGCCGAGATTTCGGCAGTTTAACCATCAGAGGGTTGCTGGCAGATCTTGTGCGACCTGTAGGAATATTTGGGGGACAGAGCACAGAGAGAGCTGGGGGTGCAAGGCCGGAGAGGAGTCGGTAGAAGACAGAAAGACCACCTACCTGCCTGCGGTGAGTGAGTGAAAGGCCCTCAGAGATAGCTTCATCGCGGGAGATTCCAATAATTCTGAAAGCTTTGGTTTCAACAGCGTGAAGCCGAGCTAGGTGTGAGGCAGGAGCACCGGCCCATAGGGGAGAACAGTATTCCATTGAGCTGCGGATGAAAGCCTTGTATGTGGTGAGGAGCTCAGGTGTGCCGAGGAAGGACTTCGCACGACGGAGGATGCCCAGTCGGCGACTGGCTTTGGAGGCCAGCTTGGAAATGTGGTTTTCCCAAGAAAGATCATGGCAGATAGTGAGACCCAAAATCTTGAGCGACAGAACTTCTTGGAGAGGATTGTTGAGAAAGTAGATGGGAGGGTTGTCCAGTCGATCTTTTCGGAGAGACATAGTAAGAGTGTGGGATTTGTCAGGATTGAAAGACATGTTCCACTTGTTTGACCAGTCTGTGATTTTGTCCAGGTCTTCAGAGAGTGAGGAGGCAGCAGACTGCCGATCTGAGGGAAGAGGAATGGAGCGGCAGAGAGTGGAGTCATCAGCAAAGAGATAGAGAGGATTTTCGAGAGAGTCAGAGAGATCATTGATGAAGACCAGAAAAAGCACGGGGCCCAGAACACTGCCTTGGGGAACTCCAGCCTGAACAGGAAGAGGAGATGAGAGAAACCCATTCAGGGCCACACGTTGACGACGACTAGAGAGGAAGTCCGCCAGCCATGCGTGGAGATTTCCATGGATACCAAAGGAGGAGAGTTTGGTGAGCAGAGCGGGGTGCCAGACCGTGTCGAAGGCACGTGATATGTCGAGGGAGACAGCTCTAATTTCCTGTTTGGCATCGAGGACCTCCATCCATTGTTGAGACAGCAGAAGCAGCATGTCCAGAGTAGAGTGACCTGGTCTGAAACCAAATTGATGATCAGAGATCAAGCCATTGGAGAAGAGGAAAGATTTCATATCCGAAGCAATGATGGATTCCATGACTTTGCTGATAATTGGGAGAAGGCTGATTGGTCTGTAGTTGCTAGGATCTGTTTTTGCACCTTTTTTGTGCTAAGCGGTGATGTTGGCTGATTTCCAAGCAGATGGCAGTTGACCTTGAGCAAAAGAGAGGGTGAAGAGAACAGAGAGAGGGTGAGATAGAGCAGCAGAGCAGGATTTTAGGACCCGTGGGCTGATGCCGTCGGGTCCAGTTGCAGAATCAGAGTCGAGGGTTGACAGAAACTTTTCCACCTTGTCAGGAGGAAAGGACACGGAGTCCAGGAGCAGCAGGGTACGACTGGGTATGGTGGGTACAGAGAGGGATGGGTTTGGGACACAAGATTTAGAGGCAAACACAGAGTTGAGGCATTCAGCTTTTTCACGTGCGGAGTCAGCTGTGTAGCCGTTTGAGGTAAGGGAGGGGATGGAGGGGGAACAAACACCAGAAACGGATTTGACCAGACGCCACCAGGATTTGGAAGAGGGAGACAGATAAGAGAGTTCGGTCTTGAGAACGGAGAGATATTGTTTCCTGGCTCTCCTGAGGGTGGACACACACTTGTTTCGGGCTTTGTGAAAGGAAATGAGATTTCCTTCCGTTGGATTTGCTTTCCAGGAGACGAAGGCAAGTTGTTTCTGGGCAACAGCCTCACCACAAGATTCCGTGTACCATGGACGGGAGGAAGGGTATGACAACTGAAGACGAGATGGGATAAATCTGTGCATGAGAGAGAGCAATTTACTTTGGAAGAATTCCCAGGATGAGTTGATGTCAGAGGTGGTAGAGATGGGAGACCAGTCCAGATGATTGATGGCTGCTTGAAGACCGTGCCAGTTGGCCTGAGTGAAATGCCAGACTCGTCGACGCTGAGCAGGCTCCCTGAGGATGGTCAGAGAGATGTCCACTTTAACAAGGACATGATCAGATGATCCGATCGGAGCAGAAGAAGAGCAGCAGACATTTTCAGGGAAGTTAGTCATAACCAAGTCCAGAAGAGAAGATGTTCCGTTGACTGAGATCCGGGTCGGGAAATTGACAGATTGTGTCAGTCCCAGTGAGTCGCAGAAGTCCTTTGCTGAAGAGCCATGGCTGGTGAGAGAGGTACCCACACCCAGCCAACTGGCATGGTGACAATTGAAATCACCACATATGAGGAAGAGAGAGTTGGGATGAGTAGATAGAAGTTGGTCCATATCATCAGACAGCGAGATGTAGATGGAGTCATCACTGTTTGGTGGACGGTACAACACACATATGAACAAGAGGTGGGAGCGAAGGGGAAGCCGTAGCCAGAGGTATTCCTGGGGGTGAGGTGGAGAGAGTGCAGTGCAGGGCGAGTGAGGAAGAGAGTTTTTGATAAAGATAGCAACCCCGCCTCCAGGACGAGGCTCAGGTCTATCATACCGGAGGAGGGAGTAGCCCGGGAGAGATACTATGGAATCAGAGACATCATAAAGGAGGAAAGTTTCTGTTAAGCAGATCACGTCTGGTTTGACAGAAGCAACCTGTATGGAGAGATCAGTTAAGTTTGAACGAAGGCCCCGGATGTTTGAGGTCCATACCGTTAATGAAGAGGAAGGGGGAGCATCAGATACAGAACAGGGGGGAGGAGGGGTAGGGTAAGATGTGGAAGAGGTGGAAGAGATAGGGAGAGCTGTTGAAGGTGTGTCAGAGATTTCAGAATAGCTCGGAGAAAGGGAAGGATGGGGCGGACAAAAGGTTTGATGGTGATTGGGTGAGCCACAATGAGGTGTTATTTGAGGAGGGGGAAGAGCGAGGCAGAAGGTTGGGGGAGATGGAGGTGAGAGTTTGAAGGGGGAAGAAGCGGGGAGGACGCTTTGAGGAGGGGGAGTGAGAGGGGGGAAATTGAGAAGCAATGAGGGTGGGGAGATTTTAAGGGGAGGGGTGAGGGGGGAGTTTGGGAGGGAAGGGACAAGGGGAGGGATTTGAAAGGGATGGGATATGGGGGAGATTTGGAGGGGAGGGGAGGGGTGAGGCAGGAGTCTAGGAGGGGAGGGGTGAGGGGGCGTCTTGGCGGGGAGGGGTGAGGGGGTAGTTTAGGAGGGAGGGGGCAAGGGGGGAGATTTGAAAGGGATGGGTGATGGGGAAGATTTGGAGGGGAGGGGTGATGGGGAAGATTTGGAGGGGAGGGGTTATGGGGAAGATTTGGAGGGGAGGGGTGAGATTGGATTTTTGAAAGTGTATGATTTATGGGAAACGAACATTTATTGCAAAATGAGTTTCTTGTGACCTTCGAGTTAAAAATACGTTTAAGGACGCTGGATGGAGGATGGAGTGCAGGAGAGTTTAGGGAATGTAGAAAAAAGGCACTATAGGAGATGGATATTTTTTTTGGGATGAATTGATTTGGTGAGCAAGTCGAAAGCAGCCTTTTAAAGAAGAAGAAGAAAAAGGTGTTATAAAATATGACGGAATACATAACTTGAGGGGAAAGTGTAAACATTGAAGGTTAATGAGTGAAAACTATCTGGGGAAATGGGGGAGAAACACGTGGTCGAAGAACGAACGAACGAATAAGAATGAATAAACGAATGAGAACAGAGAAGGAAATTTTTTTTTTTTTTTTTTTTTTTGAGTTGAGATTTACACAAGGAAGATGGGTGAAAAGCCTGGGGTATGGGTGAAAAGCCTGGGAATGCAGAGAACGAAAGTTATTGGATCACAAACGACGGACCGCTGAGAGAAAAACAAAGCCTCAAGGTTGTACAGTGCACACTGTACAAGGCCTCAAGACACGACACGGCAAACAGACGATCAATTTATGAAAGATAAACACCGAGAAACAACCAAAGTTGCACACAATAACTTCACACACCGAAAGATAAATACAGTTTCGACAAAATACAATTGTGAACAGACAACTTCGAAAAACGTGGAGACCGTGTGGAGCTTCGAAAATCCCTCCCACCGTCTCCGAGATCTCGCGAGATCTCCCAATTATGGCTGGAATACCACTTAACCAATGATGTCATCATTATCTCCCTACATACCCCATGGGGGGATGATGACACATGCCAAGTTTAAATTTCTTTGTTGAGCGGTTTCAGAGAAAATGATATCCAAATTTTTTCTTTTCAATTTTTTAAGGCAACACGAAATCAGATGCTCCGGCCTAAATTGTCATGTGATTTTACATTGTGTAGGTGTATGCTTGGAACTTTCCCTGGTCTAGAGTAATGTATATTTTGTAGCCAATTCGGCTGAATTAGGCCAATAAACCCCACACATGAACTCTCCACCTCACCAAAAAGTGATCTATCATATTTACATTTACTTTTTCATAACTCTTTAACAGTGGTGATGTGTTAAAAATTGACCATATTTTATTTAGTTATGTACTGCATACCATAAACATTCTTTGGATTCCATTCTCTGCCATTTATCCACTAAACTTTTGTGAACCCCTGCCCCAGCACATTGCATTTTGCTTTCCAAAGGGGAAAGAAATTTCTAAATTTCTACATTGCATTTCTAAATTTTGCTTTCCAATGTGCCCGGTTTAGAAAGAGGTTTTAGGCCTCAATCTTGATGACTTTGACTTTGAAAAAGTAGCAATGACTAATAAACTTCTGGTGTTATAACGCCACAATAGAAAACGTCCATTATAATGATTTATATATAACAAAGGGCGGTGTTGGGCTAGCGGCTAGGGTGCCGGCTTAGGATCCTAGGATCCTGGGTTTGAATCCCGGTCGATCGCTGAATTAACGCCAGGGGGGTTGACTCAGCCTGTCATCCTTCCAAGGTCGGCTAATTGAGTACCAGTTCACTGGTAATTCACTGTTTGTCGTTAAAGGTGGCAAAAAGGGTTGGCGTCCGGAAGGGCATCCGGCCGTAAAACATTGCTTCAAAAAGGGGACCGAAAAACAACAACAACCACGGTTCCCGAAAAAGGCCAACCCCCACTTTGCGGGGAAAAATGGCTTCTAAAGGTGGTTATTGTTATTTTATAAAGGGCGGCAAATTCAAATTAACAAGTCAAATTCAATTGAGTCAAGAAAGACTAAATTTGATTGAGTCAATTAACAATTGAGTCAAGAAACTCAAATGAACAAGAACTATAAAATATAATTATGAAACTTTCAGAAAAGAGATGTTGAAAAGAGATGTTGTTGATATGTGTATAAAAACCACCTTTAGAGGCCATCAAATTTGATGCAGTAGCGTTGTTCAAGTTTTTCCGTCATTTTGTCAAAAACGAAAATCCGACGGCGCTCACTTACATGTCCTCACTCATCGGCGGTCTGCCGTCGAATGACAGCTTCTGCAGGTGGGAAAAAATTCACACGTGTGCATTAGGATCGCCTACATACGTGCACCAATCAACGCCTCCCTAGCTTCTTTTTTTTTTACGCACGAAAAATAAAGGTCGGATACTTTTTGAACACACTACATATATGCAACCCTTGTTGGGCGAATTTCAACAAATATATATATATATATATATATATATATGTACAGTCACGTGAAAAAGTAAGTACACCCCATGTAAAGTTTAGACTTTTTCAACATGTTTCAACATACAGCTACTTGATCTTCATTTCAACAATATTGATAGATAAAGGTGGTATAATATAACAAATATCATGAAACATTTACATTTTGTAGCCCATTGTATAATTTAAATAAACATAAATGCAAATTTCGCATGTGCAAAAAGTAAGTACAGTACACCCTTGGCTCTAATAGGTGGTATTGCCCCCTTTGGCAGAAACAACCTCAAGTAGGCGTTTCTTATAAATGTCTACCAGTCTCTGACATCGACTGGGAGAAGTTTTTGCCCACTCCTCCATGCAGAATTCTTTCAGCTGTGCGATGTTTGAGGGGTTTCTTGCATGCACAAACAACAACAACAACATGCATTTTAAGGCCATTTTCCCTGCTAGAGCGGGGGTTAGCCTTGCGGTCCCCATGACAATCTTCTTTTTGCACAATCAAGTTTCTTGCATGCACAACAACAACAACAACATGCATTTTAAGGCCATTTTCCCTGCTCGAGCGGGGGTTAGCCTTGCGGTCCCCATGACAATCTTCTTTTTGCACAATCAAGTTTCTTGCATGCATGCACAACAACAACAACAACAACATGCATTTTAAGGCCATTTTCCCTGCTCGAGCGGGGGTTAGCCTTGCGGTCCCCAAGACAATCTTCTCCTCTTGCGTCAATCAGATGCGTCAATCAATGCGTCAGATCAGATGTGTCAATCAGACGTCAATCAAGACGTCATTCAGATCAGCGTCAATCAGATGACAATCTCCTTTCTTGCATGCACAGCTCGTTTAAAATCCCCCCACAACATCTCGATGGGATTAAGATCTGGGCTTTAACTTGGCCATTCCAGAACCCTCCATTTCTTTCTTTTCAGCCATTCCTTGGTGGATTTACTGGTATGTTTAGGGTCATTGTCATGTTGCAATGTCCACCTTCGGTTGAGCTTCAACTTTCCGACAGATGGCCTCACTCAAGGATGGCCGCCTCAGATGGCCTCCTCAAGCACCCTCTGGTACAATGAAGAATTCATCGTGGATTATATGATGGTGAGCTGCCCAGGCCCTGATGCAGCAAAGCTGCCCTAAACCATAATATTTCCACCACCATGCTTTACAGTTTGTATCAGGTTCTTGTTGTCAAATGATGTGTTTGGTTTTCGCCAAACATGTCTTCTGGTACTGTGGCCAAATAGCTCGACCTTTGACTCATCTGTCCAGAGCACATTGTTCCAGAAGTGCTGGTCTTTGCCTAGGTGTTCATTGGCAATCCTTAGTCTTGCCCTGATGTTCTTTCTGGACAGCAAAGGTTTCCTCCTGGCACACCTCCCATGTAGATCAAATTTGTGCAGCCTCTTTCTAATGGTAGACTCCTGCACTTTGACATCAACAGTGGCAAGAGCTACCTTTAGGTCCCGTGATGACATTCTGGGGTTCTTAGAGATTTCTTTCAGCATCTTGCGGTCTGCTCTCGGGCTGAACTTGCTGGGGTGGCCTGGCCTGAACAAGTTGGCAGTTGTTTGGAATCTTCTCCACTTGTAGATGATCTTCCGGACAGTCGAATGATTGATTTCAAATTGTTTGGAGATCATTTTCAATCCCTTCCCCGACTCGTAGGCATCTATAACCTTCTTTCTGAAGGCCTCAGAGAGCTCTTTTGATCTCGGCATGGTGACGACACACACTTCAACAACAAAGAGCAAACCAAACGAAATGTCTGAGGTTTAAATAAGACAGGTTCCTCCAAGATCCTCTCTAACGATGTTCTAATCATTTGCACCTGAGCTGGTGCACCTGATTCTAATTTTAGGTATTTGAAGTTGTGATAAATGTAGGGGTGTACTTACTTTTTCCACATGCGAAATTTGCATTTATGTTTATTTAAATTATACAATGGACTACAAAATGTAAATGTTTCATGATATTTGTTATATTATATCACCTTGATCTATCAATATTGTTGAAATGAAGATCAAATAGCTGTATGTTGAAATATGTTCAAAAAGTCAAAACTTTACATTGGGTGTACTTACTTTTTCATGTGACTGTGTATGTATATATATATTTGTTGAAATTCGCCCAACAAGGCTTAGACACACTATGTGAAGGCCTACAAAGTAGAAGAAGAGGAAAAACTGGCAAAACCTTCACCGAGTACTGAACAAGGAAACCTCTTCACAGGATGGGTCACTGTGCAGAAGGGGGTAAATCCTTTTCTCAATCTCTTGTTCACACTTGCCTTTGCTGCAAACAAAAAATGGTGTAGGTTCATTCATGCACATTGCACGTTGGATATAACGAAAACTAATCGCGATCGAAATAGTTTTGCTTTTTAGTGGGCCATCTATTTAATACGAACATGAGATGGTAGCGATTTTGCCAAAACTCCTTTCAATGACCCCATCTAACTTGCCTCCTCCACCCTCCCCTACCTTCCAATCACCTTTCTGTTCTCTCAGTACTCCTCTTACACTCTACCCTTCCTCTTTTTTCCTTTTTCTCAATATATTTTTAATCAAGCTAGACACACAGAGACATGACACCACCACCACTCTCAAGTGTACATACAAAATATACAGCCCTAAATGGAATTGTGAAAGATTGATGAAAATCCCATTAGTGTATTGTTTCTACAGTTCAGGTTAATGAAGTCCAGAGAGCGTTTTAGGGTATAGGTTTGGTTTTTAATTTTTTTCGTTCTTTTGAAAAGAATGTATTACACCTGGTATCAAGACAGATGAGCAGTCGAGCAGCTAGACTATGCGACCAATTTGTTGTACTTGACTCATGTTGCGATGTATACTGTGGCGACCTGTCCTTTCTCTACTGATGTCCTTGTCATTCTTGTTAAAATAGATTGATGTCCCTTTTTACTTCATGTGATGTAATGTTTTTAATGTACATTCTTTTCCACGAGTCTTAGATCATCCTGGAAAAAAGTGTGCTGTTTTCCTTCATTGCTACCCATGAGTAGATGGATTATAATCGCACTTTGTCCTTCAAACTACTATTGTTGGGGATATAGTCTTTTGACGGCAGTTTCCCGACCCGGCTATACACTGTCATCGCAATGTTTCAAAGGCAGGGTGATTCATAAATGTGTGTGCCGTCCCTCAGGTTGACGTTAAACTGCCATCCAAATCTGCCAGCATTAGTTGGTAGACATTAATGATCCCATGGTGTCCTTTCTGAAGATTAGGCGAGTTATCACCGGAATCATGGCCGAATTTCAAATTAGGCATCAGCGGTACAGCCACACTCTCAGACAACGATGTTACCCACCCAGCCTGGTGCTGCACAAATGATGAACCTCAGTTAATAAGTGCTTTTTGAAGTCAAATATATCCTTCTTTCCTTCCTTCCTTCCTTTCTTCCGTGTGCTGTAAGTTTTGCTTCATCAGGCTGAAGATTACCGCATTGCGGTTGCGTACAGGTGTGGGACAGTGCCGACACAACAGAATCGTGCAAATATATACGTGTGTGATTTGAAGGTTTACTTTTTTGTTTTTAAAAGAAAGTCTTAAAAATACATAATATATATAAACTACTTTGAATTTTAAATTTACAAGGAAATGTGCAGAATGTGCTGTTTTTTAACTGTGATGTAAGCTGAAAGAGGATAATATACGTAGACATTATGAGACCATGAACAAATACTGTAAACATAGTGTATGGGATTTGAATCTTCGATTCCACGATGAGCCATGGGTTCAGATCGGAAGAAGAAACGAGCCAAGTTTTCATTCATTAAAAATAACCATATTAAATATTTACTGAAATTTTCTGTCCCTTCTTCGGACACAAGTTGATTGAATAACTCACCTTTAGAGGGCAGCAACGACTTAGAAATTTGTCGGTGACCTGTCATCATTTTGCTAGAAAATGTTGTTTTGGGGAAATTTCATTTGAGGATTCTTTCCTGCGCTAGAATTTAACTGTAATTGATCGGTTACAGATTGTTGACTTCAATAGCCAGGTTCTATGTAATGTGGGTCTTTTTGAGGATTTCTGCCTTATTTATTCTTGAGCACAGATAAATTGTGCTATATAGTGCAGATACAACATCAGTGTATTAGTTTAACTTATCGTGTGAGTGTATTAGAAGTTGGACAGCGCAAAGACTTGGATTTCAAGAACTTTGACTCAAACTTTCTTTTAATCTTGTGTTCCATGATAACACAATATTGTGATCTTCCTTGGCTTGAGAGGCATGGTCATATTGCTCCAATCAATCAACCAAGCAGAACCAGACCAAGTGGAATGATGAGACTGAACAGGACTGTTTGTTTATGGCGTTTATACAATGAGCAGCTAAACACACTCGGTTCAAGGACTGGTATCATACGTACATAGACACATCATATGAGCATATGCACATTAAGAAGGAACCGAGTGATTAGCAACTATCAGGGTGAGACACCTTCAAAGTTAGCTTTTTGGAAACGAATTTACCAAAAACCTAAAATAAGCTGTTTTACTTTTAGAAAAAAGCATTAATTATATTGGTGGTTATGCCTAGGTCACACATAGGCGGATATTTTGGCGACTGCCGGCGATCAAGATTTTTCGGCGACTACTGGCGACTACTGGCGATGTCGGGTGGTAATGTGACCATAAAATATGGTCAGGCGGCAGTATGGCGACTGCAGGCGGCCACATTGACTCGTAACTCGGCCGCCACTAGTCCTACTGCTGTCGTCGTCAGTCTCCCATAGCCGCAGGGGAGACGTGACAGTTCTTCTGTAGTCGATATGCAGCCGCACAGTGTCGGCCCGTAGTCGGGAAGATGCCGCAGGAAGGCCGTATGGCATTCGCATCTCTGCCGTGCTAGCTGGTGGGGGCGATTGCGGAAGACTATGAGCGACTGGGTTGCGGCCGCTTTACGCTCTTATTACGGATACCGACGACAGCATGGCGGTTCCATCACGACAGCATGGCGGATTTTTTTCCATTGCGACTGAGCGCGCCGTTTTTAAACATTTAAAAAACTTTTTGGCCCCTTTGCGACTCTTGCCGACTGCAGGCGACCTGGGGAGGATAACCACGACTACAGGCGACCGTCCATTACGGTTTCATTACGATTGTCGGCGGATGGTGGCGATTTTTTCAGTCGCCAGTAGTCGCCGACAAATCCGCCTATGTGTGACCTAGGCATTATGGATGACATCTTTGTTACAAATAAAGATTCAAGAGATGAGGTCACAAGTGTTCAAACTTGTAATTGCTATTAGCCTATAAGCAATAAGTTGAAAATGAATTCAAATGTGTCATAAGCAAATTCGGCATCTACGTTCACAAAGCGATCACCAAAAGTAAGCCTCCCCCGGCACCCGCGATCCAATGATGGCCGTATTCTTTTCAGACCACTATATGACCTTCACCTTCAACATTTAGGGATAGACTGTAAATTAAGGAAATATGTTCCCATCTACAATTTATCCATGAAACTCAACATGATGAAACATTATTCAAGTTATGATCAAAAAGGTGTTTTTTGTTACTTAAGGCACAATGCGAAAAAGGTAGGTCAAGAACATGAACCAAATATCAGGTGCACAACTTCAGTGCAGGTACACCATTATGATGCAAGAATATCTTGGAAGGCCTAGCGGTCTTTGAGATTCTGCATTGGCTAAATTGAGCGATGCCAAAAAAACACAGCTTTTGGGTTTTTTGTTTTTACAGACCGCTATTTGACCATGGCCTTTAACTCAGAGGGGTATGATTTAAATTAAGCATAAATTGCAGCTTAGTCTATGCTATCTCGAGTGCAATTTAGTTTCAATCGCACAAGCCCTAGTCGAGTTATCGTGAAAATGTCTATAATTGGGTCATGACCTTAAAATTAGGTCAAGGTCGAAAGAATTGAATCGACTCCACCCACTTTTTATTCCCATTGAATGAATGAATGAATGATCGTTTTAAGGCCATTTTCCCCGCTAGAGCAGGGGTTAGCCTTGCGGGCCCCATGACGATCATGGTTCCCTGTTTGAGGCAATGTTTTTATGGCCGGATGCCCTTCCTGACGCTTTTTAAAATTCCCATTATTGATGCAAAATTTCATTCCGAAGGTCCACGGAAGGTCCAATGGCAGAAAAGGTAAAAAAAAAAAAAGAAAGCTAAATGGTGGTTTAGTACTCCTAGGGTGTAAGGCCTTGTCCTTTAAATCGGAGGGGTATGATGTAAATTAAGAATAAATGCACCTTGCTCTCGGCTATGTAGAGAGGGCAATTTCATTCCGATCAGATAAACGTTAGTCGAGTTATGGTAAAAAAAATTTTTTTTCGTAAAATTAGGTCATTACCTTAAAAGTAGTTCAAGGTAAAAAAATACTGGGGATGTGAACCCCAGTATACTTTTTATTCCCATTATTAATGCAAAATACCATTCTGAAAGTCGAATCTGGCTCGGATACAGATACAGCTCGGACATTGGCAGAAAAAAAAAGGAAGAAAAAAAACATAAACGGTGGTTTAGTACTCCTCGGGTTCTAAGAAAATCTGAGCTAACATTAAAATTTGGGGCACTAGCTTTTGATGAAACTTGGCCACAAGCTTCATATCTGATGTCTAATGAGAGGTATTGACCACATCAAAGTCTGTACTCATTAAGGTGTGTGAGTGTGTTCCCTACGGGGGTGTTTTTATTCCCCCAAAATAGGTATTTGCTCTCTTCTCCGAAACTACACGCACATTTTCAATGAAACTTGATCGCAACCTTCATTGCCCATAATGCACCAAAGTGTGGTCACGGCATTAAAAATATCAGGGTCTGAGGGGCCTGTGAGGGGTTTGAGTGACTATTTTTCCAGCTTCTCACTGCATTGATGAATTTATTCTGAATAACATCAATTATCGAGACAGCTTGAAATACACAGCTTTATGACATTTGCTTGACCATCATTTATTCTGCTTGGACTGGCTAGGCCATAACTTTGGCAGGGTCTGCACTTGAATCAGCTCCTAAGACTGGTACGGCCTGATACCCTCATTATGGCTCGCAATGTTGCTTTGTTGTCCAAAGGTAAGCATGATAAAGCAGGCAAAATGTGATGACAAAAGGCCCCAAAGTTTTATTTGCCTACTCCTCGGTCTCGGCCTTGTGAACGGCTTGCAGTTCCTGCCAGGCTAGCTGTTTGCGATGGTTTATAGCACAAATAAATTCTCGCAAGTGACCTATGCAGCAGCAACTATTAGCTGTTTGAACAGAATATCAACATGCTTCATGTTCACTCCTGTCTAACAGAGCCACAAATATTCCAATGATAGAGAGAATAGATCGTAAGACCTAGGATTGTACAAATTATGTTATCGGTTCCCTTGAGTCTACTGGAGGTTTGGTTAAGGCCTATGGTATTGATATAACAGCTCATTGAGACGATTCATATGTGATTTGAAACACTCACGTGATACAGACTAAACAAGCAGAATTCTCGATGAAGTCTCTTCCATCACTAGCAAGCAATGGCGATTTGAGAATGATTAATGGCTCAGTTTGTACATATGATCAAAGTATGTAGGTATCGTGGATTTTGGTCAGATGATTGAGATCTTTTATTTTATCATTTTAACTTGGTGCATAATTAGTGTATCTCTTTTTATTTTCTATTTTAATGGAAATTGCCCGAAACAAGACACAAGGTCACTCTAGATGAGGGGCTAAGGGGAGGTTAGAAAAAGATAAGGATAAAGCAAAACAAAATAAAAACTAGATGGTATTCATAGAATACTTACCCTGTGCAGTCAACTTATTGCGAGCCAACTCTTCTGTTTTTGATATGGCTGCCAGACAACGTGAGCGATGACATCATAAATTTATATTCTCTAATATAATTGTTGCATAGATCATGCTCAATACATTTAAAACTGATCAGACTAAGAGTTTTCCCTGTCGAATTATGACGTCATAACTATGGCACCAGTGACATCATCGTTAACAACACCTATTCCCCATATGGAGTTCTTTACAATGAGCGATGTCTCAATTTTTTCCATGCAGCGGTTTTGGAGATATAGAGGTGCAACATTTTTCGGTTTTTTCAAGATGGCGCCTGTACCACATGACCTATATCGTCATGATTATCATTAAAATATTCTAAAGGAGGAGGTGCTGCGATGGTGAAAATTTAGTGTCCATCAGACCAACAGTTGCTGAAAAAAAAAATAATGATCGGATGGCTGTGTTGTATTTATCGAATTATGACGTCATAACGAAGGCACCGATGACATCATCATTAACATATCTTATTCTCCGTGGGGAGTAGTTGACAATGAGCCAGGTCTCAATTTTTTCCATGGAGTGGTTTCAGAGATATAGAGGTGCGAAGTTTTTCCAAGATGGCGCCTGTACCGCGTGACCTATGACGTCATAATAATCATTAAAATATTCTACAGGAGGAGGCACTCCTATGGTGAAAATCTCATGACAATTAGACCAGCAGTTGCCAAGAAAATGAATTTTTTAAATGCAAACACGTACGGCACACGCACGTATGTACCTGAATTCTTAACCCTGCTTTTTTCTTCACGAGCGCAGGGTAACTAGAGCAATGCGACTAAAAAAAAAACCACCTTTAGAGGCCATTTTTCCCCGCAAAGCGGGGGTTGGCCTTTTTCGGGAACCGTGGTTGTTGTTGTTTTTCGGTCCCCTTTTTGAAGCAATGTTTTATGGCCGGATGCCCTTCCTGACGCCAACCCTTTTTGCCGCCTTTAACGACAAACAGGGAATTACCAGTGAACTGGTACTCAATTAGCCGACCTCGGAAGGATGACAGGCTGAGTCAACCCCCCTGGCGTTAATTCAGCAATCGACCGGGATTCATGACAGGCTGAGTCAACCCCCCTGGCGTTAATTCAGCAATCGACCGGGATTCGAACCCAGGATCCTAGGTATCCTAAGCCGGCACCCTAGCCGCTAGCCCAACACCAGGGCAACTAGAGCAATGCGACTATGTCACCAATATGCCTCTGCATAGGCCCCACGTGTGACAATGGGTAGATGCCCTCATTCATTGCACTAAAAATAAACAAGTTTGATTTAAATCCCTTCAGCTGTTTTCAAGTATCACATTTTAACCAGACACGACAGGTTTCACATCGATCGGTGAAGCGGTTTCAGAGAAGGGATTAAAAAAAAAATTGCTTTAAAGCTAATATGGCTGCCAAACCACATGACATATGACATCAAAATGGGTAGAGGGTCACATTTGTGAAGTTTCGTGTTAATTTGATAAGGTTTGTTTTTCTATCCAAGATGGCTGCCAAATCACGTGACATACGACGTTATCATTTTAAAACTATATGCAACAATGGTGTTGGATGACATTTGTAAAATATCGTATCGATAGGGTAAGTGGTTTCAGAGATATAATTATTTTATATTTTCGTTCAATCCAATATGGCTGCCACACCATGTGACCAATGGCATTTTCGTGATCAACTCTTAATCGCCATGCCTAGTCAATGACACACGTAAAGTTTTGAGTTAATCAATTTGGTGGTTTGGGAGAAGATTTTTTTTGAGGTCTTAGGTTAAATCCAATATGGCTGCCAAACCATGTGAACTATGATGTCACAAATTTAATATTTCAATCCAAATGGCTCATAGGTCAGGTGCATGCAATTTCAGATTTTTAGGATAAGGCATTCGATTAAAACATTTTTGGCTGGTATACCACTTCACCTATGATGTCATCATTATCAAGCAGTTGTTCCACATTAGGAGTACCTGACAAAATGCCAAGTTTCAATTTTTTCCATTCAGCTGTTTTTGAGAAATTTATATATTTTAATTATCTGCGTTTAATCCAAGATGGCTGCCATACAACATGCCCTATGACGTCACAATTATCACAAAAACATTCTGCATGGGCGTCTCCCTTATCCTGAAAGTTTAGTCTCAATCAGACATGTGGTTGCTGAGAAAAACGAGGTTTAGCCCATACAGACGGACATGCGTACGGACGGACGGACAGACGGACAACCCAAAAACATAATGCGTCTGGCCACTTTCGGGGGCGGAGGCATAATAAATAAATAAAGAAAAAAATAACAAGAAAACATCCAAGACACAGGACTCTTTATTAACCAGATGCATCTGCTTAAGAAATATCCTTTATCTGTTGTGTGATATTTGCTTTAAATGTTTTTTTTTTTTAATGTTTCATTTTCTTGCAAAACATACCTTTTTAAGGGGCAAACCTTTTATATATTTGTTATCAATATGGAAGACTGTAAAGTAAATGGAAGAAAAATCCATCTCGTTTAAGAAGAAACACTGCCGTAGAGATCGTTTTTGTCAGTCTGCACATCATTGATGGACAAATTTTATTACAGAGATGAACAGTAAGCTTTGACTATCATGTTCGCACGTAATTATTTTCAATTAAAATCGAACTCAGAAATTTCAAATGTATTCCTCCATAACATAATTACCTCCGTCACCTACCGAAGGTGGATGGAGGTTGTTTTCACCCCTGTCTGTCTGTCTGTCTGTTTGTCTGTCTGTGAACAACATATCTCAAAGAGTTGTGGACAGATTTGGACGAAATTTGGCATAGAGGTAATATATAACATATTAAAAAAAAAATTGTGCATGAGTAATCAATAAACTTGGTGGACGAGTTGATTAGGTGGCAAGAACAAGCCGATTCGATTTTGGTTCAGGTCTGAATCCAGATTCGGCCTATCAGTAGGATAGACACCATAAACTGTTCAGCCTGGTGGAGGCATGCGCTCTACCGAGTGCCCTTCTAGTTACTGCAAGAGAACATCAACTATAGTTCCAGTTATATTTATTTTGGATGCTTCACTTTGATTTATGCTCGTGTAAAGTTGTGGGTAGGAGGGTTCGAAAGTGATGTGGGTAGACAGGAATGGGAAGAAATAACCTTTGGATCATATCAGGAAAGGTTTGTCAATATCCAGCTAAAGATAAAGTTTGACATCTGTCACGATTGTGACCCTTTTACTTACAATGGCCATTCATCTCTTTCATAATTAATCTCTTAATCCCTTAATCTCTTTTATAATTAATTAATCTCTTTTGACATTCATCTTGCCAGTATAAATGAAAGGTCCTCACCACTCAAAAAGGAGGGCATCCATCCTCTGCTTGAAGAGACTTACGTGACCCTGTTGCTGCTGGCAGTGAACCACTCTCTCGATATCACTCAACATATCCTCGTGACAACCAGGGTACAAATCGTGCTGCACAACTGGAGCGAGGAATTTGGAACTTTGCCAGGGTATGACTACAATAGCTGACTCTTTTCTAAAGGCGCTGTGGGATCTTTAACATCCACGTGAGTGCTCAGGTTAAAATTATGTGCTTGCACAAGTCGAGATTTATCTGAGGAATTTTTTAGAATAGTAAAACATGTGGATTCACAGTATGTGAAGCCATATGAACTTGAGAAGCCGCACATCTGGCCAGCACAAGTAACGGAACTGTTTTTATGTAATATCTAGCACCTTTGCCCCTTGTCTGTCCTCAGAAAGTGTCAACTCTAGATAGTGAAACTTGGGAATTATCACCTGATCTCTGGTTTCCAATCTAGTCGTTATTGTGGCTTCATTAACGGCATTGGCATCTCTCGCAAAGAAGCCGAAGACCAAGGACAGTTCCCACATTGCAGTGAGGCCATTGACCTCTCGGTTTTTTTTTTTTACAAGCTCTCTTCGGTTTAGCTCTTGGGTCAGACTCTTTCAGCCCACCGATCCAATCTGCAGCAACTCCAGGATGCATTAATTCTTCCAGAAACCCCAAAAGTCTAAGCGAGATTCTCCATGCTTTTGTTTCTCTTTTCTCCAATTTGAGGATCCACCTTCTGAAGCGGATTCAATCCCATTCTTTCCTTGAGGGCTACAAGTTGGTGGTGCACTACCATGTCATGTTGCCACCGTCGCTTCTGCCTCTCTCGCCACACACCTCACCTTCCTGACTCAAAACAACATTTAACCCTACCTAACACAATTCCTTGACTTGTAATTTACTGTATATCCTCTACTCTTCTCTCTCCCATTGTATGTACTCTTTGTTCACTGAGGGTCGGTACAAAAGTAATGCCTCTAATTTTTTAGTTCATAAACAAAGCGTCATAGGAAAGCTACACAAGATCACAATGAGAGAATTGTATCACACACCAATTTTAAGTTGAGTGGCACTGTGATCGTTTACGAGACAACATCACACCATACTTTCAAAGTGGCTGCCCCAATAGGTGTGCGCACCAAGCAGAGAGCAGTTATTGAATTTCTTATTGTGGAAGAGGCTCCTCCAATGGATATTCATAGTTTAAAGAATGCGTACGGGGACTCTACCATTGATGTGAGCACCGTTAGACACTGGGCAAAGTTTTTTAAGAGTGTGGAATCTGATATTGATGGCAAGCCTCAAAGTAGTCGGCCTGCAGCTGCCGTTATACCGGTAAAGAAGAGTCGGATTGATGCACTCATTCAAATGGATTGCAGTTGATGAAGACTATGTGGAAAAATAACTTCATATTTTCCACATATCTAATATATATAAAGCTCATTGTAATCACTGACTGACTGACTGATATTACTGTCCGGTACCTTCCTGGTGACGTAGAAAGCTGAAATTTTGTGTCGACGGACATCGAAGCCGATAAACCGGAAAAATCACAGAACCGTCAAAGCATCCGTAAATAAAAAATTACATAAAAAAGGTAAAAGTATCCATAAAAACAAAACAAAAAAAACCTCAATCGATACGTAGAATTTGAAAATTGTAGTTTCTATAACTGTAAACTGTGAAATAAAACCTGGGACACCCAAATAATATTTATTTTCTTCTTCTTCAGCTACTCCAGTGTGGCTTTAGCTTTGTGCTTCAGATCATTGTCAGATTCATGGCTGACACGAGCAGGTATTCATCAAGGATTCTCCTGTACCTTGCACCATCCATTGTCCCTTCTATCCTGACAAGGTTGCCAGTCCATGTTGATGAAAATCAGCCCCATAGGATAATGCTACCACCACCATGATTGAAAGTAGAGATGGTGTTGACTGGGTGATGTGTAGTGTTTGGCTTGCGCCAAACAAAATGCTTCAATTTATGCCAAAAAGTTCAATTTTTTTCTTGTCTGACCACAAAACGTTTCTCCACTTGCCTGCAGTATCATTTAGATGCTTTATCACAAACTCCATATGAGCTTTTAGACTTTTTCAGTAATGGCTTCTTTCATGCCACCTGGCCATAGAGGCCAGCTTTGTCAAGGCAATGGAATATTGTTTCTTTGAACACTGACCCCCATCTTGGATATGAAGCCTTGAACATCTTTCAAAGTCATTGTTGGATTTTCGGCGACATCCCGAAAAACAGTTTCGTGCTTGCCCAGCTTCTGAGTTTGGATGGGCGACCTGATCTGGGTAGAGTCTGGGGGGAATGACACGTCTTCCACTTCTTAATGATGGATTTCACCATGCTCAAAAGGATAACGAGTGACTTTGAAATCATTCTATAACCCTCTCCTGAATGGTGATTCTCCACCACTTTATGTCTGACTTCTTTGGAAAGCTACATGATCTTCATATTTGCTTTCTTGGTCGAACAAGTGAATTGAACCTTAAAACTCCTTAGTCCTTAAAGATAAGAGGGGGGCTTAATCTTTTAAGTTAAACCACTGATTACATGCTCATGAAAACTATTATACTTTTTGTGTAACCTTTCAAATAAATATTTTGCTCCTCAAGTGAATTCGGGTTAATTAGGCAAAGGGTTTGAATACTTATGTAAAAAAAACCACCTTTAGAGGCCATTTTTTTCCCCGCAAAGCGGGGGTTGGCCTTTTTCAGGCACCGTGGTTGTTGTTGTTTTTGTTGGTCCCCTTTTTGAAGCAATGTTTTACGGCCGGATGCCCTTCCTGCCGCCAACACTTTTTGTCGCCTTTTACGACAAACAGGGAATCACCAGTGAACTGGTACTCAAATTAGCCAACCTCGGAAGGATGACAGGCTGAGTCAACCCCCCTGGCGTTAATTCAGCGATCGACCGGGATTCGAACCCAGGATCCTAAGCTGGCACCCTAGCCGCTAGCCCAACACCAGGCTGAATACACTATGTGACTGAGAATAATCAGATTTTCTCTTTAATCAAACGTATTCACATTTTATCTGAATTATTTAGCTTTATCACTTTGGAGTAGTTTGTGAGGACTCCATATATGAAGTTTGATTTGACAGCATCATGAAACAAGCTCAGGTGGCATCAAAATGTGAAACCTTTGCAGGGAGTGGGAGAGGGAGGGGTGAATACCTTTTCATGCCACTGTAAGTACTGTATTGACAAAAACATAAAATATGAACAAACATCAATAAAAATAATAATTGCCTACTCTGCTCCTACTCCTCCTGCATGGCAGCCATGGGAGATGATGTGAGGGGAGGATCGTCCTTCTGCAAAACAAACGCAGAGTAAAACAGCATTGATTGGCTCAGAGCATGATGATACATTACAAACAATGGCAGCAGATGCTCTTACTCAGAGAATGCTGTGTGTTCTGGATTTTCTTCATTATTTATATAATAATATGCTAAAGGTCGAGGGGGATCGATTTTTTCAGAGCTAAAGGCTTCCACCCCCCATCCCCTGCCCCCCCCCCCCGACAGCCTTGATTATGAGGTGTACCATTCTCTTTTCAGAGCATTGGTGCGCTGAAGCAGTTTCACAGCATGGTTCTTGCTGGATGGTTTGCCATTGCCTTCCGAGCAGTCAGTGAAGGCAGGAATTTGTTCTTTACTAACATCCATGCTGTTTACATTTAACATCCACCAACATGCTGGCAGACGGGATAGCCAGTTTATTGTCCGTGTGATCGAAAGCACACATTGATATCTCCCCTGCCTTCGTGAGACCAGGAAGTCATCCATAGCTTTGCTGAGATTCAAACCCAGGGTAGACAGTTCAGAGGCAAGTGTGCATACCTCTAGGTTTCCCTGCCAGCCACTATGTAAAATGTAAAATAACTAAATGTAAAATGTAAAATAACTAAATGTAAAATGTAAAATAACTAAATGTAAAATGTAAAATAACTAAATGTTTTAAAAAATAAATCAAAGTAGATCAAGGTAAAGAATTAACCCACCTCTATGATAGAAATAAATGTCAATACAGGAGGAGGCCACCCTGTGTTGACATTTCTTTGTACTACACGAAGAACCCGATCGAACCTGACATCAACTCAACGGGAAAGGGGGCGTAGCCAGCAGGGAGATGGTTGGGGAGGAAAGAGGTGCATCACATGAGGACGTCAACAATCGTAACACGTGATGATGGAGAGAGGAGCAAATAGGTATACTGTGTTGCGTTTACACAGATGAAATGTTGACGCTTGACAACACCCAAAACTGAGCAATCAATATGTCAAGATACTGCAACAAGAGAGCACAGCATTCATACATCCTTCAATCTACAAACAAATTGCCCCTGCAAACATAGCTTAAAATCTTTGTGGCTTTTCCCATTGCCGCCTGGCTCTCCACCGACTGCTTAAGCGTGTACCTACAACCACCCTGAGGTCTTTCTCTTGTGTAACCTGCTCCAAAACAGCTATATTATTCCTGTCCATGCCCAATACCTTACATTTCCTTACGTTGAATACGAAGGACACTGCACAATATAATGCTAATAATATTCCAAGATTCCAAGGTACATAACTATTTGAGCCTGGTGTTGGCTTAGCGGTTAGGGTGCCGGCTTGGGATCCTATGATCCTGGGTTCCAAATCCCGGTCGATTGCTGAATCAACACCAGGGGGGTTGACTCAGCCTGTCATCCTTCCGAGGTCGGCAAATTGAGGACCAGTTCACTGGCAATTCCCTGTGTGTCGCAAGAGGCGACTAACAGGGTTGGCGGCAGGAAGGGCATCCGGCCATAAAACATTGCTTCAAAAAGGGGACCACGGTGCCCGAAAAAGGCCAACCCCTGCTCTGCGGGGAAAAATGGCCTCTAAAGGTGGTTGTTGTTTCTTCTTCCAAGGTACATAACACTCGAAGTTTACTGATTGCAGACATTACACAACCATAAATACATTGCCTCGGACATTTGTAACATCAGGGGGCTCTGCCTGATGAGTGAAAGCCGCAAGAATCCTGCCAAAGAGAAAGGCTAAATTATGAGCTTGTTTTCTTCCCTGTGGCGCAAAGCTTTTTTATGAGGATTATTTGTCAAGTGTTGGTTGGGGTGTTGCTTTGGTTATGTATGGATTTTCATCTGCGTTAATCAGGTTCATGTATGTTACATGTTCAACATGTTCTAGTTCATGTTCTAGTTCTGCATGTTCACTGCATGCTAGTTCAACTACTACTTTTTGTTATCTATCACCTTGTTATTTGATTGACATGTAAAATAAACGACATGCAATCTTCAATGAATTGTAAGGAACCAGATTCAGGCCATTGGAAAAAAGTCAAGATATTTACCACCATTCTCCTTGATCAGTGAAATGATATTGATACAGCGAGCGCGGATTATCCAAAACAATAGTGCAAGTAGTTATGATCGAGGACTTTTTTTTTTTGCAATGTAAATTTTCTGGTCATGGAAGAGAAAAATGATTGAGGGTAGAAGGCAACATATTGACAGTTGGGAAATGGAACAACACTCTGAGTGCACCAAAGGCGGAAGAAAGAGGAAGAGAGTGAGAGAGAGAAGAAGAAGAAGAAGAACGGAGAGAGAAGAGGGAAGAAAGGATATAGCAACCTGTGAACAGACAGAGATAAGGAAGTGGGGAGGTGAGAAGGGGCGGTTAATGAGAAGTGAAAATATCACAGGTAGGGATTGAGTGAGTTTGGTAATACCAATTTAAACCCTGTAGGTAAGGGTGGGATTGAACAGAGAGAACAAGTGGGATAAGAGAGGAATAAAGAAGTGGTGGAGATGATCAGTGAGCCTGGATTTTTTTGGAGTTTGATAAGGAGTGGCTTCTTGGGAGAACACATAACGCGACTTAGGGGGATGTTGGAACACAGGGCCGAGACTCTCAATGAGGCAGGAGAAAACAGTGAGTTTACCATGTCTTCAATTGAGAGAGAGCAGCTTCTGCTTATTGGAGTAAAATTCCAATGCTATTCACTGCTTTCGATTTCACAGCATTCAGGAGAGCCAGCTGTAAAGTAGAGGAACCACGGTGTTCAGGAGAGAGCAGGACAGTCTTGTCGGTTGTGAGAACCCCAAATGTACCAACAAAGGGCTTGGCACTACAGGGGATGATGGAGATGATGGCGAAATGCATCATTGGATTCATTTTGCTCAGTTTCAATGTCGTTAGCATTTCTCCAACAGGCTTGTCAAGTATCATTGGTTTTCTGGGAGCCTCTCTCGGAGTCTTTCTGGGAGAAGTAGAATTATATATTGGTCTCCCCGGATCATGTGTTTTACCTTATCGAAAGGAGCATTCAAATCTTACCTTTATCTATCACATCTATTCACCTAATCCTTGGGCCAATTTCTTACCAAATTATCCTTTGTTGTATATCGACGTATATTTCGCTCTTTATCACGGATGGTCCCAATGCGATTGCCAGAATTGTGTCAAGATTGCCAAATATACTAAGAATGTACATCAAAACATCATTACACAGGTTGAGGTACCATTTATAGGTTGTCCTTATGAAGTGTGCCCAGTTCTTATAGTGCAGCAGACATGTGACAAGATGTTCACTTCTGGCAGAAAGTATAAAAATTGGTAAATAACCATTTTAACGTCTGCTGATTTAAAAAAAAATAGGGAAGCCAGTTCACAGAAGATTGGTTCCTGTCTCAAATGTACCAAATTTTCAAATATTTGAAAATCTGCCATAACTGGGAAGTAAGATGAAACGTGCTCATTTTTGTTCCAAATACTCGTAATATTTTCAAAAACGTATTAACTTATGCCATTTGTTGTACTTGTGTACAACGTATAACATATATGCAGAATTTGCTTATT
Organism: Myxine glutinosa; assembly: GCF_964187855.1. Classification (NCBI taxonomy): domain Eukaryota; kingdom Metazoa; phylum Chordata; class Myxini; order Myxiniformes; family Myxinidae; genus Myxine; species Myxine glutinosa. The sequence continues at coordinate 91,684,858 of NC_136270.1, forward strand.
CAAAATGGTTGCCAAATTCAAAATGGCCACCAAAATATAGTTTAGATGGATTAGTACTTGAAATGCAAATTATGCAACATATATATTTGGATTACTTATGTAATATGTACATGTTATACGTAGATTAACTTTAATTTTGACTAGTAGTATGGTATTCAAGATGGCTACCAATTCAAAATGGTCGCCATTATATCGTAAGGCATTAGTACGGGCAATTGCCCGTACTATATCTATATCTAAAATTATATCCCCCCCCTCTATTTACATGAAATGGTTTGGTCCAAAGCGAACGGCTTGCGAGTACGGTGACAATCCCCCCCCCTCTATTTACATGCAATGGTTTGGTCCAAAGCGAACGGCTTCCGGAGTTTGGTAAAGAAATCGCCATCGCGTGCACAAACGCGCAGGAAAGCGAATGAATCGCAAATTCGGTTTTATTAGTTTTAAAACATAGTTTAACGCCAACATAGTTTGCAAACGTGAAATAAATGAATACGCTCTCAAATGTGCCATCCGAGGCAGAGTGTGTCCTCCACGTTCGGCACACGCGATCGTTCGCTGCTCTCTGATTGGTTGAATCGTTTTTTGGACATAGCTCGGTAAGTAATTGTCCGATTAATATGAAACCTTGAAAAGGCACATCCTCGGGTCCCCAGCAATATACCTGGCAAGTTAAAAGTATATCGGACCCGTGGTTGTCGAGAAACAGCGGTCACAGACAAACAGACGTACAGACGTACAAACGTACAGACAGAGATTACTGGAATTATAGATAGATAGTAGCCCACGTACGGGCAATGCCCTAGTTGAAGTAAGTCAGCCTTGTTTCCATGGCACATTGGGTCATTTTCAGCTAGCGACGGTGGCCAGGAATGGTTTTCGTGTTCAAAGAAGGTTTGCAGGTCTCCGTCCCGAGCCTGACATGACATGTACATTCTTGTAAACAACTGTACATCACTCTTGATGCTGGCCATATTCTTGGATTCTGATGAGGATTTCTTCGAGCCTGATTTGAACAATGTGACAGGTTATTCTTGGAAATCGTTTAATGGAAGAGCTTTGTTGTTCAGAGAATACACTCATTGAGAAATTCCTTGTGTTGAGTTTTGCCTAGATTTTCAATTGTTTGTATAGCCTTGGTGTACACCAGCTTTGACAGGAAGTGGAGATTAAAGGATTCCTTTGAGAGCCACATGTTTACGCAAGTAGAGGAAGTCAGTGAGCCATGTGTGGAGTTGGCATTGGGCAGACAGTTTGGAGAGCAAGGCAGGATGCCAGACTGTATCCAAAGCACGGGATTTGTCCAGATAGACGGCCCTGAACTCATGTCTGACATTGAGGGCCTCCTTTGCTTAGAAGGGGCAGACTTCAGGTGACAGGATCTGTGCCACTTTGCATGCTTCTGCAGAAAAATATCTCAGCTGTGTCTTCACCTTTGAAGTCCACTTCAACTGGCAAGGCATCAATATCACAAACCTCAGAAACATCTGAAGAAAGATCTCGTATACTTGACTTGTAGCCCATTTTTCTGATGGCTTTCAGCAGAACACTTCAAATCACCACCACATTCACGACATATTACGCACACATCCCAATTCATTTTCCCTGCAAATAATGAAGCAAAATAAATGAATAGGGGTTACACCCTTTTCTATATTATCTTTGGTATGGGCCCAATAACTTTAGATCAGCTCAAAAACAGATGCCAGGGACAATATGGAAATGATTGTATCGTAATTTATTTATTATATAATAATCATATATTAATTCCATGCCTGTTGTTGGCTTTACGGTTAAGGTGGCTGGGTTAAGATGTTAGAGTCTTGAGTTTGAGCCCCTGTTGTGCCATTGAAATAACACTAGTTAGGTTAACTCAGCCTGTCATCCTTCTGAGGTCAGCAAAATGAGTACCAGCTTACAGGGTTAGTAAGCCATTTGACTATCCTGCGTTGCGGAGTGGCGACCCGTCCAGGATTGTCCTACTTAGCCAATGGAACTGTCTCAGCAGCTCCTATGCACCTCACGGCGTGAAAGGAATAGTTATTATAGTTTATGTACGGTACATATTAATTCTGGAACTATTTTGGACCATATATAAAACAGATAGACAGTGACGTTCAATTTGTTTTAAATCATTGCAAATTGACCTCTCGGTAAAATACAGTGGCAATTGGCAATGTTACCAAACCACTCATCCCAATCGATAACGACTTCCTGACAACACTTCCATTATGTGGCTGGATATCGGGTAGCTTTGTTTAGTGCAGTCGTCTGCAACCTTTTTCCAGTGGTGGGCCAGATCGTCATAGAGATGTCCAGATGTGGGCCGGAACGATAGCCGAGTAGTCTTTAGAGGTTGGAAGAGTTTATTTTTTATTTCCGGTTAAATACCAAAATGAAGGTCTGTATACGGTTTACACATGGAATGGTTTGCTTTTCGTATTGGTCTGTCAGGGCGAGCTCTGTGTCTGCATCTTTGTGTGTGGCACGGTGAGCCACAATACAAAGGAAGCGAAAGCCGATGGTCCAAGGGTCTGAAGTCAGAACGCAATGCATCTATGAGGAACCACCTTTGGAGGCCATTTTTCCTCACAGAGTGGGGGTTGGCCTTTTTTGGGCACCATGGTCCCCTTTTTTGAAGCAATGTTTTATGGCCGGATGCCCTTCCTGCTTCCAACCTTGTTAGTGGCCTCTTGCGACACACAGGGAATTACCACTGAACTGATACTCAATTTGCCGACCTCGGAAGGATGACGGGCTCAGTCAACCCCCCTGTCGTTAATTCTGTGATCGACCGGCATTCAAACCCAGGATCCTAGGATCCCAAGCTGGCACCCTAACCGCTAAGCCAACATCAAGCTAAATGCATTTATGAGGGTTGGATGAAATATTTTTGAGGACCGGATCCAGCCCTTGGGCCACGTGCGTGTATAAATCCGCACGTACATTACTTCAATTGTATAGGTTTGGAAACTCAGACGATACAAAGCTAGTGTGCATGCCACAACTATTAGATATGCGGTAGACAGTTCCCGAAAATGTAGAAATAATTAATGAACTATGCAATGCTCATAAAACGATACATCAGTAGCTGCTTCCTTGAACCAATCCATGATCCTGATGAAAAACTTTGCAGAGAGCTTGGCGAGACTACACAGAGCACAAGCACATCACGCTATGTTCAACTGAGAACAGACTTCTGGATTTGTTTAACAAGGGAAGGCTACTGTAGGGTACTTCCTCTGTGGACCCACCCGACGTCATACCATTGCATCAACACGGGGAAAGATGTACAATCGGAAACGTATATGTGATGGACCTAGTTATTCTAAAAAAATCATATAAAACCGACAAAAAAGGCAACTTTTCAGTTACGCCCGTTGGTCGCCATCTTGGATTTATCCATTATGCCCTTGTCAGAGGATTATTCAAATTAGCTCAAAATGACTCCAATATAATAAGCTTTAAAGTCATAAAGTTTCAGCTTTTCTTCCGTTTAGTGCAGTAGTGAAGAGTTCACTAATGGGGGGAGTGGCGGAAAGGCCCTTAGCAAAATAGGAGCCATAACGAACGCCATTGCGCCCAGATTGCATGGCACCCCTTCTGATTATGTTATTCACGCTTCAAAGAACCACCGTACCATATTTGGTGCTTTGTTCTACCCATTCACGATTATTACAAGATTTGTCTCTGAGCTTCCTGACTTTTGTAGAAAATCATTGCTGAACAAGGATTTTGTCATTAATAAGGGTGAGATGTTAATCATGTTGTGAGGGGGTCATTCACATCCAGAAAACACAAAATGTCAGCAAATATTAATCAAGCACTCGATATAAGTTTGCATTGAAATCTGACTGGACCGTCTAGTTCCACAGGGCCTAATGATTACCGGTAAATGAGATTACTCCCACATGGCATTGTGCGATTACCTAGAATCCGTCACGTGCAAGAAGTGACCGGATGATTCGTCTTAATGCAATTTTTCTTCAAGACGATGACAGTATGTCATGAAAGATCCAATGTCCATGAACTGTTGGAGTCTAGGCATTGAGATGTTAGATGTTAGATTAGAATTCATATCATGTGATTTCCACCCTCCTGATGCCCACTTTTAAAATCAACGTTGAGAGAAATAATTTTTCATCAGCTGTTGAGGTCAACACTCCTGTGTTCACTACATTGAACCCACTTTGTTTCCCTATAGTGTATAAGAGGAGGTTCGTGGAAGTGTTTGAGAATGGAGGGTGGTGAGTTAACAGATTGCAAGATGGATGGAATGCAGTAAGTAGGAGAAAATGCACAAGATGCACAAGATGCACTAGAGAATGAGCAGGAGTGGTACGGGGGTAAAGGGGTAAAGGGTCAGTGAATGTGGAAGAAGAGCACAGGAGTTGGTACTTAAATAGGGACGTCTTCTGTGGTGGTGTCAGAAACATGTGACATTGAAGTTAGGTAGAGAATATTAGTGGGTGTGAATTTGGATGGTTTATGATTGGAGGAGGTGGAGGCGATTAACTAAGAGTTCATTGCCGAGTTGAAATGTGTGAGGCCTATATGTGTCAGTAGCTTGAATGTAAGCAGTCATTCCTTCAGAAACGATGAAAAGACAATAAAGTTTGATATTAAAAGTTTGACCATAAACATTTGAGTCTGACAGTTCTTGCTCCCAAAAGCCTCATTCATCGTATTCGTATTCTTTATGATTCCACATGGCGGCTTGTCCAATGATGGCATGTGGATTTCGTTATGCCGAAACTCAAACAAATCACATGCATTATCACCGCTGCCAGCTGGGTCAGCTTCAAAGCCACGTCCAGTGTCCTTGCCGACCTTCTGCCATCACTGGCTGCATGTGCTGGAGTTATAAATAAATTATTGGCTGCCTTCCACGGCACCTTCAATATTGTTATTGGTACAGACGATATGCTTGTTAATCAATCTCCAATTCACAAGTATTGGCTTTGGTGCTGAAAAAGTTTTAAAAGTTTGTTACGCTAAATATGAGAGTGCTGACATGATGCAAAAGGAACTACCAGTGACTTGCAATTTGACTGCGGTCGATACATATCGCTCCATCTTGCTTCGAATCACTAGGGCAGTAACCTTTGTGCGTACCTCAACTTGTTTTACCCTTGTGTGCCTACTTCCAATGTCCATGTGAGGTGTGCATAAGAAAAATGATCAGGTAATTGCGAGTAATTGAATATGAAGAGAGGAAAACGAAATAACAGTGCCGGTGACAAACTACGAAGCATTGCAGGCCTAACCAAAAACCCTGGCCGAATCAACCGGTTGGAAAATAATCTTTCCAATGAGAGAATCTTGGCTGCTGAAGAGTCCAAGTGTGATTGAATTATTTCAATTGAATGCAAAGAAAATAGATTACTACCAGTGACTTGTAATTTGACTGCGGTCGATAGATATCGCTCCATCTTGCTTCGAATCACCAGGGCAGTAACCTTTGTGCGTACCTCAACTTGTTTTACCCTTGTGTGCCTACTTCCAAATGTCCATGTGAGATCTCGCGAGATCTTGGAGACGGCGGCAGGGATTTTCGAAGCTCCACACGGTCTCCACGTTTTTCGAAGTTAAGTCTGTTCACAATTGTATTTTGTCGAAACTGTATTTATCTTTCGGTGTGTGAAGTTATTGTGTGCAACTTTGGTTGTTTCTCGGTGTTTATCTTTCATAAATTGATCGTCTGTTTGCCGTGTCGCGAGCAAGGCCTTGTACAGTGTGCACTGTACAACCTTGAGGCTTTGTTTTTCTCTCAGTGGTCCGTCGTTTGTGATCCAATAACTTTCGTTCTCTGTATTCCCAGTCTTTTCACCCATAGCCTACTTCCTTGTGTAAATCTCAACTCAAAAAAAAAAAAACAAAAAAAAAAAAACATTTCCTTCTCTGTTCTCATTCGTTTATTCATTTTTATTCGTTCGTTCGTTCTTCGACCACGTGTTTCTCCCCCATTTCCCCAGATAGTTTTCACTCATTAACCTTCAATGTTTACACTTTCCCCTCAAGTTATGTATTCCGTCATATTTTATAACACCTTTTTCTTCTTCTTCTTTAAAAGGCTGCTTTCGACTTGCTCACCAAATCAATTCATCCCAAAAAAAATATCCATCTCCTATAGTGCCTTTGTTCTACATTCCCTAAACTCTCCTGCACTCCATCCTCCATCCAGCGTCCTTAAACGTATTTTTAACTCGAAGGTCACAAGAAACTCATTTTGCAATAAATGTTCGTTTCCCATAAATCGTACACTTTCAAAAATCCAATCTCACCCCTCCCCTCCAAATCTTCCCCATAACCCCTCCCCTCCAAATCTTCCCCATCCCCCTCCCCTCCAAATCTTCCCCATCACCCATCCCTTTCAAATCTCCCCCCTTGCCCCCTCCCTCCTAAACTACTCCCTCACCCCTCCCCGCCAAGACGCCCCCTCGCCCCTCCCCTCCTAGACTCCTGCCTCACCCCTCCCCTCCAAATCTCCCCCATATCCCATCCCTTTCAAATCCCTCCCCTTGTCCCTTCCCTCCCAAACTCCCCCTCACCCCTCCCCTTCAAATCTCCCCACCCTCATTGCTTCTCAATTTCCCCCCGCTCACTCCCCCTCCTCAAAGCGTCCTCCCCGCTTCTTCCCCCTTCAAACTCTCACCTCCATCTCCCCCAACCTTCTGCCTCGCTCTTTCCCCTCCTCAAATAACACCTCATTGTGGCTCACCCAATCACCATCAAACCTTTTGTCCGCCCCATCCTTCCCTTTCTCCGAGCTATTCTGAAATCTCTGACACACCTTCAACAGCTCTCCCTACCTCTTCCACCTCTTCCACATCTTACCCTACCCCTCCTCCCCCCTGTTCTGTATCTGATGCTCCCCCTTCCTCTTCATTAACGGTATGGACCTCAAACATCCGGGGCCTTCGTTCAAACTTAACTGATCTCTCCATACAGGTTGCTTCTGTCAAACCAGACGTGATCTGCTTAACAGAAACTTTCCTCCTTTATGATGTCTCTGATTCCATAGTATCTCTCCCGGGCTACTCCCTCCTCCGGTATGATAGACCTGAGCCTCGTCCTGGAGGCGGGGTTGCTATCTTTATCAAAAACTCTCTTCCTCACTCGCCCTGCACTGCACTCTCTCCACCTCACCCCCAGGAATACCTCTGGCTACGGCTTCCCCTTCGCTCCCACCTCTTGTTCATATGTGTGTTGTACCGTCCACCAAACAGTGATGACTCCATCTACATCTCGCTGTCTGATGATATGGACCAACTTCTATCTACTCATCCCAACTCTCTCTTCCTCATATGTGGTGATTTCAACTGTCATCATGCCAGTTGGCTGGGTGTGGGTACCTCTCTCACCAGCCATGGCTCCTCAGCAAAGGACTTCTGCGACTCACTGGGTCTGACACAATCTGTCAATTTCCTGACCCGGATCTCAGTCAACGGAACATCTTCTCTTCTGGACTTGGTTATGACTAACTTCCCTGAAAATGTCTGCTGCTCTTCTTCTGCTCCGATCGGATCATCTGATCATGTCCTTGTTAAAGTGGACATCTCTCTGACCATCCTCAGGGAGCCTGCTCAGCGTCGACGAGTCTGGCATTTCACTCAGGCCAACTGGCACGGTCTTCAAGCAGCCATCAATCATCTGGACTGGTCTCCCATCTCTACCACCTCTGACATCAACTCATCCTGGGAATTCTTCCAAAGTAAATTGCTCTCTCTCATGCACAGATTTATCCCATCTCGTCTTCAGTTGTCATACCCTTCCTCCCGTCCATGGTACACGGAATCTTGTGGTGAGGCTGTTGCCCAGAAACAACTTGCCTTCGTCTCCTGGAAAGCAAATCCAACGGAAGGAAATCTCATTTCCTTTCACAAAGCCCGAAACAAGTGTGTGTCCACCCTCAGGAGAGCCAGGAAACAATATCTCTCCGTTCTCAAGACCGAACTCTCTTATCTGTCTCCCTCTTCCAAATCCTCGTGGCGTCTGGTCAAATCCGTTTCTGGTGTTTGTTCCCCCTCCATCCCCTCCCTTACCTCAAACGGCTACACAGCTGACTCCGCACGTGAAAAAGCTGAATGCCTCAACTCTGTGTTTGCCTCTAAATCTTGTGTCCCAAACCCATCCCTCTCTGTACCCACCATACCCAGTCGTACCCTGCTGCTCCTGGACTCCGTGTCCTTTCCTCCTGACAAGGTGGGAAAGTTTCTGTCAACCCTCGACTCTGATTCTGCAACTGGACCCGACGGCATCAGCCCACGGGTCCTAAAATCCTGCTCTGCTGCTCTATCTCACCCTCTCTCTGTTCTCTTCACCCTCTCTTTTGCTCAAGGTCAACTGCCATCTGCTTGGAAATCAGCCAACATCACCGCTTTGCACAAAAAAGGTGCAAAAACAGATCCTAGCAACTACAGACCAATCAGCCTTCTCCCAATTATCAGCAAAGTCATGGAATCCATCATTGCTTCTGATATGAAATCTTTCCTCTTCTCCAATGGCTTGATCTCTGATCATCAATTTGGTTTCAGACCAGGTCACTCTACTCTGGACATGCTGCTTCTGCTGTCTCAACAATGGATGGAGGTCCTCAATGCCAAACAGGAAATTAGAGCTGTCTCCCTCGACATATCACGTGCCTTCGACACTGTCTGGCACCCCGCTCTGCTCACCAAACTCTCCTCCTTTGGTATCCATGGAAATCTCCACGCATGGCTGGCGGACTTCCTCTCTAGTCGTCGTCAACGTGTGGCCCTGAATGGGTTTCTCTCATCTCCTCTTCCTGTTCAGGCTGGAGTTCCCCAAGGCAGTGTTCTGGGCCCCGTGCTTTTTCTGGTCTTCATCAATGATCTCTCTGACTCTCTCGAAAATCCTCTCTATCTCTTTGCTGATGACTCCACTCTCTGCCGCTCCATTCCTCTTCCCTCAGATCGGCAGTCTGCTGCCTCCTCACTCTCTGAAGACCTGGACAAAATCACAGACTGGTCAAACAAGTGGAACATGTCTTTCAATCCTGACAAATCTCACACTCTTACTATGTCTCTCCGAAAAGATCGACTGGACAACCCTCCCATCTACTTTCTCAACAATCCTCTCCAAGAAGTTCTGTCGCTCAAGATTTTGGGTCTCACTATCTGCCATGATCTTTCTTGGGAAAACCACATTTCCAAGCTGGCCTCCAAAGCCAGTCGCCGACTGGGCATCCTCCGTCGTGCGAAGTCCTTCCTCGGCACACCTGAGCTCCTCACCAATACAAGGCTTTCATCCGCAGCTCAATGGAATACTGTTCTCCCCTATGGGCCGGTGCTCCTGCCTCACACCTAGCTCGGCTTCACGCTGTTGAAACCAAAGCTTTCAGAATTATTGGAATCTCCCGCGATGAAGCTATCTCTGAGGGCCTTTCACTCACTCACCGCAGGCAGGTAGGTGGTCTTTCTGTCTTCTACCGACTCCTCTCCGGCCTTGCACCCCCAGCTCTCTCTGTGCTCTGTCCCCCAAATATTCCTACAGGTCGCACAAGATCTGCCAGCAACCCTCTGATGGTTAAACTGCCGAAATCTCGGCTCTCCGCTCACCTTCACTCTTTCATTCCTCTTTTCTCCCGCCTCTGGAACAAACTCCCTCACTCCCTTCAATCCCACTCCTCCCTCCAGGTCTTTAAAACAGCTGTTCACCACCATCTCTTATCTTCCCCCATCCAAAACCTTGATCTTTTCTACCCCCGCTAATTCACCCCAGATCCACCTTGTTTGAAATTCCAACTTCTTTCCTGGAAGTCCTGGCAGTGTCCATATGTTTTATACCTCTCCCACTGCCCCCTTCCCACGCCCCCCCCCCCCCCAAAGCCCTCGCCCTCTCTCAGATCTCTCGATGTCTCCATGTCTCTCGGTCCCTGCTCTCAAATGTTGTGTTTGTGTCCTTCCCCCTCTCTCCCCATCTTGTCTACCGCTCCCTATGTTATATGTTTTATGTGTCGGTTTGTCTTTCTGTGTGATTAATGTTCGCTCTTTCACGAGCCTCGATATTGTATACAAAAAAAAAAAGAAAAAAGAAAAAGAAAAAAAAAAAAAGAAAAAAAAAGAAGAAGAAAAAAAAAAAGATGTGCATAAGAAAAATGATCAGGTAATTGCGAGTAATTGAATATGAAGAGAGGAAAACGAAATAACAGTACCGATGACAAACTACGAAGCATTGCAGGCCGAACCAAAAACCCTGGCCGAATCAACCGGTTGGAAAATAATCTTTCCAATGAGAGAATCTTGGCTGCTGAAGAGTCCAAGTGTGATTGAATTATTTCAATTGAATGCGAAGAAAATAGATTAACACTTTATAATGTAATGGAATATTTTCGAGTTTACACAATGCAGAGCCAAGGAGAACCTGAAAAATGTAATTGTTTGCAAGCTTCATAACCTCTGCCCTCTAACTTTGAACCTAACGACGGTGGAAAAACAAGACGGAACTCCATAAACTGACAACAGGTGTCTGGCAGTGTTTGGACACATTCTTCTGCAAATGTCATTCATAGTTGGTGTGGAGAAGAAGGGAACCATACGCATCAGCCTCTTGTGCGTCATTCCGTAACAACCCACAGATGATCCGCAAGGTTGAGAAAGCTTGTGCTCTCCAGGCAACGTGTGTGAAGTAATTATTTTTTGCGTTCCTTGAGATCACTGTGGAAATACATAGGCCTGATAAATGTGGGCAGAATTATAATATTCTGTTGGCAGTTTCCTGCTGAAGTTTTCAACCCAAGGAGGTTACTTGAGAGACATAATAATCAACTTTGAGGAGTCTGTTTCAAAGTTTGACTCATTTCTTTGGAGATTTTGGCTATTGTGCCATTTGGAAAGTCTTTTGTTTTTCTTCTCTTCACATGGAGACCTTGTACTGCATATCATATGCAGGACAAAGATATCGGTACACATCGGTGTACTTTTACATGAATTATGACATGGATTGACAATGGAAACGTTTCTATGGGAAGTTGGATTTTATTACTAGGTTTCATCTGTATCATGAGTCAAGAATTAAGATGGGTTTCCCCAACTTATCAAACGTTAAGCACATATTTTCCACTCAATGACTGCATACATATCTCACACATTGTATAAAACGTTAGCTCATTTGATAGCACACGTAAGCCTGGTGTTGGCTTAGCGGTTAGGGTGGTGGCTTGGGATCCTGGGATTCTGGGTTTGAATCCCGATTGATCGCTGAATTAACGCCAGGGGGGTTGACTCAGCCTGTCATCCTTCCGAGGTCGGCAAATTGAGTACCAGTTCACTGGTAATTCCCTGTGTGTCGCAAGAGGTGACTAACAGGGTTGGCGGCAGGAAGGGCATCCGGCCATAAAACATTGCTTCAAAAAGGGGACCATGGTGCCGGAAAAAGGCCAACCCCTGCTCTGCGGGGAAAAATGGCCTCTAAAGGTGGTTATTTTGTTCATTTGATAGCACATAGGCCATTGAACTGTCTACTTGTAGTGTACCCTAAAACCCAAGACAATTTCAGAAGAAACCTAAACTGCGGTTCTGAAGTTGTGGCAGGATCTCTGAATCTGATGGGTAGTTAAATCCAGCTGTCCTGTCGTCATTTAGATCAACGTGTTAAATACCCTAAGGTATCTTTAAAAATGATAGGTCGTTGTGTGTCGATAACATGGCCCAATTCACTGTACAATTATTGCTACCTTACCCCCCTATCCATCATTTTTAAAATGTGCCACCCTGAACAGGATGCCAGTTGTTGTCAAATAGTCTCTTGGCAAGAAATTCACTGCGTGGGTTGCCATTGCCATGTGGGGTTTGAACCTGACTTACAATGCAGAAAAACAGTCTGCTGAGAATGAATCGTGAAGCTATCGCTACCTTCGATACGTATGAATGCTTACACATAAACATAACACGAGAAAGGCGCTCACACCATTTGAATTTTATTCACATCCTCACCACCCAGAAAAGTGCAGGAATCGTATGCTTTCTGTTTGTGCAAAATAATACTTTAAAAAATTGTACAACCGTCGTGGAGACTGGGCAGAAGTTCAAGAGGAGAGAAATAAGACATCACCTGCGATATCATCATCCTCGGACAGTCATTTGAAACGGGTCTCTCACGTTTAGATGCCGTTCCAGACAAATATCAGAATGAGATGGCTTTAACATTGAGAGTGTCTGACTATAAAATCTTCTCCCCACTATCCCCTATTACTTCTGATCATAAGGCCAATTGTCTGGACTCCTTTAGTTTTTATCTCCCTGTACCCTTTGCACTCGTAAAGTTAACGCAAAAAATGATTATATCATACTAATATAAACCTTTTTCACATAGTCAATTAATTATTTCGTGCCACCTACACAAACGGCAAACTATGATGTGTTTACTTTAAAAAGGCCTGTAAGAATTAGAGGAGCATGCCCATCAAGGCCTGTGCAATATGTGGAAACTATAAAACTTATACCAAATGCTTCCAAGAAAAGTAGCAAAGCAATTCGTTTGTAAAAACATTTGGCTTCAGGAATTGAATAATGAAAGAGATGAGATGAGACTCAGCCTGGCGTCAAGTTTCTCAAGTCGGAAAATGAAGGAAAGCAAAGCTTTCTTGTGCTTGGACACAGTTTGCGGCCAAAATTCTTAGTTTCCAGCCAAGTTTTCCACGGCAATCCACCAACTCAAAAATAACCGCCTCTGTACTGTATAGGTGGCATGTATAACTTTGGGTCACACCTCACATGTTAATGCCTGTGTTAGCTTTGGATAGCCATGATGGCGCCATAAGATGTAATACATTTCCCTTTGTCTTGAACCTCTGTCCGTTTTCATTGGCCATGCATTCCACGTGCGGCGATGTTTGATGCTCGCTCAGTTTGATGCTGCACCACATTGTGAGCTGAGGTTGTTGAGTGTCTGAAAATGGTTATGATGTGCAGAGGCGGATTCAGGAGGGGTTTGAAGGTTTGGTCAACTAACCCCACCACGGCCGCTTTTGGCCCCATTTATCAAACCAGCACTTCTTCACTGGGAAATTGAATATCTCAATGCTTTGAGGGTGGGAAATCAGCCACCCTGTTTACTCTTACCCCAACACACACGAATATAAAATGCAAATGAATCTCCCCTTTTTATTTAAAAAAAATATGGCTGCACCCACCAATGCCACACAACATGAGAAGGTCCACAGCATGGACAAAAACGCCTTTTTGAATGTCATGACATAATTAAATAATGAAGTATAACTATGGAAAATATTTCATTTTTGTCTTATAAGTTCTTTAAGGATAATGAAGAATAATGGATTGTTAGAGATTGTAAGTAATAATTCCAGTTTATTTATAAAATTAATAGCTGATTAATTAAATTTATTTAATGAGCATGTTGTCCTGTTCTCATCCCCATCTGTACACCCCAGTGGGTCATGTTGTGGGTGTGGAACACTATCAAATCCCATTTACCACGTGTTTGTCCAAGGTTTACCAATGCGCATGTAATTCAAGTAAAATCACATCAATGCCAATCATGTCTTTGTCCTGCATGTAAGTTATCTGCAAGCTCCTCCATGAGCTTTAGCTTAGTCATAATAAATAAATAAACAAACAAGTAAAATGTCTTTATTTTTAAATTTTCTTTTATGTCAAAGCTCATGGAAGAGCTAGAACACAAAGTGGATCAGGATGCAATACAATAAAAGGAACAGCAGACGGAGAATGGGGAAATGCGTACAGCAGGGCGGAGGAAGAGATAGATGGAGATGGACAAATAAGAGATGTGGGTAATGATGAGGGGTAGGGGGAACACAAGATGGACACAGAAGCCAAATTTTGGGAGGGTAAGTCGTGGTTTACGGATGTAGAAGAGATCATGGTTTTGAATGGGGGATGATTTGAGATGGTGGTGAACGGTTGCATAATTCGGCATCAATGTGCCAAAAAATGCAAAAAAACAAAAAACATATGCAGTAAACAAAAAATAAAATGCAGAAAAACTTTGGTTTTCCAGATGCAATTTTGAAAAATGTGTTTTAAATACAAACGAATATTGCAACAAATATTTTAGGTTACTTTTTGTCGAGGAAACCGATTCCGACCTTATTTAAAGGATTGGGAAGCTTATTTTTTGCCGGAAATCGTGTTTGGACCCAAGCATTTCTGCTCCTTATTTTCGCTCTAATTCATTCATTTTTTGTCTGATTTCACATTCCGGCCATTTTCTGTAATCACAGTAATCTCGTGCACACCATTGTGTGATTTGATTAAAAATAATAATTAATAACCCTAATCGTAACCCAAACCCTTATTGTTGCTCCAATTGCTGCAGATTGAACATTCCGACCACTTTCTGTACTTACACCAATCCCCTTAACACTCTGATACGATTTTTTTTCTTCTCAAAAACACCTGTTGACCAATGACAATTGATGACAGGTTTACATTTTTTTCTAAAAAAAAAAAATCTAGTTTGAAAAGTCCTTAATTGTAACCCTAACAGCACGGAAACTGCTGTACTTTTGATTCCCGACATGCTATGGTGCTCAGATTTGAACACGTCCTCAGGGTAGCATTTGCAATTAAGTATACCCGTCCTCAGGGTGGCATTTTCAGTTAAGCACATTTGCAGTCAATTTTGAGTGTCCAGCTCAAATATTAATGGAGATATGGAAGGCATCATCTTAGCCAATCAGGAGTGAGATATAATTGCTTGTTTTTAATTGGTTTTTCAAAACACTAAACTAACACCTAACTTGTTAATATGAATAATGTCCAAATAATTGTCTTTTTAGTGTTTACAAGTACAACGATGGTACGCTACAATGTTTATTAAACATTTATTTTTTCAACATTGTTTAAGAAAGATCGCTTAAGAATGAATGAATGAATGAATATGAATGATCGTTTTAAGGCCATTTTCCCCCCTAGAGCGGGGGTTAGCCTTGCGGACCCCATGACAATCATGGTTCCCTGTTTGAGGCAATGTTTTTATGGCCGGATGCCCTTCCTGACGCCAACCCTTGGTCGCCTCTTACGATGCACAGGGATACGGTGTACCTATTCTAAACCGGGGTACACACCGGGATCATTCATCCCAGCAAGCTGGTACTCAATTTGCCGACCAATGAAGGATGACAGGCTGAGTCAACCCCCCTGGCATTAATTCAGTGATCGACCGGGATTCAAACTCAGGATCCTAAGATCCCAAACTATGCCTGTTTATGAACTTGTCATCTGACTACCATGCCTCAATAACCTCGCAGCTGACCCTGGAGCATGCCAGCCCCATGACCGGCTTATCCCTGCGCAAAGTTGTGGTGCAGGGTGCAATGGTGGAGGATTGGTTGTTTCTGGCTTCTCAGCACGTCAATGTCCAGCCAGTCCTGTCTAGTCTAATGCCCGTTTGACCATAATAAGTTATTTTAAAAACATTCAGAACTTGTTTTCGTCAATATATTGTCTAAAACATGTTTTAGAAACATATAAGGATAGATCTCAGAGGTTTGACCAACAAGGTAGTAGTTAACATACAGTGCATTCAGAAAGTATTCAGACCCCTTCACTTTTTTCACATTTTGTTATGTTGCAGCCTTATGCTGAAATCGTTTAAATTCATTTTTTCCCTTGCTCAATCTACACTCAATACCCCATAATGACAAAGAGAAAACAGGATTTTAGAAAGTTTTGCAAATTTATTATATAAAAAAAACTGAAATATCACATTTACATAAGTATTCAGACCCTTTGTAATGACACTTGATATTTAGCTCAGGTGCCTCCCATTTATTTTGATCATCTTTGAGATGTTTTTACACCTTGATTGGAGTCCACCTGTGGTAAATTCAATTGATTGGACATGATTTGGAAAGGCACGCACCTGTCTATATAAGGTCTCACAGCTGACAATGCATATCAGAGCAAAAACCAAGACATGAGGTCGAAGGAACTACCTGCAGAGCTCAGAGACAGGATTGTGTCGAGGCACAGATCTGGGGAAACCTACAAAAAAATTTCTGCTGCATTGAAGGTTCCGAAGAGCACAGTGGCCTCCATAATTCTTAAATGGAAGAAGTTTGGAACAACCAGGACTCTTCCTAGAGCTGGCCGTCCGGCCAAACTGAGCAATCGGGGGAGAAGGGCCTTGGTAATAGAGGTGACCAAGAACCCGATGGTTCTCCCATCTCCACACAGGATCTCTGGAGCTCAGCCAGAGTGAGGCTGCACAAATTTGATCAACATGGGAGATGTGCCAGGAGGAAACCTTTGCTGTCCAGAAAGAACATCAGGGCAAGACTAAAGTTTGCCAATGAACACCTAGGCAAAGACCAGCACTTCTGGAACAATGGGCTCCAGACAGATGAGTTAAAGATAGAGCTATTTCGCCACAGTACCAGAAGGCATGTTTGGCAAAAACCAAAGACAGCATTTGACCACAAGAACCTGATACCAACTGTAAAGCATGGTGGTGGAAATATTATGGTCTGGGGCAGCTTTGCTGCATCAGGGCCTGGGCAGCTCACCATCATAGAATCCACTATGAATTCTTCATTGCACCAGAGGGTGCTTGAGGATAATGTGAGGCCATCTGTCGGAAAGTTGAAGCTCAACCGAAGGTGGACCTTGCAACATGACAATGACCCTAAACATACCACTAAATCCACCAAGGAGTGGCTGAAAAGAAAGAAATGGAGGGTTCTGGAATTGCTAAGTCAAAGCCTGGATCTAAATCCCATCGAGATGTTGTGGGGGGATTTGAAACGAGCTGTGCATGCAGGAAACCCCTCAAACATCGCACAGCTGAAAGAATTTTTCATGGAGGAGTGGGCAAAAATTTCTCCCAGTCGATGTCAGAGACTACAACAACACAACAACATGCATTTTAAGGCCATTTTCCCTGCAAGAGCGGGGGTTAGCCTTGCGGTCCCCATGACAATCTTCTCCATTTTGCCCTATTTTCTGCATCTCCCCTTGTTAACCCCCTTGCCCGCATGTCTTCTTCCACCGTCTTTAGCCAAGTCTTTCTCGGTCTTCCCCATCCTCTACTTCCTTCTACATTCATTTCCATCACTCTTCTCAACCAGTCACTTTCATCCTTCCTCAACACATGACCAAACCATCTCAACCTGTTCCTCTTCACAGCATCAATCACAGGCTCTATTCCCATCATCTTTCACAATTCATCATTTGTCTTCCTCTCTCTCAGCGACACTCCGCACATCCACCGAACCATTCGCATTTCCACCCTTTCAAGCCTTCGTTGCTGCTCTACATTCATGACCCATGTCTCGCTCCCAAAAATCATAACACTTCTCACACATGCAGCATACACCTTTCCCTTCAGCTTCAACGACACTCCCCTCCTCATCAACACACCACTCAGTTCCCGAAACTTCTTCCATGCACATCTCACTCCAGCAACCGTTGCCGAGTCTGATCCACCTTCTCCATTCAGCATGTCTCCGAGATAGCAAAATGTTTTCACACCTTCCAGATTCACGCCATCTCCAAGATCCAACTCAACATTTCCTCCATCTGCAGCTCCCTCTGTGCACACCTTACATTTGAATGTAGCTGCCACACTGGTTAATGAATACAGTCACGTGAAAAAGTAAGTACACCCCGTGTAAAGTTTTGACTTTTTCAACACATTTCAACATACAGCTATTTGATCTTCATTTCAACAATATTGATAGATAAAGGTGATATAATATAACAAATATCATGAAACATTTACATTTTGTCGTCCATTGTATAATTTAAATAAACATAAATGCAAATTTCGCATGTGGAAAAAGTAAGTACACCCTTGGCTCTAATAGGTGGTATTGCCCCCTTTGGCAGAAACAACCTCAAGTAGGCGTTTCTTATAACTGTCTACCAGTCTCTGACATCGACTGGAAGAAATTTTTGCCCACTCCTCCATGCAGAATTGTTTCAGCTGTGCGATGTTTGATGGGTTTCTTGCATGCACAGCTCGTTTCACATCCCCCCCAACATCTCGATGGGATTTAAATCCGGGCTTTGACTTGGCCATTCCAGAACCCTCCATTTCTTTCTTTTCAGCCATTCCTTGGTGGATTTATTGGTATGTTTAGGGTCATTGTCATGTTGCAAGGTCCATCTTCGGTTGAGCTTCAACTTTCCGACAGATGGTCTCACATTATCCTCAAGCACCCTCTGGTATAATGAAGAATTCATAGTGGATTCTATGATGGTGAGCTGCCCAGGCCCTGATGCAGCAAAGCTGCCCCAAACCATAATATTTCCACCACCATGCTTTACAGTTGGTATCAGGTTCTTGTGGTCAAATGCTGTCTTTGCTTTTTGCCAAACATATCTTCTGGTACTGTGGCCAAATAGCTCTACCTTTGACTCATCTGTCCAGAGCACATTGTTCCAGAAGTGCTGGTCTTTGCCTAGGTGTTCACTGGCAAACTTTAGTCTTGCCCTGATGTTCTTTCTGGACAGCAAAGGTTTCCTCCTGGCACACCTCCCATGTAGATCAAATTTGTGCAGCCTCTTTCTAATGGTAGGCTCATGCACTTTGACATCAACAGTGGCAAGAGCTATCTGTAGGTCCCGTGATGACATTTTGGGCTTCTTAGAGACTTCTTTCAGCATCTAGCGGTCTGCTCACGGGCTGAACTTCCTGGGGCGGCCTGGCCTGAACAAGTTGGCAATTGTTTGGAATCTTCTCCACTTGCAGATGATCTTCCAGACAGTCGAATGATTGATTTCAAATTGTTTGTAGATCTTTTAAAATCCCTTCCCAGACTCATAGGCATCTATAACCTTCTTTCTGAAGGCCTCAGAGAGCTCTTTTGATCTAGGCATGGTGACGCCACACACTTAAACAACAAAGAGCAAACCAAACTAAATGTCTGAGGTTTACATAAGACAGGTTCCTCCAAGATCCTCTCTAACGATGTTCTAATCATTTGCACCTGAGCTGGTGCACTTGATTCTAATTTTAGGTATTTGAAGTAGTGATAAATGTAGGGGTGTACTTACTTTTTCCACATGCAAAATTTGCATTTATGTTTATTTAAATTATACAATGGACTACAAAATGTAAATGTTTCATGATATTTGTTATATTATATCACCTTTATCTATCAATATTGTTGAAATGAAGATCAAATAGCTGTATGTTGAAATATGTTGAAACAGGCAAAACTTTACATGGGGTGTACTTACTTTTTCACATGACTGTGTATATATCTATCTATAATTCCAGTAATCTCTGTGTGTGTGTGTGTCTGTGTGTATGCGACCGCTGTTTCTCGACAACTACCGGTCCGATATACTTGAAACTTGCCAGGTATATTGCTGGGGACCTGAGGATGTGCCTTTTCAAGGTTTCATATTAATCGGACAAGTAGTTACCGAGCTATGTCCAAAAAACGATTCAACCAATCAGAGAGCAGCGAGCTATCACGTGTGCCGAACGTGGCGAACAGACTCTGCCTCGGACGGCACATTTGAGAGCGTATTCATTTATTTCACGTTGGCAAACTATGTTGCCGCTATGTTGGCGTTAAACTATGTTTTAAAACTAATTAAAACTAATTTGCGATTCTTTCGCTTTCCTGCGCGTTTGTGCACGCTATGGCGATTTCTTTACCAAACTCCGCAAGCCGTTCGCTTTGGACCAAACCATTTCATGTAAATAGAGGGGGGGGATTGTCACCGTACTCGCAAGCCGTTCGCTTTGGACCAAACCATTTCATGTAAATAGAGGGGGGGGGGGGGGGGATTGTCACCGTACTCGCAAGCCGTTTGCTTTGGACCAAACCATTTCATGTAAATAGAGGGGGGGGGGGGGGGGATATAATTTTAGATATACTGTATATATAGTACGGGCATGCCCTAGTATATATAAAATACAATATATATACCAACTGTAAAGACCAACTGTGAATTTATTTAATTGTACACCGCTCCTTTCCTCTGCCATCTCCAGGCATTGCAAAACGTCATTGCCGGGCACCGAAGGGGGCTCGGCAGTGACGCACTCTGAAAGGGAGTACTGTACTTAGTTTTCACTCTGGTTGTTTGTTTTCTTGTTTTCTTGTTTGCTGTACACCGCACCTTTCCTATGCCATCTCCAGGCATTGAAAATCGTCATTGCCGGGCACCGAAGGGGGCTCGGCAGTGACGCACGCTGAAAGGGAGTGCTCAGTTTTCACTCTGGTTGTTTTCTTTCTTGTTTTCTTGTTTTCTTGTTTTCTTGTTTGTTTGTTTGTCCGGGCGATATCTCAGCCCTCCTTTGAGCTAGGAAGCTGAAATTTCGGCACAATAGTGAGCAAGTCCTTTGTCCAGAACGGCATTTTTTGTTTTTTGATTAATCAATTAATTGAGCAGTTATTTAATTCTTAGCGATTCATTAAGTACATTAATTAAGTAAGTACAGTAAGTGTTTGTTGTTAAAGGCGGCAAAAAGGGTTGGCATCAGGAAGGGCATCCGGCCGTAAAACATTGCTTCAAAAAGGGGACCGAAAAACAACAACAACCACGGTTCCCGAAAAAGGCCAACCCCCGCTTGCGGGGAAAAATGGCCTCTAAAGGTGGTTATTTTTTTTAAATATAATTAAGTACGTATTTAATTAGTCAAATTTTCTTTCTCTTCTGACCATTAACTCAGGCACCTTTTGAGTTAGGAAGCGGATATTTAGACGTGCCAATGACCAGGTGATTTGGCTGCAAAGGCTATTTTTGATCTATTAATTAATCAATTAATCAATTAATCAATTAATTATTTAATTATTCGATTAATGCCTCATTTTGTTTTTTTTAAGTTACAGATTCTGATGAAATGGTGGTGGTTTCTGTGTTCTATGACCGAATTGATTAATTAATTTTATTTTTTAATGATTATCATTTATTTATTTTCATTATTAATCATTTATTTATTTTCTTTCTCATTTGGCCAATATCTCAGGCACCTTTTGAGCTCGGAAGCTAATATTTGGACATGAGTGACCAAGTGATGTGGCTATCAAGGATATTTTTGATTTATTGATTAATCAATTAATTATTTAATTATTCGATTAATTACTTCTTTTTTTTTTTTTCCAGTTACAGATTCTGATAAAATGGTGGTGGTTTCTGTGTTCTGTGACCGAATTGATTAATAATTTAATTTTTAATGATTATTATTTATTTATTTTCATTATTAATCATTTATTTAATTTCTTTCTCATTTGGCCAATATCTCAGGCACCTTTTGAGCTGGGAAGCTAATATTTGGACATGACAGTGACCAAGTGATGTGGCTCTCAAGGATATTTTTGATTTATTGATTAATCATTAATCGATTAATTATTTATTGATTAATTGATTAATTATTTATTGATTAATCAATTATTTAATTTTTTATTCATGACTTCTTTAATTAAATTTCTCAAAGATACATCTTCGGATGAAGCACTCGTGGTTTAGTTATGCTATTAGCCAATTGATTAAGAAAATATTTTGTGATAATCTTTTATTGATTTTAATTATACAATTAATCAATCAATTAGTGTACACCTCTCCCTCCCAATGCAGCCTCTATGAGCTGCACTGCGGTATTGCCGGGTGCCGGAGGCACCCCGGCAATGCCGCGCTGTAGGATATTTAATTATTTGGCATGGGGGCAGTGTACTTTGAATGTATCTGTACTTGTTTATTTATTTATTTATATATATATATCTTTTATACATATATATATATATTTATTATATATACACACATGTATGTACAGTTTACCAAACTTGGTGGTGTAATGGTCAGAGCGTTTGCTCTGAGTCTTGGAAGTGGGTTGCTCAAATTCTGGCCAAGTCAAACCAAAGACTTTAAAAATGGTACGTGCTGCTTCCTTGCTTGATGATCAGAATTTAAAGGATAGATCATGGACAAACAATGCTGGAAGGCAATGGAAAACCACCCAGTATAGCCCTTTCCAAAAACTGATTTGGCAGGACCAACGCTTTGTGAAGAGTACGACACAACAAATCAAATATATATCATTAATGTTTTTACAATATATATTTTGTATATGTATATAGTGTATACATACAATATGTAAGTATGTATATACTATACATACTTATACATTGAACAATCTAAAACATGTGTCTTGGACTACTTGGATGGATTTTTGGCCATTTGACAGTCTTGTCTTTTAGCAGTAGTTGGTCAACGTTGAAGTTCCCATGGTGTCTTTGATTAAGAGTAGGTGAGTGGCAAGCATCCTTTAACATATTGCAACTGCCTTCCTTGGACTAATGATGGAGCTGCAAAGGGAAACCATCCAGTGTAATTGTTTCTCTGTAACTGCTTTGTACTCAGGGAGAGAGGGGGAGAGAGAAAGAG
The DNA here is from genome assembly GCF_964187855.1 of Myxine glutinosa. NCBI lineage: Eukaryota > Metazoa > Chordata > Myxini > Myxiniformes > Myxinidae > Myxine > Myxine glutinosa. The sequence goes on from NC_136270.1 coordinate 91,707,204, forward strand.
AGATGGAGAGAGAGATGAGGGGAGGGGAAGGAGGGGGAGAGGGGAGAGGGGAGAGGGGACAGTAGAGGAAAGGAAGAGATAGAGAAGGAAGAGATAGAGAAGGGAGAGAGAAAACTGAGACTGACTGGTGTACCATATGTATGTGTGGTTCATAAAACGTTTTTGAACATGCCTGGTTTCAACTAGTATGGCACCGTTTTTTTTTCAAAACGGCCAAGTGCATTGAAATTGCTTTGACTTAAAGAATATCCTGACTTTAGAAGGCTAAATCTTGCTTGCTATCTCCTTAATGGTTGCCTTTTTATGTCAACTGTATGGTTTGATTGAGGCCTGATGTTGGCTTAGCGGTTAGGGTGCCGGCTTGGGATCTTAGGATCCTGGGTTCAAATCCTGGTCGATCGCTGAATTAACGCCAGGGGGGTTGACTCAGCCTGCCATCCTTCCGAGGTCGGCAAATTTGAGTACCAGTTGACTGGTAATTCCCTGTGTGTCGCAAGAGGGTAATTCCCTGTGTGTCGCAAGAGGCAACTAACAGGGTTGGCGGCAGGAAGGGCATCTGGCCATAAAACATTGCTTCAAAAAGGGGACCATGGTGTCCGAAAAAGGGCAACCCCTGCTCTGCAGGGAAAAATGGTCTCTGTAGGTGTTTTTTTTTGTTTGTTTGTTTTGTATGGTTTGATTATCCTAGGAATACAGAAGTGACTTGTTAAAGTTAGTTTTCTAAACAAATCAAGTCTTACGGTATCAATCATTGGTCTTTTTGAATGTTCTCGCTGATGCAAAGGTGCCAGTTGTTTTGTTACATGATTTTATTTCACAGGCGGTTCCATGATGCAAAAGTGCCAAGGACTAGTAATGAAAAAGGGAGATCTTCCCAGGAGAGGGGGACAAACTGAGCTGCAAATTAACGAGGTGTCAGTAGGTGTGGAGGGCGTCTCATCGCTCACTGCAGGATGGATCTGGGGTCCTCCACAATTTTTTTTTAGGAATTAGGGCCAAAATTGTATGCTCCGTGCATTGTTTTGGTCCCCTGGCACTCTAATCTGTAATTAATCAAAGAAACAAGCGGACTAAGAAATTCATTAGGGATTATTGTTTTTTTTTTATAATTAAAAAAAAGCCAAATGTTCACTGAGAAATAGAAAACGCATTAAAACTGGGAAAACTGGGTGCATTCAAAATCTTTTTGGTGTGAGAAAGAATAGTCCAAGAAACACGAACATTTAAAAAATATATAATTAATAAGAAAAACATTTCCTTTCCAACTCTGAATTATACACATACAATATATACAATACAAATACAAACACATACAAATTATACACATTATACAAATTATACACATACATACAAAAATAGTTTTGGTGTTTCTAGGACTATTGTAAGTACTGAGGACCCTTTGAACGCCCTCTCCCACAAATTATAGCAGAAGTCTTGGACATTTTCCGTCAAAATGGGAGAATTCTCATGATGGAGGCTTATGATCTCAGGCCTTGATCCCATTAGTCAACCTTGAAATTATGCATGAAAGAACCAATAAAAGGCAGAATCAACCTTTAAATCTGTGAAGCAACGCAAAGCTTCTACATATGGTGTGTTTTGTTTGAATATTTTCAGGCACCGCACACTCTGGCAGTGTTGCCACTGAGAAACCTCTGAGTAGGCGTAGCTTAGTGTTGTCATCATAGATAACTTCATCTGTTGTTTTGGCAAAGGGTTTCATGGTTATAGCCATCTGTATACACATGCAGAGCATCCTGGGGTTGGATGGCATTATCTCAACTTCTGGCCTAGTGGCTTGGTTGGCGACAGTGCCTTCGGAAAGTATTCACACCCCTTGACGTTTTAACTTTTTGTTACAGCCTGAATTAAACAAAATTGTTTTTTTTAGAATTCTTATAACAAATTAATGAAAAATGAAAATCTGAAATGTCTTCAGTCAATAAATATTCAACCCTTTTGCTATGACACTCCAAAATGAGCCAGGTGCATCCAATTTCCTTTGATCATCCATGAAATGTCTCGACAACTTGATTGGAGTCCACCTGTGGCCAATTCAATTGACGGGACATGATTTAAAAATAAACACATCTTTCTGTATGTATATAAGGTCCCATCTTTCTATATAAGAAGGACAGTGCATGTCAGAGCAGAAACTCTACAATTAAGTCCTAGGAATTGTCCGTAGAACTCTGAGATATAATTGTGAGGAGGCATACATCTGGGGAAGGGTATAAAACAATTTATAGAGTGTTGAAAGTTCCCAAGAGCAGAGTGAGCTCCATCATTAGGAAATGGAAAGAATATTGAACGACCCGGACTCTTCCCAGAGCTGGTTGTCTGACTAAACTGAGCAACTGCGCAAGAAGGACCTTAGTTGGGGAGGTGACCAAGAACCCATTGCCCACTCTGACAGAACTACTGAGTTCCTTGGCTTAGATGGGAGAACCTGCAGGAAGGACAACAGTCTCTGCAGCCCTTCACAAATCTAGGCTTTATGGCAGAGTGGCCGGAAGCCACGCCTGAGAAAAAGGTACATAGCAGCACACCTGGAGTTTGCAAAAAGACACGTGAAAGTCTCTGCGAGAATGAAGCAAAATATTCTATGGTCGGATGAGACAAAAATTGAACTATTTGGCCTGAATGCAAAGTGCTACACCTGGTGGAAATTGAGCACAGCTCATGACCCATCTAACACTATTCCTACTGTGAAGCATGGCAGTGGCAATGGGGTTGCTGTGTGTCGGGGTTGCTTTTGCTATGCTATGCTATGGGGTTGCTTTTCAGTGGCAGAGACAGGGGGACTTGTAAGGATAAAGGAAACAATTAATGGAGCCAAATACAGGCAAATCCTTGAGGAGAACCTGCTTCAGCATGCAAAAGACCCTAGACTGCAGACAATGACCCCAACCATACAGCCACAGCAATACTGGAATGGCTTCAGAACAAGAACCTGAAAGTCTTTGAGTGGTCCAACCAAAGCGCAGACTTGATTCCCATTGATAAATCTGTGGGAAGACTTGAAGATTGCTGCTCACCGACTTGTTCCGACTTGTTCCCATCCAACTTGACAGAGCTTGAGCAAATCTGCAAGGAGGAATGGGAGAAACTCCCCAGATCCAGATGTGTGAAGCTGATGCAGACATACCCAAGAAGGCTTGACGCTGTAATCACTGCCAAAGGCACTTATACGAGGTATTGACTCAGGTGGCTGAATACTTATGTGAATGGGATATTTCTGAATTTGACTTTTAAATTGTTTTGTAAAAATTTCGAAAAAGAAATTCCACTTTGACATTATGGGGTATTATGTGCCAATCAGTGACAGAAAACTTAAATTTAATCCATTTTAAGTTCAGGCTGTAACACAACAAAATGTGAAAAAGGTCAAGGGGTACTTCCTGAAAGCACTGTATGTCCCTGCCATGTGCTGTGGCTCACATGTTGATGTTTTTGATCCATCTATCTGACTATTCTATTCAGGATATCCCTCTGAACTGGTGGGTTTTTTGTCTTCCATTTTTTATTCATGGTCTATGCTCATGGAAGAGCTAGGACACAGAACAGATCAGGACACAACATAACAAAAGGAACAGCAGGTGAAAGGGGAGACGCTAATGGCAGGGCGGAGGGAGAAAGTAGACGGAGACCAACAAACAAGGGATGCAGGTAGCGATGAGCGTTTGGGGAGAACGCAAGGGGTGGGCAGATGGATACATACAGTCGTGGTCAAAAATATTGGCACCCATGCATATTTTTCAAATAACTCACAATTTTCTCCAAAAATAAATTGAAATTGACAAAAGTGTTTGGTCTCCACAATTCTTTATTTCAACTCTCCATGTCGTCATGTGGAATAACATGTTAACGATGATGTCATAGGTGCCTCCATTATGACGTCATAATTCGCCAAGTACAAAACTTCAGTCTGTCAAGATAAAATTTCTTGAGCTTCATCTAGGGATAAATTGGTGGAGAAAAAAAAATGATGACGTCAATGGTCACCTGGTTCGGCCGCCATATTTGTTTTAACACAAAAGCCTTAAACACCACTGGAAACGTGTCCTGGCGAGGGTCTGCAATCTCTGATTGCTCTTTCTAGTTTTAGCATGCATTTGTGTGATACCACTAGAAGTGTAGTGCACACCCAGAACAATAATGAACTGTTGAGGTACTCTAATATTACTTGCTTATAAAAATGTAGAATAACAGATTTTTTGTCATTTTGAGAACTCCTGAAAAATATATGAACATGGTCACTGAAAGCAAATTAAAATGAGACGGGAAGATGCCATTTGCTGGGAAACTAGATGTGCAAAACTTGTGTTTGTAAAGTTTATATTATCTTGAACACAGCAGCAAACCCACTGATGTTTTGGTATGAGAAATTAATCTATGTTTTTGTGAATGATAAAGAGTTTGTGCGTGCCACACAGGAGAAGGATCTAAGGGTGGTGATAGATATTAGGAGTAATTAGACAGGACAGTGCGAGACAGCTTTAGGTGAATCAATTAGGGTTTTAGGTTTTATTTGTAGGAGGATAAATTATAAATTAAAAGAGGTGATTTTAACAGTGTATAGGAATTTCGTGAGGGCCCCATCAAGAATATTGTGTGCAGTTTTGGTCACCACGTCTGTAGAAGGACACACTTGCTATGACGAGGGTTCAGCAGAGAATGACTAGATGAATTCCAGGCCTAGCTAAACTAAGCTATGAGGTGCGGTTGAAGGAGACACAATTTTATACATTAGAAAGGATGTGTTAATGAAGGGTTTTAAATTCATTTCAGAAGTTTTTCAGTAGAATAGACAGTGGTCGGACCAGAGGCTGTTAACAAAATGCCAATATGTTAACAAGAGGCTGTTAACAATAACACGATGTTCAGATGTCTGAGAGTAAACAAGGAATACGATGGGATTAATTGGGGCTATTTAAGATGGAGTAGTTGTTATGCCTTAACATTTTGTTTGTAGTGTTTTCCCAGTTTCTACCATAATATTAATTATTTCAATGAAACATTTATCTGGCATTAATTAAGCTGTCGCATTCATTTTAAACTGTACTCGTACTGTATATACAGTGCATTCAGAAAGTATTCAGACCCCTTCACTTTTTTCACATTTTCTTATGTTGCAGCCTTATGCTGAAATCGTTTAAATTCATTTTTCCCCTCATCAATCTACACTCAATACCCCATAAAGACACAGAGAAAACAGGATTTTAGAAAGTTTTGCAAATTTATTAAAAAGAAAAAACGGAAATATCACATTTACATAAGTATTCATACCCTTTGCTATGACACTTGAAATTTAGCTCAGGTGCCTCCCATTTCTCTTGATCATCTTTGAGATGTTTCTACACCTTCATTGGAGTCCACCTGTGCTAAATTCAATTGATTGGACATGATTTGGAAAGGCACACACCTGTCTGTATAAGGTCTCACAGCTGACAATGCATATCAGAGCAAAAACCAAGCCATGAGGTCGAAGGAACTACCTGCAGAGCTCAGAGACAGGATTGTGTCGAGGCACAGATTTGGGGAATCCGACACAAAAAATCTCTGCTGCATTGAAGGTTCCCAAGAGCACAGTGGCCTCCATAATTCTTAAATGGAAGCAGTTTGGAACAACCAGGACTCTTCCTAGAGCTGGCCGCCCGGCCAAACTGAGCAATCGGGGGAGAAGGACCTTGGTAAGAGAGGTGACCAAGAACCCGATGGTCACTCTGGTTGAGCTCCAGAGATCCTGTGTGGAGATGGGAGAAACTTCCAGAAGGACAACCATCACGGCAACACTCCACCGATCTGGGCTATATGGCAGAGTGGCCTCGGGTGTACATAAAGAGTTTATTTAAGGCGAGTTAACTCTTTTTACACACTTTTATTTAACTTCATCTGAACTTTGTTTGTTTGTCCCGTTTCAAGTATTTGAGCCGTTCGTTTTCTAGGTTCCATACATCTTAGAGAGCTGAAATTTGGCCCACGGTCCTATTTTCTGGTACATTTCCATCTATCAAAATTTCATGAAAAAAGAAACGAAAATAGTTTAAAACTTTAAAAAATAAAATAAAGGTGTGCAGCCCTAAAACATGTTTTTTCGGTTACTTGTCCAACTACGTGATGAAAAGACTTTGTACATTATAAATTGTATATGTGGAATAACTATAGGAACCACCTTTAGAGGCCATTTTTCCCTGCAGTGCGGGGGTTGGCCTTTTTTTTCCCCACAGAGCGGGGGTTGGCCTTTTTTGGTCCCCTTTTTGAAGCAATGTTTTATGGCCGGATGCCCTTCCTGCCACCAACCCCGTTCGTCGCCTCTTGCGACAGACAGGGAATTACCAATGAACTCGTACTCAATTTGCCGACCTCAGAAGGATTGGCATTAATTCAGCGATCGACTGGGATTCGAACCCAGGATCCTAGGAATTCCAAGCCTGGCACCCTAACCGCTATGTTCACTGAGACCTAAAGCGTTCCTTACTAGGGAATTGGCGAAGACACCTAAAGCACCTAAAGCGAAGTGTATTCAATCCTTTCAATTTAAAAAATGAACAATAGAAGTAAGTCGATCAACACAGGTTCTCCCGACTCACTCCTCCTATGTCAAGTAAATCAAGTTGAGGTAGAGGGTCACTCTTCCCCCTACTCTCCCTCCTCTCCCCTGTGTGTAATCCTCTCTCACTCACCGATGTGTGATCCTCTACCCTGTGCAGTGTGAGGGGTGAGGGGTTGGAAAGGAGTGAGGGGGGAGATGAGTGAGGAGGGAGAGGAGTGTGGGGGTGGAGAGGAATGTGGGGTGGAGAGGATAGAAGAGGATAGGAGAGGGGAGTGAGGAGTGAGGGGTGAGGAAAAGAGTGAGTAGGGGTTGGAATGGAGTGAGTAGGGTTGGAAAGGAGTGAGTAGGGGTTGGAAAGGAGTGAGTAGGGGTTGGAAAGGAGTGAGTAGGGGTTGGAAAGGAGTGAGGAGAGGTAGGAAAGGAGGGGAAGAAGGGAGATGCGAGGGGGTAGAGGAGGAAGATGAGTGAGGAGGAGAAGAGGGAGAGGAGGAAGATGAGTGAGGAAGGAAAGGTGATGACTGATGAGTGTATATATATATATATATATATATATATATATATATATATATACATATACGGTCGTGGCCAAAAATATTGGCACCCTTGCACTTTTTTGGAATAATGCACCATTTCTTCAAGAAAATTGTTCAAATTAAAAAATCTTTTGGTATCCATACATGTATTTTTTAGGTTTGTAGTGGAATGAAACAAAAAATCTGAAACAAATCTTAGCTTTATTCCACACAGAAATCCGAAAATGCCCCGGACAATATTATTGGCACCCTTTAGAAATTGTTAGAAATAATTAGATTTCAAGCTGGTGATTTTCCTTTACTTTGGAATTGAACTCACATGTGGTGGGTTGCAGGTGCCTGCAATATAAAAATCACTCATTGAACCAGTTTGAATGGAGAAAAGGAGTCATTCTGCTGTTTTGTGTCACTGTGTGTACTGCAATGAGCATGGAGAAAAGAAATAAAACCAGAGAATTGTCTGAGGTCAGACACAAGATTGTAGCCAAGCATGGATAATCTCAAGGCTACAAGTCCATCTCCAAAGACCTTGATGTTCCTGTGCCCACCATACGCAATGTTATCAGGAAGTTTAAGGCCTATGGCACTGTAGCCAACCTCCCTGGGCATGGCCGCAAGAGAAAACTTGATCGAAGATTGCAGCGAAGGATTGTTCAAATGGTGGAGAAAGCACCTCGATCAACTGCCAAACAGATTCAAGCTGACCTTCAGACACAGGGTACGACAGTTTCAACTTGCACCATCCATCGCCAACTCAATGAAAGGGTTTTTTTTGGTAGGAGACGCAGGAGGACCCCACTGCTGAGAAAGTCCAACTGGAGTTTTCCAAAAACACCTGTACAAGCCAAAATCCTTCTGGGAGAATGTCATGTGGACAGATGAGACCAAATTAGAGCTTTTGGTAAAGCACATCATCTCTATGTTTACAGAAAACAAAACGAAGCCTTCAAAGAAAAGAACACCTTCCCTACAGTCAAACATGGAGGAGGTTCAGTGATGTTTTGTAGATGCTGAGCTGCCTCTGGCAATGGGTGCCTTGAATGTGTGCACAGCATCATGAAATCAGGAGATTACCAAGGCATTTTGGAGCGTAATGTTCAACCCAGTGTCAGAAAGCTGGGTCTCCGTCGAAGGTAATGGGTCTTGTAGCAGGACAATGAACCCAAACACTCTTCAAAAAGCACCCAGGAATGGTTCAAGACAAAACGCTGGACTGTTCTGAAGTGGCCAGCAATGAGTCCAGCTCTAAATCCCATTGAACACCTGTGGGGAGATCTGAAAACAGCAGTTGGGAGAAGGCACCCTTCAAATCTGGGAGAACTGTAGCAGTTTGCGCAAGAAGAGTGGGCCAAACTGTCAGTAGAGAGGTGGATGAAGCTCATTCATGGCTATACGAAGCACTTGACTGCAGTTATTTTGTCCAAAGGCTGTGTTACCAAATATATGTCTCGGGTGTCAATAATATTGTCAATGCCATTTCTTTTTATTTTATTATTTAAAAGGATATATTTAGTTCTGAATCAAAAACAAAGGTTCTGTAATGTTCACAGTGAAATAAAGAATTGTGGAGACCAAATACTTTTGCAATTTCAACTTATTTTTCGAAAAAATTGTCAGTTATTTGAAAAAAGTGCAAAGGTACCAATATATTTGACCACGTCTGTATATATACTGTTATGCGTTTGGAGGAGCACGTATTCCTGTGTTCGCAAGAAAACTTGTTTTCATCTGCTAACTGCAGCTTCCTGTGTTTGTAAACATGTAACTAGTTGTTTTAATCTATTGATGAGCTCAGTACTGTGTGTGGCTGCTCTCACAGTCCTAATTATTTCACTCCCCTGTGGGCGATGCTCTCCCATATCCTGCAAATGCTTTATCTATCGCTATGTCCAATGCGGTTACGAGCTTGTCATGTGGAATGTTTGTGGATAATGTGGAAAAATCAAAAGTTTATAAACATTTAGCCTTATCCTTGTTATTAATGTTGTGGATACTGTCGATTACAGGTTTGGAATTTTCATTGATCCAGAATTTCTTAATACCAGAACAAAATTTCACCTTATTATGGCAGTTTTTTTTTAAAGCATTTATAAATTAGTTTCATCGCCCTTGTAATACTACCTGACAAAGGTTTCAAACTGCATTCTCTACTTGCAATGATGAACCTCATCTTACAATGGTTTTTATGCCTTTTTGGGATCCAGTAAATGAATGGTAATTTATGATATTTATCCGGAACTAACAGTCTTCTTGCTTTTGAGTGATTTATATGGTGCTGTATCAAATCTAATTTATTATCGTCATTTATTTTGTTGGTCTTTGAAAGTCCAGTCTGTAAGCCCAATTCTTCCAAAAATGTTTTAATGTAGAATGTTGTGCATACAAATGCAATATTATTTTTTGTCTTGTCAATTGGAGCAATTGTAACACACACACACACACACACACACACACACACACACACACACACACACACACACACACACACACACACACACACACACACACACACACACACACACACACACACACCTCCTCCTCCCTCCCCCCCCCCCCCCTGCCCCGCACACACCTCCTTTTAGCGATAGATGCAGAAATCTAGGATAATTTATCCTGTGACCACAGAACCAAACAAACGATATATTTATAACAGCCTTCACAGCTCCAAACCCCCCACCATCCACCCCAACTACTTATTTATTGTAGTAATAACCGTCACAACACTCTAACATTAAATTTTTATCAAGTACAGAAATATATACTATGCAAAATAAATTCATCTGTGTCTTCCTCTTTCTTATCAACAAGGACGTCATCCAGCTTAAACTCAAACTAGAAAGCATCTGAAAATGCAATCCCCATCGGCGTCGGTTTGTATTCAGACGTCTTCTTCTTCTGTATGCTCAAAATAACGAAAACAGTTTTAAAAAATACAAAATGAAATGTATTTTATTTTATGCAGGCTTGACCTTTGAGCTTTGGATCTATTTTAGAGCTTTTGATTGGTGCCTTTGTTGGTTGACCTTTAGAGCTTTTGATTGGTTAACCAATTCTGTGACCCAATATGCAAATTCTTAAAATTTCAGGTCAATTGAATGGAAATTGATGATTTTATGCAAGCTTGACCTTTGACCTTTTGATGTTAAAAAAAACAATCAACTTCTAGCTTTTGGATGGTGAACCAATTCAGTGACCCAATATGCAAAATTGTAAAATTTCAGGTCAATCGGATGAAAATTGACAATTTGATGTGATGTTGACCTTTCACCTTTTGACCTGTTGAACAAATTATTAATTTGCCTTCTCCATATTCTCGTAATAAAGCTTTGATGAAAATTTGATGACAAAACACAAATGGTAAATTTAAATTCCAGGTCAATCGGATGAAAATTAATTATTTGTTGTGATGTTGACCTTTGACATTTTGACCAAATTATTAATTTGCCTTCTCCATATTCTCATAACGAAACGTTGTTGACGATTTAATGATAAAACTGAAATGGTAAATTGAAACATCAGGTCAATTGGATGAAAATTGATGATCTTATGTGACGCTGACCTTTGCGACCTTTTGACAAAATTATTAATTAGCCTCTCCGTATTATCATAATAAAGTTTTGGTGAAAATTTGATGACAATAGTTCAGATGGTAAAAAAAGTTACGGCCCCGACACACACACACACACACACACACACACACACACACACACACACACACACACACACACACACACACACACACACACACACAGAAGTGATTGCAATACCCCGTCTCCTGCTCTGCAGGGGAAGGGCAAATAAATCCTGGACTTTCATCATGACAACAAAGCACAACAGGGTCGTAATATGTCAACATCAATAACGTGGTGCGTATCAACAAATAATCACATTCACTATTCACTAATGGCCATTTCACAGGATCCCTTTGCTTAAGTTATAACATTCGGGGGGTCTGGTGTGTGTGTGTGTGTGTGTGTGTGTGTGTGTGTGTGTGTGTGTTTGGCACATTATATAATTAAGTAATTAAAGGTGTCATTTTATTCGTCTTTTTATATAAAACAATGAATCGAATTCCTATTCTTTCTCATCATCGACACTGTTCCTGGAAATATATTTTCTGTTTGCCCTAAGGTGTAATAACTGCAGAGGATGTTGTGGCAGTGTAATGTTAAATCATGGACATAAAATTCACATGAGTACTTCATATTGGGAAGAGGAGTGGACCTGGTTAGGTTTTGGGATCGTGGGTGAGGGGGGAGAGGAGGAGGAGAAGAAGTTGGGAAGGTGTGTTAACGTTACTGCCATTTTTAGCATATGTAATAAGTAGATGCGTCCATAATGAATGTTTAAAGTTTGTCCATAAAAATTCTCACGTGCACATCAAATGTACCAGGCTCGGTGGCGTAATGAATAGGAATGTCGATCTGCTCTGAGTTGGCGAAGTCAGTGGTTCAAATCCTGGCTGGCTCATACCAAAGACTTTACAATGGCGCGTGCTGCTTACTTGCTTGACACTCAGCATTAAGAGGATAGAGCACAGACAAACAATGCTGGGAAGGTAATAGCAAACCACCCAGTATAACCCTTGCAAAAAACTGCTTCGGTAGCACCAACGCTCTGTAAAGAGTATGGTACAGATTTTATGAGGACAAGCCCATGTCAGGCAATTGAATTAACACCAGGCAGGTCGACTCAGCCTGTCATCCTTCCTCAGATTGGCAAAATAAGTACCAGCTAGCTGGTAAGGTGGCATTGCATCAGTGGCACATCAAATTACGAAGAAGAAGACTATTTGCAGCAGGTGCAGAAGCCTACATCTCATTCATTCATTAATTTTAACCACACCAGGCTGATATCGAACAATGGAAGGTGGTCATATGTTGACAGTGGGTGGAAATTGGTAAGGCATGCGGTTGTAAGATGATGTGGGGCCTCTACATACAGGAGAAGCAGTGCAAACCTAAATTAGATTTAAATGGCTGGCTTAAGATCCTAGGGTCTGGAGTTCAAGCCCCTGTCGTTGCATTGACCAGGCGGGTTGACTCAGCATGTCATCCTTCTGAAGTCGGTAAAATGAGTACCAGCTTACTGGTAAGGGGGGACTGCATTAGCGGCACAGCTGCACTTCCAGAAAAAATGAGGCAGCTAAGCAGCCACAGGCTGCGTACGAATAAATAAACAAGAAATCTGTCATGCATAGCATGATGCTTGCGAAATCCCTAACATAAGGTGCTGACCGTTGGCCTATGTTGACCTTTTGGCCTCAAAAAAAATTGGTGGTTGAATTCAGTGATTTGATATGCAAATCCTCTTCAAATTTCTAGTCAGTCGGATGAAAATTGAGGATTTTAGAGATTTCACCCAAGCTTTTTTTCTTTCTTCTTTTTTATACTTGGGCTAAAGCTCGTAATAGAGCTGACACACACACACACACACACACACACACACACACACACACACACACACACACACACACACACACACACACACACACACGGACATACGAACGATACAAACACTTAACGCAGCCACTGAGCTTGGGGGACAAATGCTGTCACAAACGTCATTTCCTGGGATACTCTGGGTACGAGCGACGTCATGACAATGGCGCCGCTTTTCTCACCATACTCAGCGGGGCATTTACTCGAGAGGAATTTCCTCCTCTCCATGGATGCCAACCGATGGGAATTGTCCGTGCTCTATTCTTTTCAAGCACGGTTTAAAAAAAAAAAAGTGATTGAATTAAGTGAATGGATATGCAAATCCTTTTCAAATCTTAAGTCAATTTGATGAAAATTGAGAATTTTAGCAATTTGGCCTATGTTGACCTTTTTTTGGTGTATGTTGACCTCAAAAATAATTAATTAGTGGTTGAATCCAAAGATTTGTTATGGAAATGTTCTTCAAATTTCAAGTCAATGGAATGAAAATTGAGAATTTTAACAATTTGGCCTATGTTGACCTTTTCTTGGTGTATGTTGACCTCAAAAATAATTAATTGGTGGTTGAATTCAATGATTTGTTATGGAAATGTTCTTCAAATTTCAAGTCAATGGAATGAAAATTGAGAATTTTAACAATTTGGCCTATGTTGACCTTTTCTTGGTGTATGTTGACCTCAAAAATAATTAATTGGTGGTTGAATTCAATGATTTGTTATGGAAATGTTCTTCAAATTTCAAGTCAATGGAATGAAAATTGAGAATTTTAACAATTTCGCCTATGTTGACCTTTTTTTGGTGTATGTTGACCTCAAAAATAATTAATTGGTGGTTGAATCCAAAGATTTGTTATGGAAATGTTCTTCAAATTTCAAGTCAATGGAATGAAAATTGGAATTTTAGCAATTTGGCCTATGTTGACCTTTTTTTGGTGTATGTTGACCTCAAAAATAATTAATTGGTGGTTGATTACAATGATTTGTTATGGAAATATTTTTCAAATTTAAAGTCAATGGAATGAAAATTGAGAATTTTAACAATTTGGCCTATGTTGACCTTTTCTTGGTGTATGTTGACCTCAAAAATAATTAATTGGTGGTTGAATTCAATGATTTGTTATGGAAATGTTCTTCAAATTTCAAGTCAATGGAATGAAAATTGAGAATTTTAGCAATTTGGCCTATGTTGACCTTTTCTTGGTGTATGTTGACCTCAAAAATAATTAATTGGTGGTTGAATTCAATGATTTGTTATGGAAATGTTCTTCAAATTTCAAGTCAATGGAATGAAAATTGAGAATTTTAGCAATTTGGCCTATGTTGACCTTTTCTTGGTGTATGTTGACTTCAAAAATAACTAATTGGTGGTTGATTACAATGATTTGTTATGGAAATATTCTTCAAATTTAAAGTCAATGGAATGAAAATTGAGAATTTTAACAATTTGGCCTATGTTGACCTTTTCTTGGTGTATGTTGACCTCAAAAATAATTAATTGGTGGTTGAATTCAATGATTTGTTATGGAAATGTTCTTCAAATTTCAAGTCAATGGAATGAAAATTGAGAATTTTAGCAATTTGGCCTATGTTGACCTTTTCTTGGTGTATGTTGACTTCAAAAATAATTAATTGGTGGTTGATTACAATGATTTGTTATGGAAATGTTCTTCAAATTTAAAGTCAATGGAATGAAAATTGAGAATTTTAGCAATTTGGCCTATGTTGACCTTTTCTTGGTGTATGTTGACCTCAAAAATAATTAATTGGTGGTTGATTACAATGATTTGTTATGGAAATATTCTTCAAATTTAAAGTCAATGGAATGAAAATTGAGAATTTTAGCAATTTGGCCTATGTTGACCTTTTCTTGGTGTATGTTGACCTCAAAAATAATTAATTGGTGGTTGAATTCAATGATTTGTTATGGAAATATTCTTCAAATTTAAAGTCAATGGAATGAAAATTGAGAATTTTAGCAATTTGGCCTATGTTGACCTTTTCTTGGTGTATGTTGACCTCAAAAATAATTAATTGGTGGTTGATTACAATGATTTGTTATGGAAATATTCTTCAAATTTAAAGTCAATGGAATGAAAATTGAGAATTTTAACAATTTGGCCTATGTTGACCTTTTCTTGGTGTATGTTGACCTCAAAAATAATTAATTGGTGGTTGAATTCAATGATTTGTTATGGAAATGTTCTTCAAATTTCAAGTCAATGGAATGAAAATTGAGAATTTTAGCAATTTGGCCTATGTTGACCTTTTCTTGGTGTATGTTGACTTCAAAAATAATTAATTGGTGGTTGATTACAATGATTTGTTATGGAAATGTTCTTCAAATTTAAAGTCAATGGAATGAAAATTGAGAATTTTAGCAATTTGGCCTATGTTGACCTTTTCTTGGTGTATGTTGACCTCAAAAATAATTAATTGGTGGTTGATTACAATGATTTGTTATGGAAATATTCTTCAAATTTAAAGTCAATGGAATGAAAATTGAGAATTTTAGCAATTTGGCCTATGTTGACCTTTTCTTGGTGTATGTTGACCTCAAAAATAATTAATTGGTGGTTGAATTCAATGATTTGTTATGGAAATGTTCTTCAAATTTCAAGTCAATGGAATGAAAATTGAGAATTTTAACAATTTGGCCTATGTTGACCTTTTCTTGGTGTATGTTGACTTCAAAAATAATTAATTGGTGGTTGATTACAATGATTTGTTATGGAAATATTCTTCAAATTTAAAGTCAATGGAATGAAAATTGAGAATTTTAACAATTTGGCCTATGTTGACCTTTTCTTGGTGTATGTTGACCTCAAAAATAACTAATTGGTGGTTGAATTCAATGATTTGTTTTGGAAATGTTCTTCAAATTTCAAGTCAATGGAATGAAAATTGAGAATTTTAGAAATTCGACAAAGTTGTTGACATTTTGGCCTATGTTGACCTTTTAGCCTATATTAACCTTTTGGCCTCAAAATCAATAGGCTTCTTTAGCGGTTAGGGTGCCAGCTTGGGATCCTGGGTTTGAATCCCGGTCGATCGCTGAATTAAGACCAGGGGGGTTGAGTCAGCCTGTCATCCTTCCGAGGTCGGCAAATTGAGTACCAGTTTCCCTGTGTGTCGCAAGGTAATTCCCTGTGTGTCGCAAGAGGCGACCAACAGGGTTGGCGGCAGGAAGGGCATCCGGCCATAAAACATTGCTTCAAAAAGGGGACCACGGTGCCCGGAAAAGGCCAACCCCTGCTCTGCGGGGGAAAATGGCCTCTAAAGGTGGTTCTTATGACGAACTCGACCATTTGGTGAAATTTCGTAAAGATCGGTTTACAATTGTGACCTGTAGGCGATGACACACATACAGACAGAATAACGCTCAAGACCAACCAATTTCCATGAAAAGATGTTCGATTTTTGCAGGTAATAAATGTGCACATGTGAATTAATTTTGGGGCTAAATTGAAAACCACGTGGTCACAGGTGTTGGGCTAATAGCGAGCATAAAAATAAGAGCATCAGATTTAGAGAATGATGAAGAGGGCTCTTGGTGTAGAGTGCAGGTGCGTACTTATCGGTACATCATTGGCCTGGTTCCGTTACGTTTACACTGCACTTTGACAGCGCATTCCGCCCCGCTGTGCCCGGACGCGCATCCCCACCTCGCTCGTTCACCCTGTGCTCGCAAAGCCCCATTTTGAGCATTTCCAAAGCGAGCGCTCCGTGCAAATGGAGGCTTCGGCAAAGGGAGAGCCATTTGGACGTGGAATCGCCCTCCTGGACCGATGATCGTCCGGGCAGGTGGAATCCGTTGCGCGCTCGGGACGTTGATTTGCATCGGCGGTGCTCTCGCCAGGCAGGTAAACAGGTGCGCGATGGCGCTCGTTCGGGACAGACGTGACGACGTGAGAAAGAGCTACACGCAGATGAGTGGATGAATGGGCCGGGCATTGTCCAATAAAGGAAAGACAATCTCTGGGGACATTGTGATGGTGATTGATGTGCCTGGAGCACGTGCACAGGTATCGTGTTTCGGTGTGTGACCGTGCTCCCCCTGTCCCTTCCTGCGCCTCCTCTTGTTTTGCAGAGCTTGGGCTCGTTCGATCGGAAGGACAGCCAACTGAAAAGGTGAGCGAGTTTCCGTCGGGCGAAGGACGTGCTTGGGTTGTGCTATGGACTCGCCAAGGGAACTACTTGGGCTTACCTGCAGGAGGATGCTTGGCCGTAACGTTGCTAGGCAACGGACGCTGCTTCATTGCAATTGTGACGTTTCGTAATGAATTGCTTGGAAATTACGTTATTGGTGAACAAGTAAGACGGAATAAACATGAACTGAAGACTTTTGGGGTCTGTATTCGAAATTCGGCAATCATGTAGTCGTGATTGCAGTGCATCACAAAGTGCACCGTCCCTCCAGGTGGACCATAATGTCACACCTGCTTGTCTTAGCTGGTAGACCAGTAAATATGTCGCTATGTCTTTTGCGAAAAGTACGAGCTATCGCCAGCACCCTCAAAATAGTACAATATTCCTTCCACCTTCAGTCGAATGTGAGGCCTGGCTACCAGGTTCGTGAAAGACTTAAGCGAAACTTTTCTCCTCAGCCGACCCCACAACGTGGGAATAATTGGGACCGTTAAATAAGTAGTAGATTGTTATTAGTTCGCACATTGGGAATGGACAATTGATAATACAAGGAAACAGTCATCATCATCGTCACTATCATCATTGGTGTAATCATTATTATTGTCATCGTCATTATCATTATCATCATTGTCATAATCATCACTATAATCATCGTCCTCATCTCCATCATGGTCATCATCCCTATCATAAACATCGTCATTGTTGTCATCATTATCATCATCATCATCATTATCGGCATTATCATTATCATCATCATCGTTGTCATCATCATCATCATCATCGTTGTCATCATCACCATCGTCATCATCATCATCGTTGTCAACATCACCATTGTCATCATCACCAGCATCATCACTGTCATCATCATCATCATCGTTGTCACCATAATCATCACTATCATCATCATCATCATCGTTATCAATATCATCATTATCACCATTAGCATCGTCGTCACCATCAGTATTGTCATCATCAGTATCATCGCTATCATTATCATCATTATCACCACCATCATCACTATCGGCATCATCATTATCACCAGCATCATCACTATCGTTATCATCATTATCACCATCATCATCACTATCAGACAGAGGGACGGACGGACATTTGGTGAATTATAGAAAGGTATATGTATATATATATATATATATATATATATATATATATATATATATATATATATATATATATACACACACACACATATATGAGTGTGTGCACATATATGTGTGTATCGGTCGCTGTTGTTACCTCCGCCACCAAAGGTGGATGGAGGTTATATTTTTCACCCCTGTTTGTTTGTCTGTCTGTTTGTTTGTCTGTCTGTTTGTTTGTGAACAAAATATCTCAAAAAGTTGCAGACGGATTTGGACGAAATTTGGCAGAGATGTAGTGTATGTCACAAGGACGAAATTATTAGATTTTGGTGAAGATCCAGATTCGGATCTGGCTACTAGAATTTTTAAAGTGATTCTTCTCCATTGGGAGAAAGGGCCAAAAACGATACACAGCAGGATATCTCAAAAAGTTGTGGACAGATTTGGACGAAACTTGGTGGACCTGTTGGGTGCCTGACAAGGACGATTCGATCCGATTTTGGTGAAGATCTGAATATGGATTCGGATATGAGAATTATTTAATTTTTTATGTGATTCTTCACAATTGGGAGAAAGGGCCAAAAACGATACACAGCAGGATATCTCAAAAAGTTATGGATGGATTTGGACGAAACTTGGTGGACAGGTTGTGTGTGTGACAAGGATGAATCCTCAATTTTGGTGAAGATCCGGATCCGGATCCGGATCCAACTGGTAGAATTATTTGAGTGATTCTTCACCATTGAGGGATATGGCAAACCAGGTGGAGGTATGCTCTCTACTGAGTGCCGTTCTAGTTAATTGATATGTGTGTGTGTGTGTGTGTGTGTGTGTGTGTGTGTGTGTGTGTGTGTGTGTGTGTGTGTGTGTGTGTGTGTGTGTGTTCTCACCGCCAGCCTTTATGATTTTTCTGCTTTTGTGCCGTATCAAATGAACATCCAAGAGGCGAAAATCCATTTTTCATTCCCATTTAGTACTGATAATGTGATTTAGCCTATTTATTCACCAGTGGATCTGCTTATAATTAAAGCGTTCACCTGGTGTCTTTTAAATGTCATGGATATTGATTTTGTTTACATTTTCCGTATACCTGGCTGGAATGCCATTGTTTCATTGACAGAATATGATTTAGAAAATTACCATAATAATGATTTCCACATTGCTCAAAGTAACGTATAAAATATAGATCCATAATCTACACATTAAATACACAACAAAAGGATAATAGTTGACCTTCTAACCTCCCACTTCAATTCCCATTACTCCCTTTGCATCATTGCATTGCAGAAACACCTCCACATCCCTGTTCCACTCCATGGCTGCCCACTTTGGGGCTCTAATCCAACTTATGCATTCTACACATGAGTACTTCAAGATGAGTCAGTTGACTTAAAGACTGTGTAGCAGGGTACTTGCACTCCATAAAGCCAAGGATGTTGCATTCAGCACCTGGCTCTGTATGTTTGCATAATTTCTGCTGGGGTAGCTGTGCCACCAATGCTTTGCCCCTGTAGATCATTTGATGAAGAAATTAGAATTCAACCTTGAGGATGTCAGTTTCAATTACCTACTATTTTTTTTGAAAGGTACCAGGACATCATGTTAGCTAGCATTTGACTACTTGCAGACAGGACAGCCTGTCCAAATACTTGTCCAAACGATGGTGTTCTCTTTGGTACAATGTTCTCCCTTCCATTGATGGAATGTGAAGCAACAGATTGGCATGGCAATGGAACAGAGTCAGGCAGGGAATTGAACCCAGACTAGACAGACTTAAAGGCAAGAATGCTACCTCTGAGCTATCCTGTCAAACCATGCATTGCATGAAACGTTGCACAATTATTTTTTTACTTTATAGTTCCAAAATACACAAATCTCTGCTGTTTGGCTTTGTTAATCTCACCACATATTGGGCATTCAACTGTTTTTTTTAATGTTGATCAAGTATACTTGATTCATATTTGTTTCCACATCATTGATTCCCTGATATGGATCATCCCTGGCTTGTTTGTATTATTCTGGGCCAATGCGACAAAAAGAGGGTTTAAATTTTATTTGCCATATTATTTGGGCGATTTGACTTGGACAATGGCTTAGTAGGTGAGTGGTGAGTGCACATCGCCCTCACTATCATACTAAAATACACAATTTGGTGTCTGTCTGTCTGTGTGTCCAACGATGTTTGACCGCGATACATTCGGTCATTACTTATCTAATCTCAACCAAACTTGACAAGAGGACTAAGGGTCAAACAATTGAGGTTTTAGCGAATTCATTTGCCCCCTTCCCCAAGCGGGTTTTCCCCGCCAATGGGCATGCTTGTTGAAGTGTATATCCGTGTTACGATAGCTTTATCGTGGCGTTTTTATAAGGCTGTTTCTACTAACAAAAGCACAATATTAATGTTATTGCAAAACAATATTAATACTAATAATATCTCCCCCTCCCCAAGTGGTTTTACCTCCTTGAACAAATGCCGTGTTACCGTTTATAAATAGCTTATTTGCCGTTTTCGTGGGATCACCGGCACCTACCAGAAGTAAAAATATTATAAGCCACAAACACGTTTGATTACCTTTCTAAACAGTCGCTAATGCTGTTTAACACAAAACTGAAATAAATTTGGAGGAATCTGGACTTCAATCTATGCTTATCACGTCGACAAACGCACCTGATCAAAGATCTACTACAGTCTATATACCCCACAAGGGTTAATTACACGACCCTTCCTGCTGCTTCCATGGAGGTCTTCCAAGGCCTTTTTCCAAAGCTGCCTCTCATTACAAAAATAACTAGAATGGCACTCAGTAGAGAACATACCTCCGCCAGGTGAACAGTTTACGTTTTGTATCCCAGAGTGGAACAGAAAATCACAATGCAGAATCCCATTTAATCAAAATCATCCATCCACAACTTTTTGAGATATCCTGCTATATATCGTTTTTGGCCCTATCTCCCAATGGTGAAGAATCACTTAAAAAATGATAGTATATATATTATATATACATATATATATATTTGTATATATATATATATATGTATATATATATATGTATATATACATATGTATATATAATATTGTTACGGATCTCAACGTCGGCCCCTTTTCCCCTTACCAAGGGGGGATTAATCCCCTTGTCTGCGACTGACCGACGTGAGTCCTGAAGCTGCCCAGCTCCCTCCACGAGGCAGGTGAGCAACCTCGTTCGAGACCGCGGACAAGATGTTATTTTGCCGAGCGGATTAGCAGCCCGCGGCTCAAACCATTAGCAAAAACTAGACCCGATTCTTATTCGTTGGCCAAATCGTGCCACAGGTATTCAATGATGGAAAAGACAAGGACGAACGGATGTGAAGAAAAGAAGGCAGAGTAAGGAAGAACAGGGATTTATTACTAACTATTGTACAAAGCCAAAGGAACCAAGGAGGAGGAAAGAAAACGAAAGTAATTTACAGAAGGAGAAGACACGGTGCAATACTAGCTTATCTATTCAGGCTTACTTATACCCCAGGGACAAGACACACAAAACAAACTCACGTACACCAAAGGATGGAATGGCAGGAGGTGGATGGCTGGACGGACGAGAAGGTGGGATCACAGGGCGGGAAGGATGCAGGTCCGGTTGGTGTGATGGCGCAGCTCGAGGTGAGCAGCCGCCGACCCTTCTCAATCGTGTTCGCACGGCGGCGTTGCTTCGCGGCCACGGTCGAAACTGCCGTCAAAGCTCAAAGCTGCGGTGGTCAAAGCTGCGGTGGATTCAAAGCTGCGGTGGATTCAAAGCTGCGGTGGACTCAAAGCTCATCGGAGGTCTCTCGCTTATCTGACTCATCTGCCGCATCTCTCTCGAAAAGGCTTGCGCGGGCACTTTTATAACGCGCTTCAAGATCAATGCGCGCCACGCCTGTGTTGGTATCTCCTCAGCCCTGGTTGGCTGGTGGGGGCTCGCTCCACTCGACCTCAACAGAACTTGCAATTCGTCCTCCCTCTCTCTCGTCTGGCCCCTTACGAATCTCTCTCCCTCAATCATCTGAGGTGGGGGCGTCGCGCCGCGGGTTATATGACACGCCCTACCAAGCCATACCCACTGATTTGTGGTTGGTCGTTCGGGGCTTTCCTGGCTCCACCTTCTGAAGACGATGGGCCGGCCACGCCCTTCTCCACCGAGTTGACCGCGTGCGTAATGGAGTTTGGGGCGATGGTGATGCCAATAACCCCACCCAAAGGGCAGCGAACGCTGCCGGCAATTGCGTTTTATGGGTGGCAATTGAAAGGGGATTCTATCTTATCTGATTCGGTGCAATGCAGTGTCAATTAATGGGAAACGGAGCCTTAAGCTAATACACATAATAAGGAAATAACTATTTAGAAGGGTATATGATTTTCTACGTGCATGCGATGGACTAACTAAAAGGACGACCTTTGACCTTTACACAACGGAGGTATTTACAAGAATCATTACATTTACACAGGGTGATATTTACAACAAAGGATTCTCAAATCCGCAACAATATATATATATGTGTTACATATTTATGTGAATGTATGTGAATTACCATTCAGGTCTTTGCTTATCCGTGTGTATTATATTAAGTTGTGGTGTAGTTGTTGTGGTTGGAGGGTCAGGAGCCCTTCGGAACCAGTGGCCGGAAACGGAAGTGGCCGGAAACGGGAGAAGAAAAGACACGAGGAGAGAAAAGCACGGGGATTCTTCTTCCTCGCCCGGCGACGACGAGAAGGTGGAATCGACCTTGCGCTGCGCGGAAAACAGGGGCGTTCCGAAACCCGTTTGGCGAGAGGAGTTACCTGGCCGCGTAATTACCTTTGGACACGTGAAGTCCCCGTGAGTTAGTGCACGGAACGTACGGGTCGCACTTTGGAGCCTCGCACGCGTTACAAACCGCGCTCGGTTTTGCCCGTCTACAAGGACGCGTACGGGTCGCACTTTGGAGCCTCGCAGGCGTTGCAAATCGCGTTTGGGTTTCGCCCCGGCTACAAGGACGCGTACGGGTCGCACGTTGAGCCTCGCTCGCGTTGCAAACCGCGTTTTGGTTTTGCCCCGTTGCTTGGCAAGGAGGTGCGCTGCAACAGCTGTCCCCGGTACGAGACGGCACGTTGGAGCACGTCCGCCCGGGGTTCGTTCAACCGCCCGAGTGCGGTGACGGTGACTATCCTCTCGGTCAAGAGGGGCCCAGAGACATTGTGCGGGACCGAGACCAAAAGGGTTTCGTGAGTACTCCCCGGGACACACATGTATAAGATGGCCATCTTAATCATAGGGAATTGATTGTGAATTGGGAATTGGTGAGGATTATGTATTGTTGATTGCTCGGGGAAAATCTCCGTGGTTGTGTCATTGAAATATTGTTGATGGTTGGGTCATTGAAATTGTGGTATCATTACCCTTGAAATATATCCTTGAACGGCAGTTGTCTCTTGGGTGAAATTCATATGGCTTGCGTGGCGAAAGCGCATATATAATACAGCTTTCTGGCGAAGTTCCTCTCACGGTCCGGGGGTCACTGAGACCAGGTATTCACCGAGGGGACCACGTAACAGAATTGGGGGCTCGTCCAAATTACGATTTGCGGTTTCGCAATTGGGTCTACGTCCGGGATTTAAAATTGTATAAAATAATAAAATAATAATATTTTTTATTAATTAAAATTTATTAATTAATTATTAATTGGTAATTTTTTTTTTGAGAAATTGGGGTAAAGTTGTGGGTGAAGGTTAACAGGTGTTAACGATAGGCACCATGGCGTTTGTGGCACAGAACTTTGGGGTAACACCGAGTGAGGCACAGTTCCGAGCGTTGCTAAAGTCGGACCTCTTGAAATTGGCCAAACATTTTAACTTGGAGGTCCGAACTAATTTGAGGAAGGCAGAGTTGCAGACCACGGTGATACAATCTATGGTGGGATTAGGAAAATGGGACGAGTTAGCCTGGGAGTGGCTACCCGAAGAACCAGAAGACGTTGAGCTCCGGAAACTGGAGTTGCAATTACGGAGCCAGGAACGGATTAAAGAAGAAGAAAGGAAAGCAGAAAAGGAAAGAGCAGAAGAAGAAAGGAAAGCAGAAAAGGAAAGAGCAGAAGAAGAAAGGAAAGCAGAAAAGGAAAGAGCAGGAGAAGAAAGGAAAGCAGAAGAGAGGAGGGAAGAGAAACAAGCAGAGGAAAGGAGAGTGGAACGAGAACTCCAGGAAAGGTTAGAAGACAAAAAAGCAGAGGAAAGGAGAGTGGAACGAGAACTCCAAGAAAGGTTGGAAGAGAAAACAGCACAAGAAAGAACCGAGGAAAGGAGAGTGGAAAGAGAACTCCAGGAAAGGAGAGCTGCAAGGGACCTCGAAGCAGAGGAGAGAAAAGCGGAAAGGGAATTAAAGGAACGTGACATGGAGCTTCAGCAAGAAATCAAATTCAAGGAGCTGGAGTTAATGAGAGAACGGGGAGAGGCACCACCCTTGCTGACGGGGTCGACACCTAACCAGAAAACCTGGGATGTGGGCAGACATGTGAGGCTGGTTCCACCGTTCAGTGAAAAAGAAGTCGCGAAATTTTTTCCACACTTTGAGAAAGTGGCTCGACAATTAAACTGGCCGGAGGAGGCCTGGACCATACTCGTGCAAAGTGTGCTGGTGGGGAAAGCTCAGGAAATTTATTCGGCGCTACCAATGGACCAATGTGCAGATTATGAGGTACTGAAGAAGCACATCCTCAAGGCCTATGAGTTGGTTCCGGAAGCTTACAGGCAAAAATTCAGGAATACCAGGAAGAGGGAGAGTGAGACCCATGTGGAGTTTGCCAGAGTGAAAGAAAACATGTTTGATCGGTGGTGTGAGTCAAAAGGAGTCGGGAAAGACTTCGAGAAATTGCGGGACTTGATCCTGGTGGAGGAATTCCAGCAGTGTGTCCACAAGGACATCAAAGTGTACCTGCAGGAAAAGAAGGTACCAAAGTTGTGGGACGCAGCCACCATGGCAGATGATTATGCCTTAACCCACCGAATAGGGGTCCAGGAACCTAACTCCTCGCCTAGATCTGCGCAGGGGAGGTGGGGAACAGCGTGTGCGGAGAACGACCATACATGGCGGCGGCCTCGAGAGGATTATGGGGACAACTATGATACCCCACCGGTTCGAAATCGGAGGGATGAGGGCCCAAGACAAACTTATAGTTCGGGGGGCCCGAGGCAGACCACGAGTTTTTCCTCCGGGCCTACTTGCGCTTTTTGCAAGAAACCTGGACACTTGATGTCCAGTTGTTACCGCAGGAAAAGCGAAGACCCAGAGCGGAGTCCGACTACTACGACTCCAAACGCAATGGCCATTGTGAGAAATCGCCATCAAAAGGGTTACCAACCCTTTATTTCAGAGGGGTTTGTGTCACGGGATGGAGCCTCGACTAACCGGAAACCGGTTAGGATATTGAGGGACACAGGGGCACATCAATCTTTAATGCTTGAAGGCATTTTGCCATGGTCCGAGGAGACGGCAACGGGGGATAGTGTTCGTTTACAGGGGATCGGGGGCGGTGTTAGTGCTCCCCTTCATGTCATCCATTTGGAGTCCGATTTGGTGTCAGGACCGGTCACCGTCGGTTTACAAGCCACGCTTCCTGTAGAGGGCGTATCTGTGGTTATTGGGAATGATTTGGCCGGGGGTCAAGTTTATGGTAACCTGAGGGTTGGTAAAGAGCCCAGCAGGGAAAATAACGCCACACCAGCTCGGGATGGCGACAAAAGTGCCAAGTTATTTGTAGGGGGACTGAACTTCAAAACAGAGGAAGAAGTTCTGACCTCTGTCTTCAACAGATATGGGCCGCTGGTGGAAGTGCGGTTGGTAAGAGACTGGGAAACGCAACAGTCAAGAGGGTTCGGCTTTGTCACGTTTGCCAGCACAAAAGACGCCAGAGAGGCAGAGAAGAATTGGAATGGCAAGGATTTGGAGGGTCGGACCATAACAGTAGGGAAGGCATTTCGTAGGCGTCGAGAGGTCTACAGGAGAGGACAACTGGGCGGTAGTTTTGGTGGTGGCCGCAATCAATATTATTATGGAGGCTCCCTGAGTTATGGCCGCTCCCGAAGGAAGGATTGGAAAAATGGTGGCCGAGAAGGAGACCGCTATTCATGGGACTACAGGGACCAATGGTCCCACCCTAATTATTAGGGAAGTTATGAGAAGTTGAAGCACTGAAGGCGGCGGAGCCGCCGAGCCAAGATTCCTACACGAATTAACCGTGAACGCCGTTCCTAAAGGCGTCCATGTAGTGAACTTTCATGCACGGACTAACCGTGAACTCCACGTTCCTCAAGGCGCCCATGTAGAGAACTTTCCTGCACGGACTAACCGTGAACTCCGCGTTCCTAAAGGCATCCATGTAGTGAATACTCGGCTTGGCCTCCCGGAAAAAGTGCTATCGAGTTGCGTAACTTGGGATCTTTGATCAACCCCTTAACCTTCATTCCCAAGATACGGACGGGCAAAGTCAGAGGGTCCTGAGATGGAGTTTGATTTGGCAGGGACAAGGTCGTTGTTGGTACTTAGTCCAGAGGGAGTAATCTGGAGGGGTTGGGGTGAAATTGTGGTTGCTTTATTTTTAAGTGATAACTGTGCCCGGGGGGAACGGATAATGTGGGGGGGGTTGAGTTATCTGGTTTGTTTCTCCAAATTGGCCGGCAAAGAAAGTTTTCGCTGGGTTCAAACTTTCTTTCTTGAAGGGGGGGAGTGTTACATATTTATGTGAATGTATGTGAATTACCATTCAGGTCTTTGCTTATCCGTGTGTATTATATTAAGTTGTGGTGTAGTTGTTGTGGTTGGAGGGTCAGGAGCCCTTCGGAACCAGTGGCCGGAAACGGAAGTGGCCGGAAACGGGAGAAGAAAAGACACGAGGAGAGAAAAGCACGGGGATTCTTCTTCCTCGCCCGGCGACGACGAGAAGGTGGAATCGACCTTGCGCTGCGCGGAAAACAGGGGCGTTCCGAAACCCGTTTGGCGAGAGGAGTTACCTGGCCGCGTAATTACCTTTGGACACGTGAAGTCCCCGTGAGTTCGTGCACGGAACGTACGGGTCGCACTTTGGAGCCTCGCACGCGTTACAAACCGCGCTCGGTTTTGCCCGTCTACAAGGACGCGTACGGGTCGCACTTTGGAGCCTCGCAGGCGTTGCAAATCGCGTTTGGGTTTCACCCCGGCTACAAGGACGCGTACGGGTCGCACGTTGAGCCTCGCTCGCGTTGCAAACCGCGTTTTGGTTTTGCCCCGTTGCTTGGCAAGGAGGTGCGCTGCAACAGCTGTCCCCGGTACGAGACGGCACGTTGGAGCACGTCCGCCCGGGGTTCGTTCAACCGCCCGAGTGCGGTGACGGTGACTATCCTCTCGGTCAAGAGGGGCCCAGAGACATTGTGCGGGACCGAGACCAAAAGGGTTTCGTGAGTACTCCCCGGGACACACATGTATAAGATGGCCATCTTAATCATAGGGAATTGATTGTGAATTGGGAATTGGTGAGGATTATGTATTGTTGATTGCTCGGGGAAAATCTCCGTGGTTGTGTCATTGAAATATTGTTGATGGTTGGGTCATTGAAATTGTGGTATCATTACCCTTGAAATATATCCTTGAACGGCAGTTGTCTCTTGGGTGAAATTCATATGGCTTGCGTGGCGAAAGCGCATATATAATACAGCTTTCTGGCGAAGTTCCTCTCACGGTCCGGGGGTCACTGAGACCAGGTATTCACCGAGGGGACCACGTAACATATGTGTATTGTCGCGCAACTCCGATTAACACCAGAGTTGCGGATGCCGATCACGAAGGCTTTAACTCCCGAGGCAAAAACTCAATGGCGGATTCCAAAACCAAAAGCACCCCAAGCGCGCGGAATGGAGGGGAATGGCGAGAGCCCTGCAGCCTTAACGATTAAAATCAACCACCCAGTAAACTGCGTTCAGAAATATGTACAGAAAATAATATAAGGGTTTATTGGGAAAAGCAAGGACAGGAAAAGCACACGCCGGTAATCTAACGCCTAATTTGGGATCCCACACACACACAGATATCGAATACAAGATGAGAGGATTTGAATTAAAGAAAAGAACACGTTATGTAAAATGTATACGCGGAGCTCGACTTATCTGTC
Source organism: Myxine glutinosa (assembly GCF_964187855.1). Lineage (NCBI taxonomy): Eukaryota > Metazoa > Chordata > Myxini > Myxiniformes > Myxinidae > Myxine > Myxine glutinosa. The sequence continues at coordinate 91,735,116 of NC_136270.1, forward strand.
TTTGTCGTCTTCTTCTTGTAACACGGCCCCGCTTGGCTGCCACCAGCCCTTCTCTGACCGCCTCTGAGCACCACAGCAACGCAAAGGCTCGAGCCAACGCCCACAACGTTCGCACACGAGACCCAAAGCAGGACAGCAAGCTCCACTCGGGCTCTGAACTCGTCTCAGGATCTCCGATCTGAACTGCCTGAACTCTGGTTATGGTGCTCGTCACTCAACTCCGCGTAGGATCTCCGATCTGAACTGCAACTTGTGCGCACCTCGTCTCTCAACTGCCGAAAATGGCGCTCAGTCCTCGTTACTCAACCGAACTCAGGATCAGATCTGAACTGCTCGACCTCTGCACTGCCCACTCGTGCACACGAACTCTCAACTGCTCTCAACTGCCCCAAAATGGCGTCCGGCCCCATTAATATCCCTGGCCGGTGACGTCAGCGTTGGCACACTCCCAACCAATCAGAGCCTCCACCGACTCGCCGGCTCGCCCAGGGGCATGCCCACTGCACCACTCTCACTCTCGTCCTCTGTTCCTTGTGTTGTAGCACGTGCTGTGCGAGGTGGATAGGCCTCTCGGAGGTGTAAATGGTGGCGGCCATTATCGGCGGTGTCCTGGCCTGATTTCTTCCGAGGTCATGTCAGGGGGGAGGGCGTCATTTAGTGTTGTACTAAAGGATCCTAACTAAGTGTCTATGTGGTGTGCAGTGCCAAAATGGACAGAGGTTTGGCTAACCAGGTGAGACATACAAGGGCTCTACTTATTAATCCATACACTACTTAACACTTAACACACGAATCTCCTGGTAGATTCACAAGTATACATCTTAACCCGACAAACGCCTACACATGAACTTATTACAAGGTAGTTTTCCTTACCGCGACACACGAAGCATGTTACCTATTCAGCTCTATTCTGCTCTACATATCACTACCCAAATTCATAACACCCCCCCCCCCCCCTGGAACCGTAGTGCCTGCAGTTTCCAGCCTTAACACTTACTGTCACACACTTAATTAACCTATGAAATAAATCAGGAAGGGCTGTGAGAAGTGAGTCGGACTACATACCTACACTTCCTTACCAACTAAACCCCTTAACAGCCATGCAAGTATGTACATTGATTTCGATCCGTTGTTCCTGTGGAGGGAGGAAACAAACAACACTCAAAAATCTACCTTATCCACAAAACCTAACCTTACTCAAAAATTCCAAAACTCTAAACATTTGTACAACGCCGGTCTACAGACTGCGTCCCCTGGTGGATGCCACAAGACACAACCTTACCTGCGGGGCCATCCCCAATGCACCCCTAAATTTCCACGGGCCCTGTCCAGATGTGGCAGGTAAGTGACATGGCTCGGTGGATTTCGCCCACATTCATGCAACACAAACCCCTTATCCACTCATACTCAGTCCAAACTTATTAAACCAAAATCATTTCAAAGCACTTATTCAATACACCCCCCTGCAGGACCATGGCATTGATGTCATATCATGTGTGTGCATTCCTCAACTAGGCAGTGGGGAGGTACCGCACAACAAGATGGTGGGGGCGCTTCAGGCTGTGGTGCCCGCAGTCCCAAAACAAGTCAACCGACTTACAAGTTCATTGCCCCCCCCTCCTTTCCCTCTTGGCCCCGTGACAGCCCAACAGCCCCTTTCCGCCGTTACCTCGCCGGTGAGGGTCTCCACACACACCAGGCTCCTCCGTGGCCTCCTGCTTCAGCGCAGCAACACGGGTCACCGGCGGACTTCCTCACCCCACGGTGCCCAAACAGACCCTCCACCGACGAGCTCCAATTTCCAGTTACCACCGGCTGCCAGGGGTAATTGCCACAGAGGGGGCCGCAGGCATCGCTCCTCAGAGCTTGATCCGTACCTGCAGACACACACACCTTCCCCACCCACAAGATCCCCAAAACACACTTCCTCCCCCGCTGCCATTCAATTCTCACACAACTCAGCACAATTCAGAGAAGATGGTACAAAAGTGTTCCAAAGCTTTGCCATGGCCTGCCACATGTGAAATCCCCCAGTTCACAGTTCAAATCATTACATTTCCATTTCCAAAACACAATAATCGCCACTCATTGTCTCAAATAATCATCACTCACTCTCCTGTTTCCACTCTCACGACCACATCAAAACACATAACCACAACACAAAAACATACGCCACCCACAAGACACGGTGTGGCCCCCATTCCATCCCTCTCACCGACCATGTCATCACTCTCACCCGCCTCCCAACTCCAAATTACATGTCCCCAAAATTTCCACAAGCAAGTCCTGAAGCCTGGGACAGTACTCCTCAAAACACTCACCTCAAGTGCAGGTAATTACCGGTTGGTCAGGTCCAAAGTGCAATCCACCCATCACAATCCCAAAATTTCACATTGGGCCCACCAAATTTCACCAAATTTCTCTTTTGTCCCCACTACACAGGTAGGTATGTGGATCCGCATCCAACGGTGATCATCACTACACAACTACCTGTGGCCACGACAGCTCTGCACCTCTACCATGCAATGGTCATCGGGACAAGGTGAGTAGTCAAAATGCTAGCATGGCCCATGGGTGTCCATAAGGGTGCGACCCACCATCCATCCTTCGCCCCCCCCACCCCCCCTGCGAGGAACACAGCTGCACCAGCCCCAGCTGGCCAATGTGGTGAGCACCTGCTGCCAAAAACACACGACCGCACACACAACCTCGGCCCTGGGGGGCACGGTCACGGTGCGTGGCATCCCTACAGCCAAGTCCCCTGCACCTCCACATCATCCCCCAGTCCGACTACAGAACTGCAGCCCCCCCAGTGCTCACCCACACTTGACCACACCAAGGTCCAGTCGACAGCCATGCTCCACAAGGAGACTCACCCAGAAGACATGGTCCACACCCCTCGGACACCCATAGCACCACGTTGACCCTCAGACCACACAACTACATCCCCATGATCCCGCTTCCCAAATATCAGCACAGTCGCCCCCGCAACCAGTTGAAAGCTGTGTCCTGCTAACCTATCAATTTTATCACAGCCGCCAACACTTTGGTCTACACACCTGGATCACTAATGGTGTCACTATACAGTGTCCACCATTTCTCTTCACAAAATTCACCCTTAAATTTGCATCTAAACCACAGATTACCCATGCCAAACATTTTCCACATTTCACTAACTTCACCAAAGAAAGATGCTTTGCCATACACATGCCAGCCGAGCATGGCTCATATGCTCGGCTCGTTACACATCTCCCAATTCAACAATCCCGTGGCTCTCTTCCCAACCCGAGAGTCCTTAAATCATAACGGCGCATCTGTGGAAGGTCACTCTCACACCATCACGTTCCACAGATGCCCCAATGGTTGTCCGGCAGGCTGTCTCATTCCTGTCCATTCGGTTCGACCCGCGTCCATAGCCCAACACGGCATGTCAGGTAATCACATGCCGGTTGTCCCAAAGTCTCAGGGAGAGGGTGTCAGGCCGCATGCCCGGGTGGACCGGGAGGGTGTTGAACTCCTTTGTTCAAATAATGTTCCAATGTTTGTTTGTTCCAATAACCGAAATCTCAAATTAAATTTATCTACTTACTTTTTCCACATGCGAAATTTGCATTTATGTTTATTTCAATTATACAATGGACTACAAAATGTAAATGTTTCATGATATTTGTTATATCATATCACCTTTGTCTATCAATATTATTGAAATGAAGATCAAATAGATGTATGTTGAAATATGTTGAAAAAGTCAAAACTTTACATGGGGTGTACTTACTTTTTCACGTGACTGTATATATATATATTTATATATATATATATATATATATATATATATATATATACACACAAATAATTAAGTTAAGCACCCCTACACAACGAATTAAGGTAAGCACCCCCTAATATATATTCTTTGTGTATATGTATACATTGGCATATATTCTAAGGTATGTGAGATCAAATAATGATTGGTATGACATTAGCAATTATCCATTGATGAAATTGAGTGATCAAAGTGAAAAAAAGTGATTGGTTGAGTCAGTGATCCGATCACGTGGGTCCTACACACGTTATTGACGCAAAGATCGCTAGAGGTCTTCTCAGAACAATGACTGTACGTTAGAAAACATAAACGTCATCCACACTGTCCGTGATGGACCTATAGCTCCATACTTAAATTGAGGTGAAAATATGCCTAAAATTCCCAAAAAATTTCACCTTAAATTATTCAGAATAAAATATTGAAAACGGCATGATTGTTATGTTTTTATGTGACCATAATATCACTTCTCCAGAAAATATAGCAATATCATGGGTATATTACACTGTTTTGACGACAACAAACTTGTAATGTGCGAGGTTGTAAAGAAACGGGGGGGGGGGGGGGGGGGGTGCTTAACTTAATTCTTTGTGTATATATATATATATATATATATATATATATATATATATATATATATATAACTGTAAGAAATAGTAGAAACTCCAAAGTACGAGCAGGGCGTCTCATTTGTATTGAATAAATAATCGTTAGATTAAATAAGACGCGTACGTAGCTTCAGGACGTCGATCTTTAATTGTCGACAAGCTTTCGACCTACAAATGTCTTCTTCTAAGTCTACAAAAACAGTAGGCATGTATATCAGTCAAGTATGTATGGTGATATGTGTGTGAGATGTGTGATGTGTGTAGAAAATGCATACAGAAGGAAGAGCCACGCCAAAGTTCTTACAGTTATATATATATATATAACTATATATATATATATGTTGTTGCGGATCTCAAACGTCAGCCTTCCCCTTACCAAGGGGGGGATTAATCCCCTTGTCCTTTTACTGGCCGACGCGATCCGGGGCTATTACGTTCCTGCCGGTCAGCGCTGAATAGGGTGGTAGGTCGAATTGGTCCTATTACCTAAGTACCAGCGTCTTCCGGGAAGCAAGGAAATAACCCCACCGGAACCACAGTTTCTGTGGACACGCCGAGTGATAGCAAGCTGCGATTCGGGCCGTTAACAGGTACTAAACCCGATTGGAGCAGTTCCTAGTCGTGCCATGCTTACCCAATGGAGAAATCACTAAGATGGTCGAATTAAGAGGAAACAGGAAGAACAAGTAATTTATTACACACTTTGTACAAAGAAGAGGAAGCAGAAGCAATGTACAGTGAAGAGGAAGAAGCAGATACACAGGGCAGCCTTATACAGTCTTATACTTATCCCCTGGACACAGGCCCGTTCACACTCAGTCACACTCTCAGACTCACTCACACGGGGTTTGTAGATGGTCAGGCGATGGTCCCAAGGATCTCGTTCACAGCTCGCTCTGATCCCAGACTCGTACCACGAAGGCGATGAAGATGGTAGACGGCAGGCAAGATCTCCGCTTGTCGGTGGTGCGGATCTGACAATTATATGGGGGAAAGGTAGGCTGGGCTAACTGTTACGTTGTGGCTCACGGCCGCGTATGTAATAGAAGGACCGGCGCTTGATATGCGCTCCCTGCAAGTCCACAGCCAAATTCCCACCGAGCCATTGCAATCAGTCAGGGTAGCGTGTCTCTCACAATAGTTCACAATGGCGCTTTCCCCAGCAAGTCCTTGAATAATGGCACCTTCCACAAAGTCCTTGTAACCAACAATGCAATGCACTTCAACCAAGTCCTGATAAACCGCATAAGTCCTCTCCCTTCTCAATACTTGTCACAGTGCGTCTCTCCTCATAACTCAAGTCCTCTACTCGAGCGCCTGCCTCTCCCTTCTCATAACTTGTCACAGCGCATCTCTCCTCGTAACTCAAGCCCACGACTCGAGCGCCTGCCTCTCCCTTCTCATAACTGAGGTGGGGGCCTCGCGCAAAGGGTTTTATTGCCACGCCCAGCGAACCCTCTGGAACCTCTAGCCACACCCTGTCAGGCGATGTCGCCTCAGCCCTGGTTGGTTGTTGGGGTCTTACCGGCTCCGCCCTTGATGTCTGCCTGACGTGGCCACACCCCCACCCTTGTGCTCCACCCCTTTTCCAGGCCTTACCTCGTGGCCTTTGGGCTGGTTCGAGCGAAAACCCTAGGGCAGCGAACGCCGCTGGCAAGCAAGGTGCAAAGGCCAAAAAGGGGAATGGAAGGAAAACTCTCCTCCGAGGTGGAATTTGGAGGGTTTGGTGGCAAAATGGAAGGGAGTCTACCTTATTTGATTTACACAACGCAGATGATTTACTAGGGAAATGGCCTTATCCTAAACACATACTATGACATAACTAATGTTCTAAATGGGCCTACGTGTTGTTTGTGGCCTAACTATGTGGTGCAACCTTTAACCTTTAATGATGTTACCTGTGTGGGTTCTCAAAACCGCAACACTGCACCCCTCCTTTGCCAGGCTCATCCCCGAGCCGAACCCACATACCAGTGAGCCCGACCGGTTCTGATGCAAGGGTCAGGACTACTTTTTAACAATTAGTGTGACACTTAGGTGTGGTTACCCTCTACATTTAACCTAACACCCTGTGTGCGAAAGTTTTAAACACTAGATATGTCCCGCCTACTGCATTGTGTACTATCTAACTGACTCACGCCCACAATTAACCGAATTACGGAATTATTTTCAAACTACACATAAAGCCGGTGGGGAGCATGTTATTTACAAGACTAATAATTATTTACAATACTACAACCCAGGACCTGTCTTTTGTGGGGAAAAGAGAAGAGATTTTGAAAAGAGGAAACACCGAATGCACTGCACTGCACCAATACACCATACACCCACATGCACCAAAATAAAAAAAATGCACAAAAAGCACCATCACCAAAACAAAATGCACAATCATCACATTTCAATAATCCTGAATGATGCCTTGTGCTTGTCTGCTGGGCCGTTGTATCTTCTGGCTTCGTCTTCGGTGTGCCATCATCAAACTTAATGTCTTCTTTCCCTGACACACCAAAGGAAATGAATAAAAAGTGCACAAACCGTGTCCGCTTTTTATTTTGGCCAGCAGGGCCAGCTTAGGTGTTCCGACTGCATGGCATTGAGGCCACTTAAAAAAACAGTGGTCCGCAGGGCAAGGTAATGTTTGCCGCGATTGTCTGCCCAGCAATGGTGCCAGGCCACAGAACGTGTGGTCCATATGGTGTACCAGTGCAGGCAGCAGGGTGCAGCACAAAGGTGCGGCCGCACCGCTCAGGACACCTGCACACTCCCCTCAACAAAAGGTAATGGGTCCATGGGTGGGGAGGAAAGACAAGCAGAGGTTAGCGGGGCCTAACTATGGGGTGCAACCTTTAACCTTTAATGATGTTACCTGTGTGGGTTCTCAAAACCGCAACAATATATATATATATATCTCCCCGGGCATCAGTACGATGAATATCGATGATTAATGTGACCTTTACCTTTGACCTATTGACCTTAAAAAAACCAATAGCTTTCCAGCTTCTGACCAGCTGTATTGGTTGGTTAAGTTTTTGTGAAGAGTGCTTTAGAATTGCGATCTGTAGGCGACTGACAGACAAGATAGACAGACAAACATACTCGGGAATGACTATAGTTTGCAAATCTCCGATTTCGCAAGTAACAAGGTCTGCCTTGAGCTTCTGTTTTGTTTGGAATGGCACTGAATTTCCATCCAGCTTGGGCTGATTTCAAAATGGATCACATGTGGAATTCAGGAATTGCACGGTGATATTGGTAATAATTCAGTAAAGGTTTATAAACGCAACAGCTGGACTTACAAGTTGGTCGAGCTTACGTTTAGGTGAGAATCCACTCGCCTTGTTCACGGCAGACGTTGAAGCGAAGAAGAAGAAGCTTGAAATTCATCACGTGACCTCAACCGTTGGTGAGATGTATTGGTCTATTGACCAATCCGGGCATCCCGTGACGATCGTAGATGACGTAAGAGAGATGCATTAGCCTTGTTGCCGACTTGTAAGTCCAGTGTGTGCACTTATAAACGTTTACTGATTTAATTCGACTGGATGGATCATAAACACTTGCATCAATTTAATTGAAGTAATCGTTTTCCTTTTCAATACTTGAATGTCAATGTGCAGCAAACAGATTCAGGAGAAAAGTTTTCAGGTTCGAATCCAGGCAGGTAGATTCTGTTCATAATTATTTTCTTGTTGAACTGTAATGATTCTAGCCAGTAACTTCCCAGGCCTAAATTTCCAACTCATAAGCTACTTATAATTCCGAATTTCTGTTTAATGGCGTTGGTGCTGTTGAACTACTCATCTATTCTTCTGCCTTATTGTAAGGGAACTCCTCTTATATCATCTAGTTTTATCTAGTTTCATCAATTTGTGGCTGATTTCTGGTGATATTCATGATCAGATTTCTTCAAACATCCCTATACTGCACTCCCACGTTGGTTACCTGGATGAATAGCTCTTTCACCTTCTTGTGGTGTTAATATATTTGGAATTGTAAAAATTACCTGATAATTCAAAAACAATATTACATTTACTACTTATTTTAACAGCTTAAATTGTTCCCATGTTTTTGTTGGGACGACCAAGAAAACTTTTTGCCCTAATCTTTCATGAACCACTGGCCAGACTTAATATTCAACTGTAGGTAGGAATATGGGTTGTGATCAGGGTGCTGGTGATAAATCCCCTGTTTTTTTTTCCTGAAAAACACCGTGGGATGTTCAACATCCACCACCAAGCAGTGCTGGCAGACAGGTACTCCAACTTGATTGTAACCCAGGCTAGACAGCTCAAAGGTAATTGTGCATCATGCTCAGTTATCTTGCCAGTCCCTGAAAACAATATTATTGGCCTAAATAATATGATAACTTGATCTTGTTAAATTTTGAAGGGCTTAATAATATAATAGGAAAACAATATTAAGTTTTCAAATAGTTTAACCCTATTCAGGCAGGGGGTCAAAATGACCTCCTTGTAGATATTTTGCGATTTCTCTGTCACCCCCACAAATTATCAAATGCTGTTTCATTATGTTTTTCGTTGAAGTCTTTTGATATCAAATTTATGCAAAAATTTGAAAATATGCACAAATAATAGTGTTAAACAGCCGAGTGTAAGCAATAATCATGTGACATTCTCGAGTATTTGCTTGGACATGTTTCACTCCACGTCCAAAACAATAAATATTAATCACATTTTGGTAACTGCCATTTTGCATATAATTTTCTTCCCAGTTTTTCATTTATAATAACTTAATAGGCTGAAGGCATCCAGCGACATGTTGAATGTGTTTTGATGGAGGAAAGATTCCATTATTACTTGGAAATTCCGGTGAAAGGATTTACAGAAAACAGTCTCGATACAAATTTATAGTTTTAAACAATGATTGACACGAGCACAATGGATTAAGTTGCATTCTTCTACCTGAATTAGTTTTCTACGATCAAATTAATTACTTGAATTACTTTATGCAATCAAATGAATTACTTGAATTACTTAATGTGATTAGATGAATTACTTGAATTACTTTATGTGATCAGATGAAAATTTATGCGATTCGATGAATTACTTGGATTACTTTATGCGATCAGATGAATTACTTCAATTACTTTGTATGATCAGATGAATTACTTCAATTACTTTGTACGATCAGATGAATTACTTCAATTACTTTGTGCGATCAGATGAATTACTTTAATTACTTCGTGCGATCAGATGAATTACCAGATGAATTACTTCAATTACTTTGTGCGATCAGATGAATTACTTTAATTACGTCGTGCGATCAGATGAATTACCAGATGAATTACTTCAATTACTTTGTGCGATCAGATGAATTACTTTAATTACGTCGTGCGATCAGATGAATTACCAGATGAATTACTTGAATTACTTTATGTGATCAGATGAAACTTTATGCAATCAGATGAATTACTTGGATTACTTTGTGCAATCAGATGAATTACTTGAATTACTTTGTACAATCAAATGAATTACTTTATGTGATCAGTTTAATTACTTGAATTCCTTTATGGAATCAGATGAATTACTTGAATTATTTTGTGTGTTCAGATGAATTACTTGAATTACTTTGTGCGATCAGATGAATTACTTGAATTACTTTATGCGATCAGATCAGTTAATTGAATTACTTTGTGCGATCAGATGAATTACTTGAATGACTTTGTGCGATCAGATTAAATACTTGAATTACTTCATGCGATCAGATGAATTACTTGAATTACTTCATGCCATCCCGTTTTCCAATATGAACAATCCTCCATCAGCAAAAAAATACTGCCCTGCTTTGGATCACTGTCATCTAATTCTAGTGGCACAAAATGACCATTTCTAGCAAATCTGATTTTGGGGAAACAGGCAATACTAAGATAAGTTCCAATGGAACACTCACACCCATACATAGTAAGGATAAGCATTTTTTGTGGCTTGCACCTGAGGTTTGGTGTACCGATAAAGGGCCTATTTCTGTGTACGCTTATCTTATGATCAAGTCATTTGCACAGTAGTGTTTGTTCTGAAGCATTTGCTCTGCTTCGTTTTTAATCATAATCCGAATGGAAAAGTACAGTTGTGATCCGACATGCCACGTCCTATTGGGATCTGACGAAGAAAGTGTGGAATTGTGAGTGAATTTCAAAATAAAAGTTTGTGTATTTGTGATTTATCTCAAATTATAATGGGTTTCTTTTTATACGGAGAGTGCTCTGCAACCATTGTTGATTAATTTAGTGTCTCACTCACCTAGTTATAACTACACTGTATTACCAAAAATAATGGCATGGTAAGGAAATATGTAAAGCTATATTTCACAGCTTTATATGATATTTCTAAGATGGTTTTGATCTGCCTTTGGCTAAAAGCATTTCTAAGATCCTATCGATTTCCTATGGACATTAACCACATTTGACTTGTGGGTTAGCAAGGATAATAGCGTGTAATATGTGTTGTGATCAACTTCAAGTCTGACAAGATTTGCAACAGGTGTTTCATTTGCCTTTGAGCTGTCTGGGTTCGATTCCCGACCCGACTATAAACTGGCAGACTGGGGAATCGTGGGTGCCTGCAAATCACCAGTCCAACAGTTTATTGTCTGATAAGCTGTCAATCTAAGCTCATTGATTTGCAGTGGATGTTAAATATGTCAGTGTATTTCAACAAAAAGTAGATTCGTTGTTGCTAGTGTTACGGATTCGTCACTTCCGTTGTTGTGGTTTTCATCCACTGTAAACATTTTTGATTCCATGTACTATTATTGTTGTTGTTTAAGGGAGATAGAGGTTACTATTTTCAAAAGGTAAAAAAGTCAATGTTTTAAAAGAAACAGGAAACCGGATCGGGAACCGGACGACGAAGAGGAAGAGGAGGGAAAGAAGGCGGAGCGAGTCGTCGGACAAGAAGCCTAGTTGCTTCAAGGTCCTGAGCGAACGTTGTCGAACGAGAGTCGCTAGTGAACTTTGGGTTTCCCAGGAAAGGGATTCCTGCGACAGAGTTGTTATCGCTGTGACAGATCAACCTGCGTGTCAGGTTTTGGCGGTTGAGTTCGAGGAGAAACATTGTCGGGCCGTTACGCCTCGAGAACGGGCCGTTGGCCATTTTGACTCGCACGCTTTGCGCATTGCGCAAGGTCGTTGCTTCGCTTCAGCTGTTTTCACCGCATTCAGACGTTTATCTGGTGTGTGTGTGTGTGTGTAACATGGATTTTGAAGGTAAATCTGCGGTTTGCCGATTTGGAGCCGTGAAATGTCCATACCCGAGGGTGTGATTTCCCAGTCACCTGGAGGGCGCCTTTGGATTTCCCAGTCGCCTTGAGGGCGCCTTTGCGCAGCTTTGGCCGCGTGACTGTGACTGTCATCGAAACGGGATTCTGGTCTCGATTAGACATCGTTCTGACGATCGCTGGAGCGGATCGACTTTGGCTTGAAGCCGGGATCGACTTTGGTTTGAAACCGGAATCAACTTTGGTTTGAAGCCGGGAAAGAGACATTGGGAATGTTCTTGTTACACTCACTTGTAGCACAGCGAGTTATATATTACGAAACTGATGGTACCATCATAGGATATATATTGATTGTACTTTTGATTACTATTATTGTTGTACTGTTATTCTTGTGTGATCTTAATACAATATTTGTTTGTTGGTAACAATTGGTGTGGCTTCACCATTGATCTTTGACATACAGAATAACACATTTTTCTGCCGTGACTCCTCTCGGGGCTCGGAGGTACACCGTGACCGGGGGTTGGGGAGGAGCACGTAACACTAGCGTTGTGGCCACATTACAAATTTCTGCCCTAACTAGCCTACAATATCCAACACCAAAGTTGGGGCTTTGGCACACCATAACCCTCCAGGAACCACTACGGGATAAACTAGAACGGCAAGTTGGTAGAGAGCATACTTCTGCAAGGCTGAACAGTTTACGTTTTATATCCCACTGATGGGTTGCATCTGGATTCAGATCTGAACCAAAATCTAATCAGCTTGTTCTTGTCACTTACCCAACTCATTCACCAAATTTTGTCATGTCATCCACAACTTTTTGAAATATCATGCTATATATTGTTTTTGGCCCTGTCACTCAATGGTGAATTTTATTTTTAATTCTCGTATCCGGATCCGGATTCAAATCTTCAACAAAATTGAATCAATTCTTCATTGTTACACACCCAACTTTTCCACCAGGTTTCGTCCGAATCTGTCCACAACCTTTTGACATATTGTGCTGCATATCTCTCTGTCGTTTTCTGGCCGTAATCTCTCAATGGTGAAGAATCACTGAAACAATTCTCGGATCCAGATGTACATCTGGATCTTCACCAAAATGTAATAATTTCGTCCTTGTCACATAACCAAACCCTCCACCAAATTTCGTCCGTATCCGTCCACAACGTTTGAGATATCCTGTTCACAAACAAACAAACAGACAAGGGTGAAAACACAACCTCCATCCTCCTTCGGTGGCAGAGGTAATAATAGCAGCAACAATATCAACTGGAGCGGCACTCAGTAGAGAGCATACCTCCGCCTGGTGTACAGTTTACGTTTTGTATCCCACTGATAGGTCGGATCTGGATTCGGACCTGAACCAAAATCTAATCGGCTTGTTCTTGTCACCTAACCAACTCGTCCACCAAGTTTAGTCATAACTCGTCCATAATGTTTTTTAAATATCATGGTACATATCGCTTTTCACCCAATCTCTCAATGGTGAAGAATGACTTAAAAATTAAATAATTATTGTAGCCAAATCCATATTCAGATCTTCATCAAAATCGAAACGATTAGTCCTTTTCACACACACAACCTCTCCACCAAGTTTCGTCCAAATCTGTCCACAACGTTTTGAGATATCTTGTGCACAAACGGACAGACAAATTGCTCTATGTACTTCTGCAGCAGATGATAAAATAACTTTCAACATAAACTCGAGCAGAATAACTTGGTGGCGTTTCGGGAGCAGCCTGCACTCAAAATTCTCTATAAATGGGACATATCCATATTCCAAAGGGAAAATTACACTTTCCCTCTGTTCTCTTCATTATATCTCCTCCGAATCCTTTCCTTTTATTTCTCACCCACTCTCAATTTTCATCATCCCTATTTCCCTTCTTTTCCTTTCTACTTTGTTTCTATTTCTCTCTCACACAATTTATCCTTTCCCCTTACTTGTGTGCTTAATAAGTAGATTCCCTTGTTGGAATGGCATGGATGATAATTGGAGCAAACTGTGCTCTTGGTGCTCTTGTGACAATGTAATACAGGTTGACAGTTTCCTTTTCTTTGCAGTTTGGTTAGTCATAATTGTTTAGACCATACGTCACATAGTATAATCATAAAATTGCAGAGAAGCTGTCAGACTGCTGTATTTCAACGAGCGAGCTGAAGTCTCGTACAACAATGTCACCCAAGGCCCATATCCACCTAAATGGAGTTGCCAATAAAAAAAACATTCGGTTTTCTTGGTCCTGAAGTTCAACATCACAATCAGAGTGTCACTGCACAGTGAAAAATGAAATTACGGTTTGTTGCCCTCTCCGCTCTTATTGCTTCCTTCTTCATCGAGGGAACAAATAAATGGGGGGAATTGCAAATACAAATCGGTGCTCAATTGAACTCATTGCTCGCAACACAAAAATCTGCAAATAATATTTTGCTATTTGACAAATGCATTGTTGCTTTGGACACGCAGATTATTTATAATCGCAAATGGAAAGTTGTCGTTATATCATTTGGCTGTATGAGAAAATGCTGCAGAAATTCCATCATCCTGTTGTTTAAGCTTTCACACAAAATAACATTATTCATGTAGAGCAGAATCGCAACCGAAAGTGTGGTGCTTTTTCTTTGGTCGTGTCTGATAACCAGAACAATGGATGCACTGGCATTCATGTCATAATGACACAAGGGAGATTGCATGCGAAAGGGCACATCATTTTGCTTCCCTCCAGCCTGCACCCATTAAATGGCACATCTCGTCAAAATGGATGGAGTGCTTAAATTTTCTTTAGTTTGCCTCACGCTTGCCTTTCCGAACCTCTGCCTGCCTCCCAAATTTGGCTAATTGTGGGATTTTGGTTGTAGTGTGCGTTTGTGATTTTCAAATCAAAAACCCTCCAGGAGAAGTCAAAGGTGTTTCATGAGGTTGAAGAACATTATTCCCATTTTGTGTTTTAAGCCTTCCTGTTTATTACTTTCACCATTGAAGGTCGGTGGAGATTGTTTTCACCCCTGTCTGCCTCTTTGTCTGTTTGTTACTTATTTATTTTTATTAAGTATATTGGTTGGTCTTGTGCGTTATTACTTGGCAAAATTATTATTATTATTTTTTTTGCAAGTATGTTGATCACTCCGGTTTGTGCGCTATTCTGTCTGTTTGTCTGTCTATCGCCTACAGGTCACAATTTTAAACCGATCTCCACGGAACTTCACCAGATGGTAGTGTTCGTCATAAGGAAGAAGCCTATTGATTATGAGGTCAAAGGTCATATTAATGTCGAATTTCTAATGGAGATTTTCCAATGGAGACATTTGTAATGGAGAAGAAACGAATTTCTTCTAAATTTTTCATTTATAATCCAATTTACTTGAAAGGTGAACAGCATTTGCATATTGAGTCGCTAAATTGGGAAGCCAACTATTTTTGAGGTCAAAAGGTCAAATGTCAACTCTGGGTCAAACTTCTAAAATCATCAATTTTCATCTGAAAAATTGTCCATTTTCATCCTATTATCTTGAAGATTAAACAGCAATTACATAGTGTCTCACTGAATTGGGAAACCAACTATGTTTGAAGTCAATAGGTCAACTTATATATTATAATATAGGGTGGCCCATTTATGACTGACAGTTTTAAAATCTCTAACTTTTTTTTGTTTCTTAGCCAAATCAGATAAAAATTTTACACAACATAGGTACATATTTCAAGTTTTTTTTACATTAGTTTAATCAACTTTAAGAACTCACAAATTTAGTTATGAACGTCAATGTGATCACCATTTTCAATCAGTTTATTCAGCCTTTCTCTGTATTCCAGCACCACCTTTTGTAGCATTTCGAACTTAATTTCACCAAAAGCTGCTTGAATTCTCTATTTCAATTCCTGAATGTTGGTTGGCTTTGTCGTGTAGACTTTCGACTTAATAAACCCCCAGAGAAAAAAAAGTCACGTGGTGTGAGGTCGGGAGAACGTGGTGGCCAGCGCATATTGGGGGATCCGCGACCCATCCAGCGTTTGGGCAGTGTCTGATTGAGCCCATTCCAGACCTGGATACCCCAATGGGGAGGAGCTCCATCTTGCATAAATATCAGTTCATAAGCCAAGCCACTAGCTTCCACGTCTGGCCAGAACTGATCATGCAACATTATCAGGTAGCTGTTACTTGTGACATTTTCATCGAAAAAAATGGGCCGAAACCACCACCCTGCCAAATAGCATCCCAGACCGTAGTTCTTCGCGAACGAAGAGCTTGCTCCTTTACAAAGTCAAAAAAACCTTGAACTATGTACCTACTTTGTGTAAATTTTTTATCTGCTTTGGTTAAGAAACAACAAAGTTATAGAGATTTTAAAACTGTCAGTGATAAATGGGCCACCCGGTATATTTTTTCATCAATATTATATCATAAATTTGATACTGTGTATATATATATATATATATATATATATATATATATATATATATATATATATATATATATATATATATATATATATATATATAAATATATATATATATATATATCCATTCACTTTGAAGTTGCCTAATGAGGAAGGATGCCTCCTTATGCCTTTCACACATCGTCGTATAACATAGGCGCAGGCTCAAAGCAGGCCATTCTAAATTTATTATTCTCAGTTCACACATGGTATTTTGCCCATGAAAGGCAGTTTGCTGTATGATTCATGGGCGGCATAAAGCAGCATTGTGAGTTTTGTTGCCAAGCCAAGCCCGAGTCTATTTGGGAGTTTTAATGTCCTACCTAGCCATCTCGAAGTCCTTCTCTTCATGTTGCAGTGTTGTTTTCCGATCACTTACCTCAACTTATCACTAATGATGAGCTCTTCCAGAGGTCTTAATGTGTCAGAGCCCTCCAGATGCTTCAACTATGGCTGTGGGAGTTTGATGGGTGGTGGTTCTTGATGTCATGATATCATTCTTGTTCAATGACCTCACTTGCTTTGCCATCACTTCTGTCAGACTACCATAAAAAATTTTCACTGAAAAGGCAATTACAAGTTTATTTAAAAAATAGTGAAAATGGAATTTTAAAGTTAGGTCAAACAAGAATCATCTTTCATTGTATGTGCCAAAACCAATGATAGTAATGCAGGATTCGTGTGAGGAATATGGAAAATATATAGGAAATTCATGGCATCACTTGAAATGAAGAGGAGTGGGTTAAGTTCTCAATTTTTCTCAGTTATGCTACTGTTGCATACTCGGCAGTTCTCTCCTGAATGGGCCAAATGTATTTGGTGTTTTATTTGGTTTTGGACCTGGTTGGTTGATTTTCATAATCTGGCATGTTTTCATTCAGAACAGCAAAAAGGTTCCAGTTACGTATTTAATTGTCCATATCACGTGAAATTTAATTGTCCATATCTTTTTTTGCTAAAGGGTTTATTGCTCATGAAAGGGCTTGTATGTATACAACATGCAACAGAATGAATGAATGAATGAATGATCGTTTTAAGGCCATTTTCCCCGCTCGAGCGGGGGTTAGCCTTGCGGGCCCCATGACAATCATGGTTCCCTGTTTTTGAGGCAATGTTTTTATGGCCGGATGCCCTTCCTGGCACCAACCCTTAGTCGCCTCTTACGATGCACAGGGATACGGTGTACCTATTCTAAATCGGGGTACACACCGGGATCATTCATCCCAGCAGGCTGGTACTCAATTTGCCGACCTCAAAAGGATGACAGGCTGAGTCAACCCCCCTGGCATTAATTCAGCGATCGACCGGGATTCGAACCCAGGATCCGAGGATCCCAAGCCGGCACCCTAACCGCTAAGCCAACACCAGGCAAGAGAATGACATTAATAAATCATTTTGGTACTTTTTTGTGTATTGCTGCTATTTCAAGGACATTGGCATCTATATAATATTCTCCATAGGTGATTATGTCAGTCTGTGAGTCTGTCTGTCTGTATGTGGGAGGGGCTTCAAAAACAAATATAGACCATTTTGTTTCCTCACATAGCTTTGAGGCCTCTTTTGTTATGCCCCACGGTGTCTTGCTCTCTCTCACAGTTTTATTTCAACTCTAATTCGATATCTCATTTCATTTTTCACAGTTGCTAACATGGTTTTAGATTCGGTTGCAAAAAACGGGAAGAAAAGTCGATGAAAGTTACTCTTTATAGAACAAAATGCATTTTCGAAGGCCTGGAACATAAAGACCATTGAGACTCTCTCACGGCTTTATCTCGACTCTAATTCACCATCTGATTTCATTTTTATCGAAAGTTTTAGACTCGGTTTCAGCAATAATTGAGAAAATTCATGCACAGACGGGAAATTGCCGAGACATTTTAGAAATTTGCGGGACAATATATCATACACCATCCAAATAATACAGACGGGAAAATACCGAGATATATGAAAAATTTGCGGTGGACATTTCCATTTGATGGCAGTGGTCACGATGAAATGTTTAATTTAGACGTAGTCACAATAAAAAGTCAACAATGTGGGGAGAGGGGCGGAGTTTTGTTCACATATCTCCACAGATGAGAAATTGCCGAAATATATTCTTTTACACTCGGTTGCAAAAATAACGGGAAGAAAATTAAATGAAAGTTAATGCATACACCGCCCAAATAACACAGATGGGAAATTGCCGAGAGATATTTCTTCGTTCTTATTTTATAAGTTAACATCATCATTCATCATTATTATACAGAAGTAAAGGTTATCCTGTTTAAAATTCCATTCATTCCATCGATGGGGTTTGTATATGTCCCACTACTTGACATAAATTGAACATAATTTATTGTGAGGTGTGCATGTTTGTTGGGAAATCAGGGTAACATTAGATGAGAGGACCAATGTTTGTCCAACCTGCTCTTAAATAATTGAAGTGCACATACACTTTAAATACGTTTATTTGAAATCTTTAACTTAAAAAATGTCATTTTGTATGCTGTAAAGAAAAAAGTAAACTCCCCCGTGTGTGACCCATTCCCCGGTGTGTGATCCACCCCTCGGTGTGTGACACCCTCCCCCATATGTGACCCACTCCCCGGTGTGTGACCCACTCTCCCATGTGTGACCCACTCCCCCGTGTGTGACCCACTCCCCCGTGTGTGACCCACTCCCCCGTGTGTGACCCACTCCCCAGTGTGTGACTTGCTTCCCCGTTTGTGACCCATTCCCCCATGTGTGACCACTCCCCCGTGTGTGACCCACTCCCCCGTGTGTGACCCACTCCCCCATGTGTGACCCACTCCCCGGTGTGTGAACCACTCCCTCATGTGTGACCCACTCCCCAGTGTGTGATTCACTCCCCCGTGTGTGACCCACTCCCCAGTGTGTGACTCACTCCCCCGTGTGTGACCCATTCCCCCGTGTGTGACCCATTCCCCGGTGTGTGACCCATTCCCCGGTGTGTGTCCCACTCCCCCGTGTGTGACCCACTCCCCCATGTGTGACCCACTCCCCCATGTGTGACCCACTCCCCGGTGTGTGAACCACTCCCTCATGTGTGACCCACTCCCCAGTGTGTGACTCCCTCCCCCATGTGTGACCCACTCCCCGGTGTGTGACCCACTCTCCCGTGTGTGACCCACTCCCCCGTGTGTGACCCACTCCCCCGTGTGTGACCCACTCCCCAGTGTGTGACTCGCTTCCCCGTTTGTGACCCATTCCCCCATGTGTGACCACTCCCACGTGTGTGACCCACTCCTCCGTGTGTGACCCACTCCCCCATGTCTGACCCACTCCCCGGTGTGTGAACCACTCCCTCATGTGTGACCCACTCCCCAATGTGTGATTCACTCCCCCGTGTGTGACCCACTCCCCCGTGTGTGACCCATTCCCCCGTGTGTGACCCATTCCCCCGTGTGTGACCCATTCCCCGGTGTGTGTCCCACTCCCCCGTGTGTGACCCACTCCCCTGTGTGTGACCCACTCCCCCATGTGTGACCCACTCCCCGGTGTGTGAACCACTCCCTCATGTGTGACCCACTCCCCAGTGTGTGACTCCCTCCCCCGTGTGTGACCCACTCCCCCATGTGTGACCCACTCCCCCGTGTGTGACCCATTCCCCCGTGTGTGACCCATTCCCTGGTGTGTGTCCCACTCCCTGGTGTGGGACCCACCCCCCGGTGTGTGACCCACTTCCCGGTGTGTGACCCACTCCCCGGTGTGTGACCCACTCCCCCATGTGTGACCCACTCCCCAGTGTGTGACCCACTCCCCCGTGTGTGACCCACCCCTCCATGTGTGACCCACTCCCTCATGTGTGACCCACTCCCTTGTGTGTGACCCACTCCCTCATGTGTGACCCACTACCATGTGTTTGACCCACTCCCAAGTGTGTGACCCACTCCCCCATGTGTGACCCACTCACACATGGGGGCGTGTGACCCACTCTCCCGCGTGTGACCCACTCTCCCGCATGTGACCCACTCTCCTGCGTGTGACCCACTCTCCCGCGTGTGACCCACTCCCCCGTGTGTGACCCACTCCCCCGTGTGTAACCCACTCCCCTGTGTGTGACCCAGTCCCCCGTGTGTGACCCAATCCCCGGTGTGTGACCCACCCCTCCGTGTGTGACCCACCCCTCCATGTGTGACCCACTCCCTCGTGTGTGACCCACTCCCTCGTGTGTGATGCACTACCATGTGTTTGACCCACTCCCATGTGTGTGACCGACTCCCTCATGTGTGACCCACTCCCCTGTGTGTGACTCACTCCCCGGTGCAAATTGTATTTCATTTCAAACTGTATTTCGCATGTGCACGCACATGCATTCACATGTTATCAGAAGTAAATAAATTGTGTCGATTACATCATTTGTGGATCTGATAAATTGCCAGTAACCATTTTGTAAAACTGAATGTGCAGCATCGAAATGAAGATGTCCAAATGTCACACACGTCCATGCCAGTGGGATTCCCACGGGTGCCCCCACTAGTAACAGACAATGGCCAAACCAACACAGTATATTGTTACAGTTCTCCGCCGCCCTTCTTAGCCTTACCAGGGGGGGATTAAACCCCAAGTTCTTTCTGGGCTTGGCAGAACCGAGAGACTTGAAACGCCTCTTCCGGGCAAAACGCAAGGTAGGGTTTCGGGACCAAGTCTCGCTCGTACCTAAATCCCTGCGCCACCACGGAAGCGGGGAAGCAAGCCTCGCACGAGCCACATGTGATTTGGGTACACTGAGCGGATTGAGTAACACGTGGTCTGTGCAGTTTTCTAATAGTGGAACCCGATTCGAGCGATTCTACTCATACCACGCTTAGTCAATGAGGAAATCACGAGAACGATCGAATGGAAAAAAGGAAGAACACGGGTTTAATTATTATTCCCACACGTATATACAATGATCGGTGGACGCAGAGACACAGAGCAGCACTTAGTCAGTCTTATTCTTAACCCCCAGACTCGGGCCCATCACACTAACACAGGGGATTGCAGGTAGGTTGATGTTCCGGCCAAGCGCGTCGACGTGATCGTCCAGGAACATCCCCATCCGGCTCTCCACGGTCCGAGCACGTCCCGCGAAGATGGCAAGCAGGCGGTGGAAGGTACCTTGTAGCGCGTCTCCCGAACAAAAGGCAGCCGATGAGGTAGGACGGAAAATACGCGTCTCTCAGCGCGGCTGGCGGTTACACAGCCGTTATCACTCGCGTAGCTTAATGCACTGTACGCGGCTCGGCTTCAAGCTCAATGGCGCGTTGCTTTATATTAGCGCGTATCCTGGTTCAATGCACGTCTTTCTCCACTCGCGTATCTTTCAAAGTCCTCTTCGGCTCACCGCGCTGCTGGAACTCAACTCTCAACCGCTGGCGCTCAGTTCTCCTGCTGCTCAGTCCTCAGTCGTGCGAGTCCTACTCATCAGTCCTTCTCGTGCGAGTCCTACTCATCAGTCCTCCTCGTCGTGAGTCCTCCTCGTCGTGAGTCCTCCTCGTCATGAGTCCTCTCAGGGGCTTTGCGCAACGCTTATATAGATACGCCCCAAAACTTCTCGAACCCTCTCGAACCTTCCAACCACGCCCTGTGACGCAGTGCTGCCGCCACACCCTCTGAGCCCTGATTGGCGGCTCGCGCTTACCGTCAGCTCCTCTGCCGCCCTCATTCGGCCCCGCCCCGACCCTCCTAGGCCTGCCTCGTGTTAATTCGGCCAAAATGAACCAAAGTCAGCACAAAGAGGCATGAGGCTAGGGAGGCGGGATAGTCAGTAGAAGTAGGACCTATTCTCCTTACTCTACTCAACGCAGACCTAACATAGGAAAAGGACTAAGCTCACAAATACTAAGAGATAACTACACTATTGCGAGGCTACGTGTTGCTTGTGTGACTAACTATGAGGGGGAAATTTAACCTTTATTATACTGACTGTTACCAAAACTCAAAACCGCAACAATATGTACACAACACAACACAGTTACTTGAACCTAAGGCCATATCATCTTGTGATAATTTATAAGAAGGAAGGACTAAACAAATCACTCCAGTTTACTATTACATGCCACTGTGCATTACACAATTACAAGTATAGGCTACACCTTTGGGAAATGATTAGTGTTGCATAATCATGAAATTTTAAATCCATGAATAAAGAATAAAAAATGGATGAAAATTGACGACTTTGGTGATAATTCAAAGTTATGAGTTATACACACACAGACACACACAGACACACACAGACACACACAGACACACACAGACACAGACACATACAGACACACACGTACACATGTAAACAATCTCACACTCTTACTATGTCTCTCTGAAAAGACCGACTGGACAACCCTCCCATCTACTTTCTGAACAATCCTCCACAAGAAGTTCTGTCACTCAAGCAAGTTCTGTCACTTGTCACTCAAGGGTCTCCCTATCTGCCATGATCTTTCCTGGGAAAACCACATTTCTAAGCTAGCATCCAAAGCCAGTCGCCGACTGGGCATCCTCCGTCGTGCGAAGTCCTTCCTTGGCACACCTGAGTTCCTCACCACATACAAGGCTTTCATCCACAGCTCAATGGAGTACTGCTCTCCTCTCTGGGCCGGTGCTCCTGCCTCACACCTAGCTCGGCTTCACGCTGTTGAAACCAAGGGTTTCAGAATCATTGGAATCTCCCGCGATGAAGCTGATTGTGAGGGCCTTCCACTCACTCACCGCAGGCAGGTTGGTGGACTTTCTGTCTTCTATCGACTCCTCTCTGGCCTAGCTACCCCAGCTCTGTCTGTGCTCTGTCCCCCAAATACTCCCACAGGTCGCACAAGATCTGCCAGCAACCCTCTTATGGTAAAATTGCCAAAATCAAGACTCTCTGCTCACATTCACTCTTTCATTCCTCTTTTCTCCCACCTCTGGAACAAACTCCCTCACTCTTTTCAATCCCACTCCTCCCTCCAGGTCTTTAAAACAGCTGTTCACCAAAATCTCTTATCTTTCCGCATCCAAAACCTTTATCTTTTCTACCCCGTTAATTCACCCCAGATGCACTTTTTTGAAATACCGACTTCTTTCCTGGAAGTCCTAGCAGTGTCCATGTGTTTTATGCCTCTCCCCACCCCTTCCCATGCCTCCTCTCCCCAAGCCCTCTCCCTCCCACAGATCTCCCGATGTCCCTGCTCTCTGCTGTTGTACTTGTGTGCTTCCCTCTCTCTCCCCATCTTGTCTCCCGCTCCCTTTATTATATGTTTTTTATGTGTCCGTTTTTTTTTAGTGATTAATGTTAGTTAACTCTGACACGAGCCTCGATCTAGTATACAAAAAAAAAAAATCGTGACATGAACAAATATTTTAATCCGTGCTGACTTTACATCCGGATATGGAGCAGTTCGGTGCGGTTGGAAATTCAAAATCATAATTGTATTCACTCAATTCCAAACAGCATAACTCTGTACCATGATTTTCCATGATTTTGAATTTCCAACCGCACCGAACTGCTCCATATCCGGATAAATTGATACAATAACAAAATACTGTGTTAATCGTTAAATGACGATTGTATTGAGATATTATCAAGGCAGCTCATTATCGTCATTGGTTCACTGCCAGATTCGGAGCAGGTTCGTATCGAGTCAATATAAAAATCACAATTTCATTGAGGAATATTTGAAACCTCCTATCTACCTTGCAATTACAACATCCGCTGGGACCCCAAAAACGTTCCACAGGAGGTTTGGCGTGGCTAGTCCCAAAACTGTGGGAGTAGTTTGGGGACGGACAGACAGACACTCCTGTTTTATAATATAGATATTATATATTAGCTCAGTAAATTATGTGTAAAAGTTCTTAAATATGATTACAGTTGACATGTATTTTCAAGAATAAACAGCCGTTTTTGTTGGTATGGTGCATTTCAATGTGTATTGAGATATACCCAACAGCTCCCAGGTAAGAGGT
This sequence comes from Myxine glutinosa, assembly GCF_964187855.1. Classification (NCBI taxonomy): domain Eukaryota; kingdom Metazoa; phylum Chordata; class Myxini; order Myxiniformes; family Myxinidae; genus Myxine; species Myxine glutinosa. The sequence goes on from NC_136270.1 coordinate 91,759,146, forward strand.
GTTCAGTTATTGAATTGTGCCTCGGGAAGTGGCATTTGCAGATGAAGAGTTTATGTTTGGGCCCTGGTAAGCACCTGATATAAGCATACTTTTTATACAATAGGTCTAGGCTTATGAAGATGCTAAACAACAAAAGGCAGCAGGTTTACAGATTATAAAGTGTATGGGACAATGGGCATACACAAGGTAGAAAGGAAGAACAACACAATAACGAGTAACAATGGTCTGGGACAGATTTGGCATGTATAGAAGAGATTGTCGGTGTGCATGGGTGATCACCTGAGTGAGTGATTGGCAGCACATTTGAATGACTAAAGTGAGGAAGACAAGACCAACGGACACAGGGAGACAATGCATCAATCGGGAGAATAATGGGATGAATGAATGCAGGTGGGCAGCCAGTTTGCAGTTTGGGAGGGTGACCAAGCGAGGGTTTCTTGATGAACACGTTCAACCTGGGGTGGCCTGGGGAAGGTATTGCCGTATTGGTAGGAGGGGGCAGGCAGAGCAAGGCCAAATGGAAGGAAGTTGATTTCTGCCTTGCTTAAATGCATGGGTACTGATGTGCAGCTATGCAGAGTTCATACTTAGGTCATGGTAAGCATGAAAGATAAGCACGCCACAAAATGAGGTGGATTTCTGCTTTGCTGAAATACGTGGAACATGTGGAAAGTTCCTCATTTGGCAAAGAAGTGGAAAATCCAAATAAACTTGATTTTTTTCTCTCGTTTCCTACTTAAAATGTTGAATGATGGATTGCCTAGAGCACTAGAGCAGGGATTCTCAAACCCAGGGTCGCAACCCGAAGTTGGGATTTTGAGGGGGGATTTTCACGTCAAAAGCGTTTTCTCCAAAATTTTTATCGTAGGTACCAGTACCAAGTAGGTACCAGTACCGTTTGGGGTGCTCGGCGAATGTGTCCTCAAATTTTGAGTCGTGGACAAAAAAGTTTGGAAACCACTGGCGTAGAAGTATGTGCACTCACCTTTAAGGTGTGCATTCTGGTTTCACATCTAGACCCAGCTAAGAACTGTCTCCCTGATGTTTCTGCATGGAGGGGACGATGCATTTATGTGTACAACATATATCGGAAAGGCATTAAAGGCTTACTAAATTAAAACAGATTGTTCATTGAAATAAATGCAAAAGGTATGTTAAGTCACTGCATTGGTGGTTTTTTCATGCAAACTTTTTTTTATTATTTATTTAAATAAATTATTATTATTATTATTATTTTGTCCGTGCGCGCGTGCGGGCGTGCGTGTGTGCGTGCGGGCGTGCGTGCATGCGTGCGTAAGCGAAGGACCGCATTCGAATTTGGTGTGTGGGTGCAACCCACGTCAAAATCCAAGATGACCGCCACCATGTATGTCTCATGACATGTATGTCTGAACCTTGTGAGCTGAATATCTTGAAAAATAAGCGAAGTACCAACTTCTAGTTTGGTGTGTGGGTGTATCTCGGCCTAAGGAAGAACGCTATTGAAAATTGGGTCGCCACGTCAAATTCCAAGATGGCCGCCTTGCGTCTTCCACTTTGTCAACTCGCATCACTTCACCGACGGGGGATCTAGGTGTAACGCTTGTTATTTATTTATTTAAATAAATTATTATTATTATTATTATTTTTTTTGGTAGTTCAGTTTGTTGAATTGAAGATGTGTTAATGGTTAAAAACATACAGTCATCGACATACTGTCTATGTATTCACCAGTCACTGTTGCCCAGACTCTTCGGAGTTTCTGTTGGTTGTGCACGCCAGTTATTTCGGGATCATCACTATCCCCTCTTTCTACTGCGGGTGCGTACATCTATGGAACAATTGTCCCAGTATTTATATCAACATAATTATCATCCACGGAATCTGATATATCGTCACCAAGAATATCAGTCAAATGTAATGTATGAGTCGGAAAAAAATATCAGGTCATCCATAACACACGAGTGACGTACAAGCACACATGTAGTCTTCTGAATTGTTTCTTACAATGACAACATGAGATGGAGAGAGATATAGAGAGTACAGTATATATGTACAGTATATATATACAGTATGCAAAACTATTCACCCCCTATCAATAATGCAACATTTTGATGAACTTGCAGCAGTCTCTCCCTATGTGAGCGGACAGGGGGGTTATGTTATTATCCTAAATCAAACATGTAATTCAAAATATCTCTTCAAAATACCTCTTACTGTGACCTTACTACACCATACACATTTACAAAGAGAATTTTCATCGGCCTCTCTCTCCCTCGAAGACCATCAGCAAAGAAAAAAAAAATTGGGTTCAAGTCAGTACTTTGACTGTGCCACTCATGAACATTTATTTTCTTCTTATTCAGCCACTCCAGTGTGGCTTTAGCTTTGTGCTTCAGATCATTGTCTTTACAGATTCATGGCTGACTCAAGCAGGTTTTCATCAAGGATTCTCCTATATTTTACACCGTCCACTGTCCTTTCTATCCTGACAAGCTTGCCAGACCCTGCTGATGAAAAACAGCCCCATGACATGATGCTGCCACCACCATGTTTGACAGTAGGGATTGTGCCACATTGTGTCTTCTTCCATGTCTTCTGTTACTCTTAATTCACTTGCAATTTTGGCAGAGGAAATACTGTATTCTTGGTCTTATTCGAAAGACCACCACAGTTTGTTGGACCATCTTGCTATAATTCACCAAATGTCCGTCCATCTGTCTGTCTGTCCGTCCATTCGAAGGTACCGCAAAAATGGCTGAACCGATCGCAACGATATTTTGGGTGGGTAATCCTGAGACCCCTGGAGTAAAATAGGCTATATTGTTTTTCCAATTTCAGCTTTGGTCTCCAGTATTTTCAGGTTTGGACTCCCGCATAACGTTATTTTCCCGGGTACCACACAAACGGCTGCATCGATTGCAACCTGACGAATGAAAACACACAGTTAAAAATAATGACCTCGGACAAAGACCTTTTATAAGGACATGGGTTGAATCCCTGCTTGAGAGAATGCCAACCCCCTCCCCGCCATCACGGTTGTCTCTCCTACTCACAATCCCACGAGATAAGCGGAAAGGACGACCCAAAACCAATTATCTTCTTTTTTCATTCGTATATAAACATCATTAAATGTAAATAATGACCTCGGCCAAAGTTCAAATGACGTGGGTTTAATCTCTACATGAGAGAATTCCACATAGCTATTTGGGCAGTGTATAAGCTAACAGATTGCTGTCTCCATCGATCTTGCCATGGCCGTAACACCTATCGGCTCAAACTCCTTTTAACTATTGACTTGGTAGTTTTTACAATGAAGGAAACACGTATTGGGAGTACAAATTACATAGCGATTGTGAATGTGACAGCTCTGAGGCATCTTTCGCTTTGCATCGAATTATTCATTACATTCATTCATTCATTTAATGATCATTACGCTCATTAAACGTTCATTAAACATTAAATGTTCATTAAACGATTACGAAAATAAAAACGAAAAACATTACGTAATTATGTTCACACCGTCACATCAAACACTACCGTGAACACAAACATTGTCACAACATCGTCACAAACGTTACGTTACATAATTCAAACCGTGGACACATCGAATATTGGAGAGCCCATTGCCCAAACGATTTGTTTTCTGTGGTACGTGTTTCTGGGCAGGTACCGTTTCAGATAAACCGGTAAAATGCCTCCCAAACGGAAATCTTCATTAACGAAAACGTCCAAGGAAGCTGTTGCAAGAAAGAGGGCTAGGCTGATGATTTGCATGTGATATGATTTAACGGATGTTTATATCAATCGTTTAAAATAAAAAAAGCCTTCAATTTCTGATATTTTGCCTTTTCATTTGGGCCTCCCAATTGAAGCCCCGCCCATAGGGCGGGTACCGTTGCTAGTTGTGGTAATACAATTCTCATGCATAAATTATTTTTGATAGAATTCAAATCCAATGATTTCTGGGCCAAAAGGTGTACGTTTGACAGTTGACTCACTTCCCCTCAGCTGATGTCATGATGAAGCAGGTTCTGAATCTGTATAGCATGACCTAGGCAAACGGAATGCCTCATGCACTGGTTGGGAGAGTCCTTAGTCCTGTAAACATGCATTCGTTCATTTGAAATATTACACTTCCTATAACCGTGTGTTTGTGTCTCTCTGTGTGTGTGAGTGTGTGTGTCATTGATTGTTTAATTCAGGTTTCAGAATGAGGAACGGAGTCTACCAGGACTCAAATTATCCACCTTCATTTTGATGAAGGATCTCGATTCATGGGCTAAGTTGTGAAGTTTTCTTGTTCTCAGAGTTTTGTTCCAAGGGCTCTTTTCAGGATCATCACCTCCAACTGTAGTTTTGTGTGGTAATGTTCACAGGGATGGTTTTTAAGATCTCTGTAAGGTTCTTCTTTATCATTCCAATTATCACTGGTACAATTTTGGTACTCATCAGCTTCCAAGATATTTTCACTTCATTCTTGAGAATTTTCTTTTGTATACATAGTCCACAGTAAAAGCCTGGTGTTGGCTTAGCGGTTAGGGTGTCGGCTTGAGATCCTAGGATCCTGGGTTCGAATCCCGGTCGATCGCTGAATTAACGCCAGGAGGGTTGACTCAGCCTGTCATCCTTCCGAGGTCGGCAAATTGAGTACCAGTTCACTGGTAATTCCCTGTTTGTTGCAAGAGGCGACTAACAGGGTTGGCAGCAATAAGGGCATCCAGCCGTAAAACATTGCTTCAAAAAGGGGACCAAGGTGCCCGAAAAAGGCCAACCCTGCTCTGCGGGGAAGAATGGCCTCGAAAGGTGGTTCATACATAGTCAAGGCTTGTGGTACAGTGAGCTAGTACAGTGAATGGATGAGGATGTAACAGACAAACACAGGACACAAAACAGGCATGCATGGGGTGGACAAGATGGATACCGAAGGAAACACCAAGGAGGGAAAACTGGAAAATTGGAAGGAGGAAGGATTTGGGTGGTGTTAACAGGGGTAGAAAGGATAATGGTTTAGGTTTGAGGATGATCTGAGATGGTGGTGAACAGCGGCCTTGAAGACCTGGAGGGAAGAATGAGTTTGAAAAGGCTGTGGAAGTTGATTCCACAGGCAGGAAAAAAGAGGAACAAATGAGTGAGGGTGAGCAATGAGCCTGGATTTAGGTAGTCTCACCATATGGGGGTTGATGGTGGACAGTGTGAGCCCTGCAGAAACCTGGGAGGGACAAAGCATGGAAAGACCAGAGGGTGTAAGACCATAAAGGAGGCGGTGGAAGACAGAGAGAACATCGACCTGTCTGCAATGGCGAAGTGATCGACTCAGAGACTCAGCTTCAGCACGAGAGATTCCAATAATCTTGAAAGCCTTGGATTCCTTGGGGTCAAGCTGAGCAAGATGTGAGGCAGGTGAGCCAGTACATAGAGGAGAGCAGTACTTCATCAATCTGTGGATGAAGGCCTTGTCGGTGCATATGAGTTCAGGTTTGCCAAAGAGGGACTTTGTACGATGGAGGATGCTCAGTCGACAGCTAGCTTTGGAGGCCAATTTTGAAATGTGGTTTGCTCAAGAAATATAATTGCTGATAGTGAGACCCAGGAGTTTGGATGAAAGAACTTCCTCAAGGGATTGTTAAGAAAGTAGATGGGAGGGAGGTTGCCAAATGTTCCTTTTGGAGAGGGATAGTGTGAGTATGAGATTTGACACGATTGAAAGACATGTTCCAAGTGTTTGATGAGCTTCTCTTTTTTTTTTTGGTATGACGGGGGGCATTTGGATGAGGAATGTCACCGCAGAGGGTGGAGTCATCAGCAAATAGTAAAGAGGATTTTCCAGAGAGTCAGAGAGATCATTGATGAAGATCAGGAAAAGCACTCGGCCCAGAACACTGCCTTGGGGCACTCCAGCTTTGACAGGGAGAGGAGATGAAAGGATTCTTTTGAGTGCCACATGTTGGCTATGAAGGTAGAGGAAGTCAGTAAGCCATGTGTGGAGTTGGCCTTGGATGCCATTGGCAGAGAGTTTTAAGAGTAAGGCAGGATGCCCAACTGTATAAAAAGCACGAGATATGTCCAGAGAGACAGCCGTGATATTATGTCTGAAATTCGGGTATTTGTTCATTTTCTTGATTTCCACATCATGTAGACCAAATAACTGGGCACTGAAACCTCAATTAGCAATGCTTTCTTTTCATTTTTGTGTCTGAGTACTATATACAGTCGCAATGCTTTGTTTTCTATGTTCACGCTTGATGGGATCATCAAGTTGTATGTGAGCATTATGTCCTTGTTTTCAGTGTTTGCTTTTCGTTCATGTTGCCATGAGTTTTCTGGAACTGAGATATTGAAATTTCTGCAGATGTGCCAGTGGATTACTCTACATACCTTGTTGTGCCTTTGAGTGTGCTGCTGCTCTGACATGAGTTTTTATATCCTGATAGGAGGTGACTCATGCTTTCTGTTTCTACCTTGCAGAACCTACACTTGTCATTATCATTAATTTATTCCTGCCATCTTCTTAAAGCCATTTCTATAGTGTCCTCGGTATTGGGCATTTATAATGATTTGTTCCTTGTCCCAATTAAGCTGACATTTCCTTAGCCATTCCAATGATCCTTCTTTGTCTATCACCAATCTGTCCAACTGTTTTTAAAATATATTTTCCTGCTCTTTTGTCTTTCTCCAAGTTGTCACTATATATCTGTTGACATTTCATCTCTAATATTTTTCCTTTGTCTTTTTTGCAATTGTTGGGGCTGTATTTGTTCCTGTTTTGGTTTGGTGAGTGACATCTTCGATTCGCACCTGATTTTGGAAGTTTTTTGCAAGGTGAATGAGATGTACCTTTTCAGGTTTGTTGTCTTTGTGCTTTTATACAGACTGTATTCTGTAGTCTGTTGAGCTTTTCACATACTCAGCCAATCCTACTGTTATCATTCTGTGCACTTGATTGAGTTAAATTAGGCAGCTACCTCCTCATCTCGGCAGGTACATTTTCTGGATGCAATGATTTTTTGTCAAACATTTTGTAGATGGTGATGAATTTCCTTGTTTTGATATCCAGTTTATTGATTTATGATTGTGGCCAGTTTATTATTCTGCAGCTGTACTGGAATGCTAGTGTTGCGAGTTGGTTTATGGCTTTGATTTTGTTCCTTGGAGAAAGGTATGTTTTCAGGATCAGGCTTGTTCTATGCAGGTCATCTTTGGTAATGGTTTCCACATTTATTTTTGACATATTTAGTGCCTCAGCTGCAGGTTTGACATTCTATGCAGGTCATCTTTGTTCTACTCCATGGTATTTGAAAGATGCTTCGTTGTGTAGCTACTTTATTGTTGCATCTAGGTCGATTTTTATGTTGTCCATTTTTGTTGGTCTACCTTGCACAAAAGTGCACTTGGCACACTTATCTAGGTCAAATTCAATTTGGATGTCATCAGAATACTGTTTCACTTATTTCAGTTGTTCTGCAATTTTTCATCATTCGTTGCAAAGAGTTTGAAATCATCAATGTGCAGTCGATGTGTCACCTTTCTTGTTTCTTTGGATGTTATTTTATTGGATGTTAGGGTGTATCCTTGCTCATTGATGAGGTTACCTATTGGATTCAGAGCAAGGCAAAACAGGAGGGGGGAAAGGCTGTCTCCTTGGAAGATCCCGTTTTATATCTTCATTCCTGGTATTTCGATCTTTCTTTCTGAGTGGTGCAGTATTTGTGTGGTATTACATAGATTTTTTTTTTTTTTTTTGTATACAAAGTCGAGGCTCGTGTAAGAGCTAACGCATTAAACACAAAAAAAGACAAACAGACACACAAAACATAAAATGAAGGGAGCGGGAGACAAGAGTGGCAGAGAGAGGGAAACACACAAACACAACAGTAGAGAGCAGGGACATCGGGAGATCTCTGGAAGGGAGAGGGCTGGAGGTTGTTGGAGAGGGGGGGGGGGGGGGGACTCGTGCACTTTGACATCAACAGTGGCAAGAGCTACCTGTAGGTCCCGTGATGACATTCTGGGGTTCATAGAGACTTTCAGCATATTGCGGTCTGCTCTCGGGCTGAACTTGCTGGGGCGTCCAGACCTGAACAAGTTGGCAGTTCTCAAAAAGTTTGATTATTTGGGGATTCATCTTGCACATTTGCATGTATTTTATCATGAGCTGATGTGGGACATTGTAAAAAGCTTTTTTAATAGTCTATCCAGGCTGTGGATAGTTTGGTTCTTCTCATATTGCGGTTTTCGAGTATGGCATTGTTCAGTAGTAGGTATTCTATTGTTACATAGCATCCTCTCTTACATCCCTTTTGTTCTGCCTCGAGGCCTCCTTGTTGTGCTAGGTGGTGGTACATCCATTCAGTGATGATAATGGTGTGTGTGTGTGTGTGTGTGTGTGTGTGTGTGTGTGTGTGTGTGTGTGTGTGTGTGTGTGTGTGTGTGTGTGTGTGCATCTGCATGTGTTTTCTTTGACCCGCTAGAATATTTAACTGCATTGAAGGATGACAACATGGCTTTCTTATATCGTGTCCAGCAACGTCGTTGGTCGTTTGGTGCACTGATAGTGCCTACGGGTCACTGCTGGAAGGTGACCAGAGTGAGACCCATCTCTCGTGAGAGTAGCAGTTTGGAATTTTGCCAGTGTGACAGCACACAGTGGCCTGCATTTTGAATGACACTCACTGTGAGAGCTGGCAGATGGAACATCCTGCTTAATGCACCTTTTGATTGATGGCACAATCAATAATGCAACGCACCGTCTTGAAAATCACCAGGGTGACATTTTTATAGTTGGATTGGGAATAAAACCCAGACGAGACAGCTGAAGGGTAAGTACACTATCTCTGAGCCCAAGCTGTCACACAGAGCACATTCACTGCATTTGAAAGTAGTTCAAAAGGATTTCAAAAGTAGGTATGAATCATTCATTCATCAGAAGAGGACATTCTCTCAATGAATGGCACGTCAAGAAATTGCACATGATCATTTCTGTGGGACAATTTTTTGGTGATTTTTATTTGTGACATAATTTATTTTTTGAGGGCATTTTCCTCGTATGGATGAAGCTTGGTTACTTCCTCCATTGTTAATTCACCTTTTGCATATGATTTATACATTAGCTACCTTTGTAATCCTGTACCATTGCACCTTTGGACATATAATAGAATGAAGAGCTGGTCTTCCTAATGAAGACTGTAGTGATCTGCATCAGTGGACAGACATCAACAGAATGTTGATTGAGGTATGCTAACTACCAATGAGAAGCATTGAGAAGCCAACGTTTCGGATGTGAACACTTTTTCCGAGTATTTTTTTTGTCCAATGAAGTGTTAATGCTCGAAATGTCATCTTCTCCTTGCTTCCCAAGACGGTTAGCATACCTCAATCAACCTCCTGTTGATTTCATCCTTTGTGCATATACTAGACATATTCCAAATTCCTGCCACCGTCAGATGAATGTCAGGCCAGCCAAAAGCTTTTCCCAGCTGGCTCCAAAATAAGTTGGGAATAATTGGGGCCATTAAATAAGTAGTAACTTGTACATATTATGAAGGCTTACCCAAAATACTTACAAGGAAGTGATACTAGTGTTTTAACACCTGGATACAGGTAGGATTTAGAACAGAGGCAGCTGTTGAATGTGGTGGAACACAATCCATGTTATTTATAACTAAAAAGCGAGCTCGGCTGTACTATCCAGCTCGGCATGATGCATCTTTCATGAATGTAATTCAATATATATGAATAGATAAAAGCAGCACCCACAGTTTGTTTTTTTTCGTTTACCTGAGTGAGGCTCATTGAAGAGCAAGGTAGAACTGACAGTGGGACAAACATCAAGGGAATGAACGAACAGGAAAAGAGGAGAGGGAAGAGGGGTGGAAACTGACACCAGCAAGTAAATTGGTTGTTAGGAGAGGTTAATGGGGTTAATAAGGAGCATGGGTCAGAAATGAGGATGACAAGTAGCTTAAGAAACAGGGGCATGCCTCAGCTGCAGGTTTGCAGTAGCATGAGTAAACTAGATGGTATTCATAGTGTACTTAACCCACACAGTCAACCTGGTGCGAGCCAACTTTTCTGTTTGTGAAGGTTTTTTTTCTTTCATCCAATATGGCTGCCAGACCACGTGACCGATGACATCATACATTTACTTTACTATAATTGTTGCATAGATCATGCTCAATAAATTTCAAACTGATCGGACTAAGCGTTGTCACTGTCGAATTTGACCTCATAATTAAGGCAGCAGTGACGTCATCATTAAGAGCACTTATTCCCCATGCGGAGTTCTTTACAATGAGCCACGTTTGTATTTTTTCCATGGAGCGGTTTTGGAGATATAGAGGTGCAACGTTTTTTGTTTTTTTCCAAGATGGCACCTGCACCACGTGACCACATCATAATTGGAATGAATAAAAAGATTCTACATGCAGAGTTTCTCCTACGGTGAAAATTTCGTGTGAATCGTTCCAATGGTTGCCGAGAAAATGAATCTTAAAAATGCAGACATGCACATATGCCATATGTACGCGCGTATGCCACAATGCCACATGTAGCTGATGGCTTAACCCCGCTCTTCACTTCATGAGTGCAGGGTAACAATGCTACAATGTAAAAGATTGTACGCCTTAGCATCAGGCGAGAAAGTACTGTTGTGAAAATCAATCAAGTCCACAACTTTGTCCCATAGGTAGGTTTAATAACAATCAGATCTCTGGCATCATCCTGTAGAATACAATCATGCAATACAGTATATATCAGGATCGTGGCATCATATAGGAAGGATCGATAATATTAGTCAATGCAAGCAAGCCTAGAATGTCTGCATGTACGTACCATCCGAGTCTACATGTCATAGAGTAAATGTCGCAGGAGTGGCCCGGAGTCGCGGACGTCCGAGGTCTTATAGACGCCTCTCAGTGGTTTAAGTGAGCATCACACCTGGGTTCAACTTTGATACATTTTCACTACATTCTCCCCGCCATTAGAAGTACACTGCCGCTAGGCAGGAAGCAAGCATGCGTCAGCATTAATTGATTAGTGTTGTCAGTCCATGTCAGTCGGTCCGTCTGTAGCGGTCAGGGTGGCAAATTACCCTGCCAGCACGGGTCCGGAAACTACCGGGTATGACATCCCCAAGCCTGGAGTCCCCTGCATCGGAGTAGCCGCTGGAGGCAGGCGTTGGAGTGGGCACCACAGTGCCTTCAGGCAGGGGTGTCTCTGGCGTAGGGAGGGACGGCAGATGCTCCATAGGTGGAGCATCGAGAGAGTCCATAGACTCGTAAATCGGTTCGTCGATGTCCCCGTAAGGGTCGATGACCCCACATGGGGTGAGATGGCGTACGGAGACTGTGGACTCACGTCCATCTGCCGTCATTACGCGAGCATGCTCGGGATTAGCCTGGAGTACCTGCACCTTATCCACTAAGGGATCGTACTTGCTCGTGCGAACCGCACATTTGAGGTAGGCCGGCCCCAGCTCAGTGAGCCAACTAGGTAAAGATCGGATACTACCCGAGCTTCTTGGGTGGTGGAACAACCGTTCGTGAGGAGTCTGGTTGGTGGCCGTACATAGTAGAGCCCTGATCGAGTTCAGCGCCGCAGGTAGTGACCAAGCCCATTTATCTAGGCCCCGGCCGAGGGTCCTGAGGCTTAGCATGACGGCCCTCCATATAATCCCATTGAAGCGTTCGACCTGCCCATTCGCCTGTGGTCTGTACGGGGTGATACGAGTACTCATCAACGATAGTGAGCAGATAACGAGAGTTACTTGACACCGGCAGCGGCCCTTTGAAATCCATCGCCAATCTCTCCCATGGTCTAGTAGCCCTGACCAGCATCCCCATGGGAGGGTTGTAAAAACGCGGTTTGAGTTCCGCACATACAGCGCAGGCGTGACAGACCCGGCGGACGTCCTCAACTGAGTACGGCAGGTTACCACGACGCACAAAATGAGCGAAACGTGTCACCCCAGGATGACACATCGTGTCGTGCAAAGCACGCAGACCCTCCAAAGATATGAGACCCGCACAAGTAGCCGGCCTCGATAAGGCGTCGGCGACCAGGTTATCCCTCCCCGGGCGATATTTGATGGTGTAGCAGAAGTCGGCGAGTTCGATACGCCAGCGAGTGATTTTCTCATTCTTAATGCGTTGAGCATGTAAGGTGTCGTACATAAACGCAACACTCTGTTGGTCCGTGATGATTTGGAAGCATCGTCCGATCAAGTACGGACGCCAACGCCGAATCGACTCGACGATCGCGTACGCTTCCTTTTCGACAGACGAATGCCTCCGCTCAGCGGAGGTGAGAGTCCGCGAAAAGAAAGCCACAGGGTGCCCCCCCCCCCCCCCCGGGAGAGAGTCGCCGCTATCGCATGATCCGAGGCATCACTTTCCAAGACGAAAGATTTGCACTCGTCGATCGTTGCCACAGCGGCGCCAGCGATGTCGGACTTAAGGCCCCGAAAAGCAGCCATGGCGGCAGGGCTCATGGGAATGCTTCGCAGGCCACAAGTGGGCGGAGTTTCACGGAGAAATTTTGCACCCACTTAGAATAATGGGCGAACAGCCCGAGAGCACGCTTCAACGAAGCTCGATCGCAGGGCGGGGCCATATAGAGCAAGGGTCGCAGACGCTCCTTATCTGGAGCAACAGAGCCATGGGTCACGGTGTACCCCAGAAGATCTATCGTGCGCATGGAGTAACGACACTTAGCCTCATTCATGGTTAGGCGATACCTCTGCGCGACCTCGAGGAAGCGCTTCAGATTAGCATCATGATGCCCCTGGTCATGCCCGCAAACCGTAAGATTGTCCAGATATACAAAGACATCTGTCAAGTTCTCCTTAGCAATGAGGTCGTCCATAGCCCTCTGAAAACAGGAGACTCCGTTCGTCACCCCAAAAGGTAGTCGGGTGAACTGGTATAACCTTTGACCCGATTCAAAGGCGGTATAGATGCGATCGGCCCCGGAGATGGGGATCTAATGATACGCACTACTCAGATCGAGAGTGCTATAGACTGAGTACTGGGCCACCTGTCGAACCAGTGCGTCCATCCCCGGTAGAGGGTAGGCATCCAGCTGTGTAAATCGATTAATCGTCTGTGAATAGTCAATTACCATGCGTTTGCGATGCGCTTCACTTCGCACCACTAAGACCTGGGCCCACCACGGTGACCGGCTAGGTTCTATGATACCTTCCTTTAAGAGCTGGGCCGTTTCCTCCGCAATGAATTGCGCGTCTGCTCGTGAGTAGTGCCGTGATTTTACCGCTACAGGTGTGCAGTCCGTGGTCATGTTGGGGAACAGCGAAAGAGGCTCAATTTCCATCCTTGTGAGTACACACACAGCGAGCATATCAGTCCCACCAAATTCCATTTCCAAACGTCCATGTCGCTTAAGAAAATCATGTCCTAGCAAAATATCAGCACATAATGCAGGTAAGACCATGAGATGTACATTTGGAAATATGCGTCCCTTTATCACAAGCTTCAATCGACATTCCCCATTTGTGCTGAGCCTAAGCCCTTGGGAGGCCATAAAGATCCGACGTCTTGTCCCAAGGATCTGTCATCCATGTTTTTGCACCAGTCGATGATCGATATAAATATCTGTGGACCCCGTATCGATTAAAGCCCGAGCAAAAATGCCTTCGATCATAAGTGGGATAATGGCCTGAGCAAGGCCGGGTGGACCGGCAGGTATTGAGCCATCCGAGCGAGATGATTGTGCCTCGCGTTTAGATCCAACACCGGCTACAGTTCTCCGGTCGTTCGAGCAGCTTCCGGAGGGCGCTCGTGTCAAGCGCGTTTCAAAACCGACTGCAGTTTGCCGTGCCAAAGCAGGAGCTTGTAGTTCATACGAGCAGCCAGCGGATGGCGCTCGTGTCACGCGAGAAGGGTCGAAGCCAACTGTAGTTTTCCGTGCTGAAGCAAGAGCTTGTAGTTCGTACGAGCAGCCTTCGGATGGCACTAGAGTCACGCGGTGAGTCTCAAAACCATCATGAGACGTTCGGATACCAGCCAAGGACGGTCGCTCCGCGTTCGGTCGTGTTTGCGCCATTTGTTTGGGTGGCCCGATGAATCTCACCAAGGTCGAGCGCGCAGCCAGGGGCCCATGAGGGCCACTAGAGTCACGCTGCTCATCAAATCCGGGTGAGGCGCCCCGCTCTGTGCTCGGCCCTTTGGCTCGGCGATAAGCCCTTTCCAGGTCGCGCGAGTTCGTTTGCCCCGCGCAGCTTTTCGGCAAACTTTTGCAAAATGTCCTTTTGTCGAACACAAATGACATATCGCTTCCCGAGCCGGACACACCGACCTGGGATGTTGTCGATTTCCGCAGAAGTAACATGTAGCATTTCGTCCAGGCTTTGGTCCTGCCGCTGCGGCTGCCGACAAGCCTGAATCCGGGTCCTCCTCGGGAGAGGCCAGGGGTTCCGGCAGTGAGGTCGAGTCTGCTCCTGCGTCCTCGGCGGTAGCTCTCTCCGGTCGAGCTTGTTGAGAAGTCCCCGCAATGACACGTGTGTGGTCATAGGCGTTAGATTGTTCCCGGGCCTCAGTGTATACATGCGCCAGCCGTAAAGCTTCCGTGAATGTCAAGTCCGCTGTTTCCAAAAGTCTTTGTCTAATGGTTGAAGAGCTGATCCCAGAGACAAAAGAATCGCGGACAAGGTCATCTTGGACTTGCTCATGAGTGCGTACCTCGGGAGTACTATCTGCAAGTAGACGTCACAGCTCTTGGGCGAAATGATCCAGCGTCTCAGTGGGCTGTTGACTCCGCGTTGCGAGCAGATGCCGGGAATAAACCACACTCCGTTTCTTAATGTAAATTCGTTTCAGCTCCGTCACAGCTGCATTGAATGTCGTACACTGTTCGATTCCCCTGTAGACGTTATGGTGTACTTTAGTCTGAAGTACGTCCAGTTTCATTTCATCAGTGACAGCGGTGTCCTGAGCTTTGAACTGATTGTCCAGTGTCTTGAGCCAATCGTCAGCTCCGAGCCCGAATCCGCTGCTTGTGGGTCGGCGGCAAATTGCGGCACCTGGATCATCCTGTGTCCCGCCATGTTTGCCTCTTGTTCTCGAGTGGATGGCGAGATTGATTGTTATTAAGTGTTGTGAAAATCAATCAAGTCCACAACTTTGTCCCATAGGTATGTTTAATAACAATCAGATCTCTGGCATCATCCTGTAGAATACAATCATGCAATATATATCAGGATCGTGGCATCATATAGGAAGGATCGATAATATTAGTCAATGCAAGCAAGCCTAGAATGTCTGCATGTACGATTGTACGTACCATCCGAGTCTACATGTCATAGAGTAAATGCCGCAGGAGTGGCCCGGAGTCGCGGAAGTCCGAGGTCTTATAAACGCCTCTCAGTGGTTTAAGTGAGCATCACACTTGGGTTCAACTTTGATACATTTTCACTACAAGTACCACTGATGATCACCACCTAAAATGTTAATGCATATAGCTACAGCATGTGGATAGCCTGGTGTTGGCTTAGCGGTTAGGGTGCCGGCTTGGGGTCCTCTGATCCTGGGCTCGAATCCTGATTGATCACTGAATTAACGCCCGGGGGGTTGACTCAGTCTGTCATCCTTCCGAGGTCGGCAAATTGAGTACCAGCTCATTGGTAATTCCCTGTGAGGTGCAAGGCGTGACTAACAGGGTTGGCAGCAAGAAGAGCATCCAGCCATAAAACATTGCTTCAAAAAATGGGACCACGGTGCCCCAAAAAAGGCCAACACCTGCTCTGCGGGGAAAAATGGCCACAAAAGGTGGTTCCATATAGCTACAGCATGTATAAGAGATCTGCAGAAGTTTATGTCACTACTAGTTTTGAATGTACTTTTTGGGCTCACCTGAGACTGTTTGTGCGAAAATTGTGATGCGTAAGACAAACATAAGAAGAGTTTCGTGATGAGACATTCAGGATGGTGATTTCAGAATAGATGTGGGTTGAGGGAAAAAGTTGATGGAATGTTGTGGTTCTAGAAAGAAGAAATGTCATTGAGAGGGTCTTGGCACACAACAGGTGGGCACAGTACTAATAGGCCGTGCCTTTCCCAGCCAAGGAAGTGCAGGTGCAGATGGCCAAGTTTTGGTCAGAAGCAGATAAACTAGGAAATATGAACCTGGTGCATCGCATACCTGTTTGATAGCGGAGATTTGGTGAGTGACAAGAGGTGAACCTGTCAAGTGGTAGGAACTTTTGTTGAAAGATTGCAGAAAACATGGAGCCCCTTTCTTCATTTAAACACTTCAGTGTTCACTTTGCATGTCTTGCATGGAGACATTAAAGAGGGAGACATCGGCAAATTATTTAATCATGGAGGTCGTTCTGAACACCGTGTAACATGAGCACCCTGCTAGATAATTCTGAAAATGGTTACCATTGCTTCCATTAGCAATACTAGGGCATGCCCGTACTATATATATGCCCGTACTATATATATATCTAAAATTATATCCCCCCCCTCTATTTACATGAAATGGTTTGGTCCATTCGCAACGCCAAAGCGAACGGCGAACGGCTTGCGAGTACGGTGACAATCCCCCCCCCTCTATTTACATCAAATGGTTTGGTCCATTCGCAACGACCACAGAACCCCCCCCTCTATTTACATGAAATGGTTTGGTCCATTCGCAACGCCAAAGCGAACGGCGAACGGCTAAATCGCCATAGCTCGGTAAGTACTTGTCCGATTAATATGAAACCTTGAAAAGGCACATCCTCGGGTCCCCAGCAATATACCTGGCAAGTTTAAAGTATATCGGACCCGTGGTTGTCGAGAAACAGCGGTCACAGACAAACATACACACATACACACATACACACATACACACATACACACATACACACATACACACAGAGATTAATGGAATTATAGATAGATGTATGGTTCAAAAACCCCCGTGGAAGTGCTATGGAGCTTGCATTAACCTGATCACTCTAGAAGTTCGACAATTTCATCATTACCTCCACCACCGACAGTTGTGGACAGTACAACTGCAGAAGTCTATCGGCTGCATGCGTACATGTGGCATACGCGAGTACATATGTCATGTCTGCATGTCTGCATGTCTGCATTACCTTTATCAACAGGATATCTCAAAAAGTTGTGGATAGATTCAGCCAAAACTTGGTGGAGATGTTGGGTGTGTGACATGGACGAAATAATTAGATTTTGGTGAAGATCCGGATTCAGATACTATAATATTTAAAGTGATTCTTCACTGTTGAGCGACAGGGCAAAAAACAATAATATCATGAAATCTCAACAAGTCATGGACGGATTTGGACGAAACTTGGTGGAGATGTTGGGTGTGTGACAAGGACGAAATTATCCAATATTGGTGAAGATCCGGATTTCGGATCCAGATACTGGATTTTTAAAAGAGATTCTTCACTGTTGACACTTGGGTCAAAAACAATAATATCACGAAATCTTAACTAGTCATGGACGGATTTGGACGAAGCTTGGTGGAGTGGTTGGATGTGTGACAAGGACGAAATTATCCAATATTGGTGAAGATCCGAATCTGGATCCAGATACGAGAATTTTAAAAGTTTTTAAAGGTATTGTTCACCGTTGAGTGATATGGCCAAAACCGATATATAGCATGATGTTTCAAAAGGTTGTGGACGAGCTATGACAAAACCTGGGGAATGAGTTGGGCAGGTGACAATAATAAGCTGATTCGATTTTGGTTCAGGTCAAGACCCAGATCCGGCCTATCCAAATACAAAACAAAATACAAACACATAAAAGATACAAAACATAAAATACATAAAATAAATACAAATAAAAACATAATACAAAAAATAAAATACAAAATAAACATAAAGTAAAACAAAATAAAAAACATAAAAACATAAAACATACAAAACAAAACATAAATACAAAATAAAAACATAATACAAATAGATACAAAATATACATACATAAAACATAAAACATAAAATATAAAACATAAAATAAAAACATAAAACAACAAACATAAAACATAAAAGTAAAAATGGATACAAAAGGATTTTTAAAAAAGTAAAAAAGTAAAAAAATAAAAAGTAAAGGATAAAAAGTAATAATAAGGATTAAATAAAGTAAAAATAAAGTAAAAAAGGATAAAAAGGAAAACAAAACATAAAATACATAAAATAAATACAAATAAAAACATAATACAAAAAATAAAATACAAAATAAACATAAAAGTAAAACAAAATATAAAACATAAAAACATAAAACATACAAAACAAAACATAAATACAAAATAAAAACATAATACAAATAGATACAAAATATACATACATAAAACATAAAAGTAAAAATGTATACAAAAGGATTTTAAAAAAAGTAAAAAAGTAAAAAAATAAAAAGTAAAGGATAAAAAGTAATAATAAGGATTAAATAAAGTAAAAATAAAGTAAAAAAGGATAAAAAGGAAAACAAAACATAAAATACATAAAATAAATACAAATAAAAACATAATACAAAAAATAAAATACAAAATAAACAAAAATAAAACAAAATATAAAACATTAAAACATAAAACATACAAAACAAAACATAAATACAAAATAAAAACATAATACAAATAGATACAAAATATACATACATAAAACATAAAAGTAAAAATGGATACAAAAGGATAAAAAAAAAGTAAAAAAATAAAAAAATAAAAAGTAAAGGATAAAAAGTAATAATAAGGATTAAATAAAGTAAAAATAAAGTAAAAAAGGATAAAAAGGAAAACAAAACATAAAAGTGTTCAGCCGAGCAGAGGTATGCGCTCTATCGAGCACTGTTTGTGATTTTGTCTGATTTACTCACTCCAAACTTATCATTATCTTCACATGTTGGCTGCATCTCAAAGCTTGTTATTTTCTGGCCACTGATTTTTTTATCTTGTGATGTCACTCAGGGTTCTCAGAGCTGTGTCATTTTGGTATTACATTAGCAATTTGAGGGCAACAGCAAATGAGGACACAGGAATAGGCCATGGGCCAGATATGGTCCTCGTGCACCCTCCCCCCCCCCCCCCTGCACAACTCCACCACCCCATATATTTTTGAAGCACTAGGGTCCCCTCAACATGACATCAACTGGTAACAGTAAATAAACTGGTTCTTACTATTCATTTTTCACACATATTTGATGGTACCCTTAAAATATTTTTTTTTTGCCAATGTCACGCCGTAAATCTTTTCCGTGTCGTTATGTTCCCTGAGATGGCTGAAAGTGGTCTGAGTTATATAAGTTATATATCATCTGAAAGGTAATGATCTGCTGGTCATTATAAATGGCATATATTTTAGATTTAGTGTTACCATTGGCCTCAAAAATCAAGTCGAACAGCTATACCCCATGTTTCGCTGTGCCAACGTAACACAGACTAAGATATTCGAACTTATATCTTCAATCCAGCCACACTAGACTCGATTGACATTAACAACAACTTTCTGGACATTCTTCATGAAAATACCTTTCATTTGATACCAAATATGTCTTCTTACCAGTAAACATCTATCAGATATGACACTGTAAACAGACCGCAGGTATCTATCTATAATTCCAGTAATCTCTGTATGTCTGTGACCGCTGTTTCTCGACAACCACGGGTCCGATATACTTTAAACTTGCCAGGTATATTGCTGGGGACCCGAGGATGTGCCTTTTCAAGGTTTCATATTAATCGGAGAAGTAGTTACCGAGCTATGTCCAAAAAACGATTCAACCAATCAGAGAGCAGCGAACTATCACGTGTGCCGAACGTGGCGAACAGACTCTGCCTCGGACGGCACATTTGAGAGCGTATTCATTTATTTCACGTTGGCAAACTATGTTGGCGCTATGTTGGCGTTAAACTATGTTTTAAAACTAATTAAAACTAATTTGCGATTCTTTCGCTTTCCTGCGCGTTTGTGCATGCAATGGCGATTTCTTTACCAAACTCCGCAAGCCGTTCGCTTTGGACCAAACCATTTCATGTAAATAGAGGGGGGGGGGGGGGGGGGGGGGGGGATTGTCACCGTACTCGCAAGCCGTTCGCTTTGGACTAAACCATTTCATGTAAATAGAGGGGGAGGATATAATTTTAGATATAGATATAGTACGGGCATGCCCTAGTACCGACAATTGCCGCATATGCTTCTCAGATGATCCATGTGGTAACACTGTGCTAACTTTCAACACAATTAAATATGAATTGCTAAATTCACACACAATCACACCTTATTTGTTACAGTATAACAACGTTGTTATCAATTCCTTCAGTCTCCTCACTTCTTTCAGAGAAATAGTTCGATATGTCATGCTCATTTAAATCAGCACACTCAATACTTGTGAGAATCATGAAACATATACGTATATATCATTTTGTGCACAATCTCTCTTTGTTATTAAGCAGATCTTTTTCCATAATGATATAGGAATGTGTGAAACAGGTGAGGTGAATTCGGTCTTAAGACCACCGTTTTGTACAATGAGGCTAATCCTGGCCAAGAGACCTCCTGGGATAATGAAACGATGGCCGAAACAATTCCCAGACTCAGGCCGGGATCAAACCCGGGACCTGTGAATCTGAAGCCTAGCAATGTGAAACAAGGTTTAAAACAAAAATGTAAAAAAGCCAGTACAATTCTGTTTCTCAACTACGTTGCTTCATATCGAAGAGAAGTTGTCATTCGTCCAAATCACTCTCACTCGAGCGGTGCACGAGCACCATACCTGGCCCATGGCCTATTAAGAAGTAAGAGAAAGTGAGTTGGAGAGGTTTAAAAAAAACATTGAGGGTCGTGTAAAAAATGTGAATCAATATATTAAATACAATTAAACAATACAAAGAAATACTGAAGGAACTCGAGGTTTCTCTTTAACTAGCTTTTTGGCAGCTCAGGAAACTAAGAGGCACCTCGATCATCACATCATATAATTGATGTTGTCAAGCCTGAGGTACAGGGTTAATTATCTTGATTGGAATTTCAGCTTTTGCTGGATACTAATACATATCAATTGCAAGAGAAGGAAAAATACTCTTGTTAGGATGTCGACCATCTCATCTTTTGAACTGGTGTTTCTATATTTTTATTACTTTGAAAAGTATTATTATTATTACTCGAGCTAAATATGGTACTGAAAAAGCTCGACGAAAGCATTCCAAGAAAATGGCGTTGATGCATTTGGTAAAAAGATGGGAAAAGTTCACAAACCCGTATGTGTGACATAAGAGGTTGATGATCAGTCGGGCTGTGAAGTAAGTCATAGGTCATAGGGGTGTGAGAATAGTGGATGAGTAACATACACATTATTCATTGAACTACATGTCATGTATGGAGAATGTGTAAATCTTTTGACTCCACCCCAGCTTTTCCTTCATCAATATTTCTCCTTTTCTTGTTTGACACACACACACACACACACACACACACACACACACACACACACACACACACACACACACACACACACACACACACACACCTTGTTTTTTCTATTTTTGTTTCTCACAATTCTATCTCATGATTTTCAATACTTATTTCTCTTTTTCACTTCTTATTTAAAAATGCATTTAATTAATTGTACAGTATCGGTTATTCCTTAACTTAAATATAAATAATTTAAAGGATTTCTGTAAATGATGTTAATTTCACAACATCCCATATTCAACTTTATTTAAATTGTAAACCTCAAACATAGTTCCTCTGCCGAAAGCAAGAACCTCAACCTACAAGCAATTGACTAGTTTTCCGACTGCACAGATCATCAGCTGGGCACCTTACACTCTCACACACACACACACACACACACACACACACACACACACACACACACACACACACACACACACACACACACACACACACACACACACATACACACACACACACACACACTAATAGAGGTGGCTACTTTGAGACCTGGTAGGTGATGTTCCACCTCCTGAAACCTATACACGTGGAGATAACAGCCAACGACACATACACACACACACACACACACACACACACACACACACACACACACACACACACACACACACACGACAATGTAAAGAAAGCTGCATAAAGCAACCAAGAAGGGACGTTTTCTGTGGCTGCAACTGTAGATGAATTGTTTCAAACCCGACCTCGGTGTTGCGTGTTTTCTCTCTACGCTATCGCTCATGACTTGCCATACATCCCATGACTTGCCTTTCCTCCTCCTGCTTTGCCACCTCCCCCTGCTCCCTCTCACTGACCTACTCCTCCCAAATCATCCCTCCTCCTGCTCCTCGCTCACCATCCTCCTCATCCCCGCTCACCATCCTCCTGATCCCCGCTCACCATCCTCCTGATCCCCACTCACCCATCCTCCTGCTCCTCCCTCACCGTCTTCCTGCTCCACCCTCACCATCCTCCTGATCTCCGCTCACCATCCTCCTGATCCCCGCTCACCATTCCTCCTGATCCCCACTCACCCATCCTCCTGCTCCTCCCTCACCGTCTTCCTGCTCCACCCTCACCATCCTCCTGATCTCCGCTCACCATCCTCCTGATCCCCGCTCACCATTCCTCCTGATCCCCACTCACCCATCCTCCTGCTCCTCCCTCACCGTCTTCCTGCTCCACCCTCACCATCCTCCTGATCTCCGCTCACCATCCTCCTGATCCCCGCTCACCATTCCTCCTGATCCCCACTCACCCATCCTCCTGCTCCTCCCTCACCGTCTTCCTGCTCCACCCTCACCATCCTCCTGCTCTCTCGTGCTCTCCTCCCTTCCTTCTGCTCTCTCTCTCCCTTCACTCTCCCCTCCCCTCTCTCTCCCCTCCTCTCTTAATATTACCTGTCAGTGTGGTATTGGAAAGTCTATTTAAATATGGATGCACATTTCCTGGGCACAAAATATATATATATATCCAGATTAGTCTTCCCTTGTGTAGTGATTTGTGCAGGTGGGGTTGAAGTGTCGGTTGGCGAGTATGCTGTCTGAGTGTCTGATGGTTGTGTGGCTGTGATGTGTTTATTCGCGTGTCCTCTGGGATCAATGTTCTCGGCATGTTGAGTTATTTGTGCATCCCTCTTGATGGTAGAGGAGTAGTGGCTGAAACCCGAATCATATCCAGGATCCTCCCGATGACTCCATCTTTGCTCTTTATTACTCGCAAAATCGAAGATTTTTCAAGTATATTGTTCGGTTACGTTTGCTATTCTGTCTGTTTGTCTGTTTTTTGTTTACCAATCCCATCCTCCTTCCAAATTTCCAGTTTCCCCTCTGAGAGTTCCCTTCTGTATCCATCTTGTCCACCCTATCCTGTCCTGAATTCCTCCACACACCCATTGTTTGTCCAAGTCTTCGTCTGTCTCGGTCTTCATCTCTGCTGTTGGTGTTTCCCTCTCTCTGCTGTTCCTTTTGTCCTGTTGCGGCCTGATCCGTTCAGTGTACGAATATGAGCTTTTTCCACAAGCCTGGAATATGTATCCAAAAAAAGCAACAGATTTAACAAATCTGATGGGGATGGGGGCATAGGAATAGAACCCGAATAAAAAGGTGATTGAGAAGCCCGATCAGCACGCTTAACCGAGATGGTAACTGCTTCAACAGCTATCTGAAGGCTATTCTTACTCCGCAGACTCAGGGAGGGTCACAGGTTGAATACAAGAGTTGACAGGGACGTGTGTGTCGGTGCGGGCATTCTTCCCTGTGGTGAAGCGTCAGGAGGTACGATACATATTGGTCTTGCAGGCTGGGCAGAGACGCCAATGGCGATTTACTGCAGGCTCATCCTTCAGACTTATTGCCTTGCAGGCCTTTCTGTACTGGTTTGACTATCTTGACTGGTATGCTCAGCTTCCATCTGGGTCTCTCTACCGTTGCGTCTCCCGGGGTCATTTGTGTGTGCGCTCATTGTTACATTTATCTGCATCTTCCAGTATCTCTTGTTTGGGTGAGTGTTGTTGCCTTTTATAGCCTGGCCACCTGACCACCCCACAGGAAGACTCTCCCCCTGCCCCGCGAGAGTCGCTCATGAGCTCTCACAGTGCTGAAAGAGCTCAGCACACGTAGACACACAATCTGACCAGAGTACATGTGTGGTTTCGCACCCAGCTCCGGTGGATACACCATGTTGAAGTGCAGTTGTATGGCGTGAACGTACAATGGGGGTGATGTGAGGTAAACAAAGGGGGAGAAGAGACAAACAAACACGTGGATGTAGGGTGAAAAGGAGTTGCCTTGACAACCGTATGTATGTGTATAGATATAAAGTCAAGGGCGATTGGGAAATCCACAGAATCGATAATACGTACTCCAACCTCATAGTTGTACGAAACGGCTCCTGGCCAGCAACACAGGTTTAACCGCTCCTGAAGTCGGCTTTACCAAGAGAAAATATCCTGTTACCATCCTCCCAGATATGCACGGTGTGGAGGGAGTGGGCCTCACCAGTCGACCAATCACAAAGCTTTTTTTGCAAGACCTTGCGACATCAGGCCAATTCTACCATCAGCCATTGGCAAACTTGTGTTGTAATTGCTTTGCATCCGTTAAGGAAGTTCATTAAAATTGCTTAATTTGAAACTTCGTTGTCTGTTGTGTTTTAATGATCCAATAAACACGATAATGTCCCACTTTGTCTCCGGCCTCCTCCCCCTATTGGACCACCCGACATTATATATATATATATATATATATATATATACAGACTTGGCATTTAACATGGAATTTTTTTTTTCCTTGACTTGGGTTTACTTTCTTAACTCAGTATATCAATCTGGTGAGTTTCTTTTACACTTTGGTGATTTATTTGTTAAAAGAACCATGTCACTGATTGTCTGTCGCAGCAAGAAGTCAACAACAGGATTATATCACAGGTGGCGTGGCTAAATGTACGGACAGGTGCATTTGATGATTGGCTTCACAGTCGGGTATACAAGGGTTGTTGCGTTCTGTATTCGTGGAAAACAACTGCTGCACATCTCCAAAAGTTATTGCCGCTTCCTCTGGAGATGGTCCGTCAACTCGACAATGCTGTTTGTCATGGAGTGGTGGCTTTACGAAATTACGGCATGAAACAGCGTGCCATTGCTCGGCAGTATGGCATCACTCAAGGTCAGGTGTCAAAGATCCTGAAATGAAATGCTCAGAGGGGTGTCCCTACTCAAATACGGAGGCCAGGACGTCCCCGCAGAATCACAAGGAGGGATGTTCGCCAGCTGCACCGGTTAGTGCGCAATGGCCATACCAAGTCAGCTAATCGGCTTAGGGCTGAGTGGCAGCAACTGACAAATGTGCCTGTATCCAGAAGGCTAGTCAACCAACGACTGGTTCAAGCAGGCTATCGTGCCAGGCGTCCCCTGAGAAAGCCATGCCTTACCAGACAACACCACCAGCACCGATTGTAGTGGGCCAGAGAGCACCATCAATGGCAGCCAGGACACTGAAATCACGTGATCTTCAGTGACGAGTCTATATTTCTGGTCTATCGTCAAGATGGCCACGTCTGAGTGTGGAGACAAGTGCAGGAAGCCTACAACAAAGATTGCATAGTGCCAAGAGTCCAAGCTGGTGGTGGTGGGGTGACCGTTTGGGCTGCTTTTCATGCAGGGGGCAAAACTTACCTGGTTGTTCTGAATGGAAACCTGAACCAGTTCAAGTACAGGGCCATTCTGGAAGAAACATTGTTTCCATTTGCTCGTGCAGCCTTTCGAGGAAACTTTGTCTTCCAAGATGACAATGCACGGCCTCATCATGCTCGCATGATCCAACACTTTCTTGCTGACCGTGGTGTAGAGCATATGGAGTGGCCTGCCATGTCCCCGGATATGAATCCGATAGAGAACTTGTGGGCAGAATTAACGCGTCAAATCGACCACTTGGACCAGCAGCCGACCTCTGTGCGTGAATTGCAGCAAGCTATTGTAACTGCATGGCAAGCGATTCCTGTCCAAACCTTGGCAAATCTCGTGAACAGTATGCCTCAACGTGTACGTGCTCTCCTGAATGCTCGTGGGGGTTACACGAAGTACTGAACTGTAATTTTACTGTCCGTAATCCCAGTCGTAATTTAACTTTTGTTTTTGTTAAAACAAATTTTGGCTAATGGGCAAAATAAAGAGATACTTCTGGAAAACGTACAGAAGTTTAACACAGTACTGTCCATGAATTGAGTTCGATATCAGTTTACATCGCTTTCAAGGATCAATTTATTTGTTTCGAAATGTCAAATGTGGTTTTTGTTTCTTTTAAAGGTCACATTAACAAAATCTAGAATAAGTTCAACATAATTCCAATGAACTTTTCGTTCTAAGACATCTTGAAAAGTAAGTTCACCCCCACAAAAAAAACATTCCATATTAAATGCCAAGTCTGTATATATATATGTCCAAAGATGGATTGGACGTTTAACGGATGACCTATCTCTGATATTTTCACTTTTTGCAATGATGAGTCAGTTTTTAAGAGCACTATTATTATTGTTTTTATTATATTTACTATTATCATTACTATTTTCGTATTAAAAATGTTCAGTCTGTAATTGTTTTTCAATTATGATGCAATTTTATACTTCAAGTTTTTTTTATTCTGGTTGAGGTTCAGTAGATTAATTCAAGGTTTCCAAGTCACTATCCTGTCCCCATGGCAGGTTCGAAGGCAGCCTGGCTCGGCTGACACAACGGCTCAACCAGAGAGAACGGTCAGTTGGTGAGGACGTTGGGTCAACTGCATCATTAAGTGCGACAAACGATTCCAGTCGGCAGCGATCCATCAGCTTTGACTGGTGGGTAAAGTGAGAGTACTGAACTGCAGTTGACATGTGACCAAATTGCTATTATTGAACTTAAAGCTGAACGAACGTAGTATCTATCATTAGTTTCAGGTTCATGTTTTATTTACTAAAATGTGTGTTTTTTAATTAATCCATTTTTTTATAAACAATGTGAAAGGCACATGCATTTAAATATTAGTTTATTGGATAATTTGTTTAGCCATTTATAGGACAGTAATTATCATTAGACTATGCAGTGCTACATGCACTATCATTTCTATGAACATGAACATCTTCATGGTGACACTTTGCCAGATAGCACATTTTACCCTGGCATTGACAGCACCATGGCTGAAATATTCCTATTATCTGTAATCATAATTCAGAGGCAACGAGTGTAATGTAGCTACCAAATAATATACACTGCCTTCAGAAAGTATTCACACCCCTTGACTTTTTCACATTTTGTTGTTTTACAGGCTGAATTTAAAATGGATTAAATTGAGATATTTTTGTCACTGATCTACAGATAATACTGTTATGAATTTGGGGTAGGGGAATATCTAGATCTAGGTAGATCTGTGTAGGTATCATGCTTCGTCTGTCATGGGTAGCTAGAACCACCTCGATGTAAGTAAGTCAGGGACCTGTAGCCTGAATGTCGGAATAAGTGTGTATCTTCGTCCCAGCCACGAGGGGGCGGGGCATGTTAAGTAGTTGTAGGGAATATGCTAACTCCATTGTGTGTCGTTCCCTCTGTGAACACACCTGTGTCCCTTGTGGCAGCGCACTCTTATAGACCCTTAGATAGGCCCTTAGTGCACACACTAATTAAATTCCCCCCTTACAATGACTGACTGGAAAAACCAACAGGCAGCGTCCGCGCAGTACGCCACCATGGTGACAAACATCGTGCAAGGCAGGCAATAGCCACGCTCAGGAGGGCTCTTGATTGAAGGGGGGAAGGGCGAACAAGGAGCATGGCGCCAAGCGCTCGGCCAATGAGAGGACACCAACGCGGTGAGAAGATTCAGGAAGGTGAAGGAGCGACACACTGATTGGCCACGACCAATGACACCTCGGCCAATCAGTGCGGAAGGCGCAAACATTCGGCCAGTCGGTGTGTAGGGCGCGAAGGAGGATGTAACAAGCGACACGCTGGTTGGTGAAGAGGCCCGGATGACGTCAGAGCACGCCGAGCAAGAGACTGGGAGCGGCAGACATTTTGTAACTTTGGTGTGGACTTTGCTGCTGAACGTTGGTGTGCCAACATTGTCCCTTCTCGTTCCTGGTTCCTTCCTGTGCAGAGCTCTTCCCTTTGCCTCTTGCATTCCCTTAGCTGTCCCTTCGTGCTGGACCTGTTCTTGCCTTTGAACTTTGGTGGAGAGACCAACGCTGACGATTCTCTTCCCCTGCGTATACAAACGACGAGCGAGGCATGCAGTTGGAGCGCGGGCGCGCCGAGCGGTTCACGCCAACGGAAGCGAGCTTGGGGCCTGGACGACAGAGACAGACAAGACGCACCACATTCCACAACACGACGAGACATTAATTTTATTATTCCCACATTTGTCTTGTATTTGAAATCTGGTGTGGGGACGTCCCAATTTAGAATTTAGTTTCTTCCGTCGCGTTTCCTTGTTCTCGGGTTCCGTAATAAATATTTATTGTTGTACATAATTCCGTGTTCGTGTGAAGTTAATAATTTGCAGGGAGAAGACATCGTCAGGGCCGAAAAGGTAAGCTGTGGCATTTTTCCCCAATATCCCGGCCCGTGTCTTGGGAATATCCCGGTCTGCCATCAATTGGGAAACGCCTCCAAGTAAGCTCGAGTCCATCCGCGATCCCCTGGTCTTAACCAAAGGGCAATCGCACGACAATACCTATTAACACGAGACATTTAAGCTTCTCATTTTTAATTATTTTGTAAAAATTCTAAAAATAGAATTCCACTTTGATATTATAGGGTATTATGTGTAGATCAGGAACAAACAATCTCAATTTAATTCATTTTAAATTCAGCCTGTAAAACAACAAAATGTGAAAAAGTCAAGGGGTGTGAATACTTTCTGATGGCACTCTAATCTGCCTGAACAACTTCAATAACAGACTGCACATCTTTGCCAAACATCTCAGCCTGAACAACTTTAAAAACAGACTGAGCTGAGATGTTAAGCAAAGACGTCAGTCTGAGATGTTTGAAAATGATGAACAATTATGTTGTCTATTTAAAAAAAACAATTATATCAATGCTCTGTAACTTGC
Organism: Myxine glutinosa; assembly: GCF_964187855.1. Classification (NCBI taxonomy): domain Eukaryota; kingdom Metazoa; phylum Chordata; class Myxini; order Myxiniformes; family Myxinidae; genus Myxine; species Myxine glutinosa. Next base: position 91,788,136 of record NC_136270.1, read on the forward strand.
ATTGTTATATTGCCTCGTTATTTTTCATGCACAAAGTTTTATCTTGCTACAATCACAAGTAAACTTATAATGTGATTAGCACAAAACCTCTCGAGAATATGTAGAAACATACAGAAAAGTTAATTTTATTTTCTAATTTGCTAGCACAAGATTTGTAGTGGAACTAACAATTATATGTATGTATGTATGTATGTATGTATGTATATATATATATACTGTATATGTATATATATATGTATGTATATATATATGTATATATATATATATATATATATATATATATGTATATATATATATATATATATATATATATATATATATATATATATATATATATATATATATATATGTAATATGTACATACAAGGACCTTCGGTGCAGGAGAAGGCCATTCGGCTCACCATGCCTGCAGTACACCAACCCCAGAAACCATCCCACATTCACACACAAGCTACCTACAAGTCATGCCAATGTCCCTGTCACCTTCTACCTCCAATGCTTATAGGTACCTATCTAATTTAAATTTAAACCTATATACTGTTTCTGCTGCCACTATCTTTCTAAGGAGGCCATCCGATGCACGAACTACTCTCTGAGTGAAAGACCCCTACCTTATTACTGTCCGAACTCTTCTCTTCTTTACTTTCAGTCTATGGTCCCTGGTCCTATCACTGTCTATTCTTCTGAATAATTATTCTGCACTCATCTTGTCCACACCCTTCATTATCTTAACCAATCAAATCCCATTGTAATCCTATCCTTTCTAATGTATAAAGTCCTGTCCACTTGCCAACAGTGGTAGGTTACATGCATTTAAGACTTCCTGAACAAATTATGATACAAATGGTTCGAAGTGAAATGGGGATGACGAACAAAATTATTAAAATATATAGCAAATAAATGACAAAAGGATTTTTAAAATGACTGGCTGGAAAAATATACCACCCCAGTGTACTGCTTTGTAGCTTTCTCATAAGTCCTCCAAAATTAATTCCCTTTTAAATCCTCCAAAAGTAATGTTTGAAATTCCGCTGGACAAAATATTTTTGATCATCCATGTGGAATTTTTCAGACTCAGATACAACAAGAACGGCACTCAGTAGTGAGCATACCTCCACCTGGTTGGCCATATCACTCAATGGTGAAGAATCACGTAAAAAATATACGAGCTGATCCGGATCTTCACCAAAATCGAATCGATTCTTCCTTGTCACACACAACCTGCCCAACAAGTTTCGTCCAAAATTCATCCATGACTTTTTGAGATATCCTGCTATGTATCGTTTTTGACCCTATCTCCCAATGGTGAAGAATCACTTAAAAATTAAATAATTCTCATATCAGACAGAAAGACAGGCAGGGGTGAAAACATAACCTCCATCCACCTTTGGTGGCGGAGGTAACAAACAAGCTCCATATAGCAATGCAATGATTTGTAAAATGCATTCTTGGGTAATGAATTGGCTCAGTGAGTCTTCAGACAATTGTGGTTGCCACCACTTAGTGTCATGTGAGATGCTTCTGGAACTCATCTATCTCATTATGTTTTCAAAAGCATTTTGAGAAAATTTCATCTGCAGCTGTTATCGGAAGTGAACTGATTATTTTCTTGTTGGCCTTTGTGTGTTACTTAAGACTCACGGCTGAAGCGTGATGAAAGATAATTTTGAAATCTTAAATTCTGCAGAGAAAAGACAGGAGAACTAAAGATTTCTTTGCCATGCAATTACATGCCATTGATTTTCTTGTTTGATAATTTGGGGCTGCCAATCCAATCCACTGGACTAGAAAACTCATTGGAAAGTTTGAAAAAAAAAGAGGTTAACATATCGTTAGACTGTGACATGTCATGTTGAGGGGCTTTGGCATACACGCCATGCTTTCAAATGTGGGTTGGCGTGGGAACTATCTCAGTCCGGTTCCTACTCTTAAAAATTCCCAGCAAGATTGACCCTGCTGCTATTGGCACAAACTGAGAATACAGCTGGTATAGCTTTTGGAATCTTTAGTACATGCAACGCATTGCATCACGGTGGAGTTCCATTGCTACAGAAAATTATTAACAACTGCATCACAATTGAACAGGACAACAACAAACCACACAAGCAAGTGTGTTTTAGAAGCAGATATGCAACAACGGATCACCTTCAAACAATAAATAAGCTTCTGGAAAAATTAATATTGTCATAATCAAATAAATGCTAGGCACAAGAGCAAAGACGTTTACAGAGTTGTTGTTGCTGTTGTTGTTGTATAGCCCTGGACACTTCTCTTGAAGAAGCCTGCAGCACAGAGACAGCCAATTGATCTCCCAGGAGCGACCCAAAGATCCCCCACATCTAGGATCGTGTACCCCAGCCTTCACAAAGTCAGGAACTTGACAGAGTTAGAGAGAAAGAGAGAGAAAGAGAGAGAGACAAGAGGGAATGGGCCAGTCCATGGGGACCGATCAGCACTCTGACCGTGACCGTGCTGCCCTGACAAATCCGGGCAGCAGGGAAAAAAGTGGAAGATTTGACCCCCGACTTGCATTGGGGAGGTGGGGGTACAACCATCACAAAGAGGCATACTTTTACAATGTTCTAGCAAATGCTGTCATACAAGCTCTACATAACTAAACCTTAATTCCAGACAGATCAATATATTGAGCAATAAGCAAGGTCTAAAATGGTGGAACAGCATCAGAATAGTGACAGGATCAAGAACAAGTACAGATACATTTAAAGTACACCGCCCCAATGCCAAATAAATAAATATCCTCCAGCGCGGCATTGCCGGGTGCCTTCGGTGCCTGGCAATACCGCTGTGCAGCTCATAGAGACTGTATTGGGAAGGAGAGGTGTACAATCATTGATTGATTAATTGCATAATTAGAATCAATAAATAAAGATCATAAAATATTTTCTTAATCAATTGGCTAATGGCATACCTAAACCACCAGTGCTTCATCCGAAGCTGTAACATTTTGAAAATTAATTTAAGAAGCCATTCATTGAAAAAAAAAACATTAATTGCCTAATCAATAAATAATTGATCGATTCATTGATTCATCAATAAATCCAAAATATCCTTTGTAGCCACATCACTTGGTCACTGTCATGTCCGAATATCAGCTTCCTAGCTCAAAAGGTGTCTGAGATGTTGCCCAGGTGAGAAAGAAAATAAATAAGTAATTAATCATGAAAATAAATAAATAATAATGGTAAGATAATAAAATTGTGAATAAATTGTCTTGTACAATACCTAAACCACCACCATTTCATCTGAATCTGTAACTTGCAAAAAAATAATTAATGAAGTCATTAATCGGATAAATTAAATAATTAATCGATTAATTGATTAATCAATAAATCAAAAGTACCTTTTACAGTCAAATCACTTGGTCATTGTCGTGTCCAAATATCAGCTTCCAAACTCAAAAGGTGCCTGAGATATTGCCCAGATGAGAAAGAAAATAAATAAATAATAATCATAAAATAATTAAATAATTAATCAATTGGCTGATAGAATACCTAAAGCACCAGTGTTTCATCCGAATCTGTAACTTTAAAAAAATTATTTAATGAAGTCATTACTCGAATAATGAAATAATTAATTGATTAATCAATAAATAATGTATCGATTAATTGATTAATCAATAAATCAAAAATATCCTTTATTGCCACATCACTTGGTCACTGTCATGTCCAAATATCACCTTCCTAGCTCAAATGGTGCCTGAGATATTGCCCAGAAAAAAAAGGAAATAAATAAGTCCTTAATTAATCGATAATAATTAAATAACTAATCAATTAATTGATTAATCAAAAAATAAAAAATAGTATTTTTGCCAAAGCACTTGCTCACTATTATGCCGAAATTTCAGCTTCCTAGCTCAAAGGATGGCTGAGATATCACCTGGACAAACAAACAAGCAAACAAACGAACAAACAAGAAAGAAACCGGAGTGAAAACTGAGTACTCCCTTTCAGCACACGTCATTTCTGGGCTCCCTCTCGCCCGGCAATGACGTTATGCAGCACCTGGAAATGGCATAGGAAAGGAGCGGTGTACAACAAGATCAAGAAAACAAATGTCAGACAGGAAGACATGTTCTCACCAAAATGCATGGTTAAGAGTGCTCCAAGAGCTACATTGGTGAAACAAAGCAACAAATGTCGATGAAGAACGACTACACCACCTGCGGTTCACAGATGACATTGTTTTAAATTCAAATAATGCTGAAGAACTGAAAATCATGATGGAATTAAGAGATTAATTTGGAGAATCTGAGTATTGGAGGAAAAGGAATATAATGAAGGCAAAATTGTCAACTTCAACTGAGGTGAATGTAATTTAGAGGCAGGATGGGCAGAATTTTGAAAATTCATAATATGTCATGAAAAGAAAACTAAGCTTGTATTTGAGAAAACGTTTGCAATCTGCATAAAACAAGCAATGGTGTATGCTAGTGAAACTGTAGTCTCTTACAAAGAAAAGGGAACAAAAATTGATCACAATGCAAATAGCTATGGAAAGATGTCTCAGTACTGTTTCACAAAACGAGAAGGCAATGGATTAGACAAATAACAAAACTCAATGGCATATTGGTCTCGATCAAAGATTAGAAATGGAACGGCGATGGAACATTTAGCATGAAGAACAGAAAAATCGATGCACATCAAAAGTTACACATGGGAAATGGAAAGAAGGATGGAAGGTTTGGAAATGGAGAACATGGCTCCCAAATTGTGAAGAATAGAAAATATGGATCATGTCGAGGGAGGCTTTCATCCTCCAGGGGACTGAAATTAGCGAGTCAAGTCAATAACATCATTTTAAGGGCAGCCATGCAAATAGAACTTTCTCAGCCTCTTACAAACTTTTGCAAAATGATTTTACAAAAGGTTTCCGAGCCAATACATTGCCAATTCCATTATAATGGCATCAACAAACTCATCAACTGCTGCGTAAAATGTGTGACACTGTTTGGAAACTACATTAAGTAAATAGCCCAGAGTGGGCTGATGGTCATTTCTTGAGATTGTAGTTCAGACCTCTGCTGATTTTGGGGGATTCCCCTGGAAGCCCCCCTGATCGAAAATCGAAGAATCTCTAAGACCGAGCGATCTTGCAGACCATCGCGTAGAAGGGCTGTATCTGGTTTTAAAGCAATCAGTTGGTAAATAAGGGATGGGTATGGATCCAAAGTTTCAGTGGGTAACCCCCCTCCCCCCCCCCCCCTTTCGTAGCCACCATGATCCACAATCGAAAAATCGAAGCCTGAACGATAGTTTCAAAGCAATTGTTTGGTAAATGAGGGACAAATGGGGATCCGAAGTTTGGAGGGAAAGGGGAAGTTTGTAGAGCCCCCCCCCCCGGGGAAGTTTGGAGAGCCCCCCCCCCGGGAGCCTCTATTATCCGAAATCGAAAAATTGAAGCCCGAGCAATTGTGCAGGCAACAAATGTCATTTAAAGTAGGGTTACCCTATTTGCATTTCAAAAAAGAGGAGACAAGAGAACAAAAAAAAGAAAAAAGAGAGGGATGTATCTGTATCAGTATCTGCCAATTCATGTTGTATTAATGTGTTATTTTACTGTGTATTTCATTGAAAATCCTCAGTGTTATGGCCTCAAAAATCAATGATATAATTATTCAAATTTCAATGTACCTCTTAACATGTAGTGAGTCCTTTCCTTTTACCAGTCCTTCTTCTGGCCTCAATTAATTTGGACTGCAAACTGCCGATTCAGTCGAAATACTGAATTATTACTGGAAATATCGTGCTTGTCCGAGTCCACATGAGATTGTAAATGAAAAGCACCTTAATTTGCCATAGAGATGTATGTACCAGCTCTACGTACTAAGCACTCGGTTTCCCATTTTTCTGGACAACTTTTTTAAAATAGAAATTTTGTCTTTATTTATGCAGTGAATTTTCACTTTTGTTTTGGCATTGTAAAGAAAATAAAAAAATGCATACGGTGTAACAGTGCGGACTCAGAAAAGGTACTGGATCTTGGACAGCACGCCACTGGACTCTCTCACTCTGAGGTTGGACAGGAAGTGGACGCATGATGTTTGAACACGTCCATTACACCATGACGTAATAGTACAGATTTATACCAAACTGTCATGGTCCAAACATTTTATAACTGCATTTTTTCACCCTAAGAAAATGTACAAAAATAGTTGAACTGTTTAAATAAGGAAAAAAAGTATCCCAAATCTTAAATGGCAAAATCCAGGACTTTTTTAGATATTTAAAAACCCGGCCGGATGGAGATTTAAGGACCGAAAAGGAGGACATGTCCTCGGAAACCGGATGTGGGGTAACCCTATTTAAAGGAACATAAAATAAGCCATCCAGGCGTTTATACTGAATGTTGCAGCGATGCCTAAAGCATTGTCAGTACTGCAGAAATAGTACAACACAACCATTAGTGGTAATGCTTGTGCCACCAACTCCAGACTACTATCAAATAAATCAAATCCTAACGACCATTAGTTTGCGCACCTTACTTTTTGCACACCAGACTACCATACTTTGGCTGCACACCCAAGTGTATACCCAATTTCAACCACCAAATCAAGTGACAAGACATGATAGATTCGTCTTCCAATTTTCTTTTCAGGCTTCGAATAAGGCAGCATTTACTGTATAATTACTGATATTGTTGTGGGAAAAATAATGACAATGCCATCAGGAATAGTTAGCAAGGCTACAGTACAGCTTTATTTGATATATGTGAGGAAATTATATTTAGAGCATCAAATTAGAAGAGTTGGAAGAAACAATATTGTTGGAAGTATTACAAAGTTATGAAAAAGAAAAAAATGCATAAAACCACTCCTTGATTTATTTTAGGAATGAATCTTAAGGAATAACTTCGGAAAGTGAGTCAAACATTATCTTTTAAAGCACGATTGCATTTACTTGGTAGGTTTCCTGGGACACGCATTGCAGCCATATTTAAACAATGAATCAGAATAGCCAGTACTGCTGACATGCACCTATGCAGTTATTAAAATTCTTTATTCGATTGCAAAACAATGTTAAGAGGAGCTAAAGCTGCAGGGCCAGATAATGTGCATCCGGGCATGCTGAAAGTACCAGAGCAGATAAATGGGATAATAGCAGATGTCTTTAAGAGCTCACTGTAGTCAAGACGGATACCAGAGGATTAGGCTATGAGCCAAGGGGGTTGGTCGGTACCATACAGATGGAGTAAGGCTCATTGTGATTTTTAGCAAGATATATGTCCCTAGATATGAAAAAAAAGTGATAGCAGTGTATAACTCTCGGCCATCTCTGTGTTATCACCCGAAATATTATTATACGCCTGCTTCGCTTCGCCATAAAATGTGATATTTGCTAAAATTGGAATAAATATGTTTTTAAGGACCACAGAGTGCCAATAATTTGCATACTGGATGCCAACTAATATAGTAATAGAAATATAGAACATTTGTGGGGGTTATTTATCAAAATATTGATATAATGACAAAAAATATGTTAAATTTAGTGAAAAAGTGGTCGAAATCGCTTCGAGTTCAGAATTCACATTGTACATTTTTGTCAATATTTCAAAAATGAAAACTCCCAGAGTAACATTTGACCCCTCAAAATCTTCGCAAGGAACACTGCATTGGAATATATCATTACTTTGTAATATGGTGGTTGTTTGGGGCACATATTTTGGCAAAGTTCAAAATATGTTCAACCATACCCCCTAATTTTGATATTTTGGAACGAAACATAGCTTTTGAACATTTTAGGTTTATTCGTCTACTACTTTTGGTATCTCAGTGTAATTTTTGGTATTAGCTAGGATCCTAAAGTAGGTTTGTAACATCAGCTACATTATATTTCACAATGCATGCAAACTTGCTCCACACTCTAGGTTTATCATGATCTCTCGAACAAATACGATCTCGATCTCGATCTCGGCACTCTATGGTCCTTAAAAACATATTTATTCCAATTTTAGCAAATATCACATTTTTTGGCGAAGCGAAGCAGGCGTATAATAATATTTCGGGTGATAACACAGAGATGGCCGAGAGTTATACACTGCTATCACTTTTTTTCATATCTAGGGACATATATCTTGCTAAAAATCACAATGAGCCTTACTCCATCTGTATGGTACCGATCGGTCAATTTGGGGGTCTGGCTCATAGCCTAGATTGGAGAGTAGTATAAGTAACATCAATATTCAGAAAGGAGCAAGGGAAAGCATTGGAGAACTAGAACGGCACTCAGTAGAGCGCATACCTCCACCAGACTGAACAGTTTACGTTTTGTATCCCACTGATATGTCATATCTGGATCCGGACCTGAACCAAAATCGAATCGGCTTGTTCTTGTCACTTACCCAACTCATCGACCAGGTTTTGGCATAAGTCATCCACAACTTTTTGAAATACCCTGCTGCATATCATTTTTGGCCCGAACAATCAATGGTGAAAAATCACTTAAAAATTAAAATTTTCTGGAATCTGGATCCAGATTCAGATCTTCACCAAAATCAAAATTATTCGACGTTGTCACACAAACAACCTGTCCACAAAGTTTCGTCCAAACACATCCCTAACTTCTTGAGATATTGTGCTTTATATCGTTTTTGCCCTATCTTTCAATGGTGAAGAATCACTTACAAAATTCTCAGATCCAGATCCGGATGCAGATCTTCACCAAAATCTCAAAATTTCGGTCTTGTCACATTACTAACCTCTCCACCAAATTTCGTCTGAATCCGTCCACGACTTTTTTAGATATCCTGTTCACAAACAATCAGGCAAAGAAACAAACAAGAAAGACGTCATGCAGAGCATAATACTTGCAAAATCCACCCCTCCCCCCAAATAAAGTTGCCATGGATACATCAAATTGTTCATTTCATTAAGATGAAAATTGACAATCTTTATCAAAGCGTCAATAGGAATGGGATATCAAGTCGTGGAGACGGCGGCAGGGTTGGAGATCTCGCGAGATCTTAGAGACGGCGGCAGGGTTTTTCGAAGCTCCACACGGTCTCCACGTTTTTCGAAGTTAAGTCTGTTCACAATTGTATTTTGTCGAAACTGTATTTATCTTTCGGTGTGTGAAGTTATTGTGTGCAACTTTGGTTGTTTCTCGGTGTTTATCTTTCATAAATTGATCGTCTGTTTGCCGTGTCGTGTCTTGAGGCCTTGTACAGTGTGCACTGTACAACCTTGAGGCTTTGTTTTTCTCTCAGCGGTCCGTCTTTTGTGATCCAATAACTTTCGTTCTCTGTATTCCCAGTCTTTTCACCCATAGCCTACTTCCTTGTGTAAATCTCAACTCAAAAAAAAAAAAAAAAAAAAAAAAAAAAAAAACATTTTCCTTCTCTGTTCTCATTCGTTTATTCATTCTTATTCGTTCGTTCGTTCTTCAACCACGTGTTTCTCCCCCATTTCCCCAGATAGTTTTCACTCATTAACCTTCAATGTTTACACTTTCCCCTCAAGTTATGTATTCCGTCATATTTTATAACACCTTTTTCTTCTTCTTCTTTAAAAGGCTGCTTTCGACTTGCTCACCAAATCAATTCATCCCAAAAAAAATATCCATCTCCTATAGTGCCTTTTTTCTACATTCCCTAAACTCTCCTGCACTCCATCCTCCATCCAGCGTCCTTAAACGTATTTTTAACTCGAAGGTCACAAGAAACTCATTTTGCAATAAATGTTCGTTTCCCATAAATCGTACACTTTCAAAAATCCAATCTCACCCCTCCCCTCCAAATCTTCCCCATAACCCCTCCCCTCCAAATCTTCCCCATCACCCCTCCCCTCCAAATCTTCCCCATCACCCATCCCTTTCAAATCTCCCCCCTTGCCCCCTCCCTCCTAAACTACCCCCTCACCCCTCCCCGCCAAGACGCCCCCTCACCCCTCCCCTCCTAGACTCCTGCCTCACCCCTCCCCTCCAAATCTCCCCCATATCCCATCCCTTTCAAATCCCTCCCCTTGCCCCTTCCCTCCCAAACTCCCCCCTCACCCCTCCCCTTCAAATCTCCCCACCCTCATTGCTTCTCAATTTTCCCCCTCTCACTCCCCCTCCTCAAAGCGTCCTCCCCACTTCTTCCCCCTTCAAACTCTCACCTCCATCTCCCCCAACCTTCTGCCTCGCTCTTCCCCCTCCTCAAATAACACCTCATTGTGGCTCACCCAATCACCATCAAACCTTTTGTCCGCCCCATCCTTCCCTTTCTCCGAGCTATTCTGAAATCTCTGACACACCTTCAACAGCTCTCCCTACCTCTTCCACCTCTTCCACATCTTACCCTACCCCTCCTCCCCCCTGTTCTGTATCTGATGCTCCCCCTTCCTCTTCATTAACGGTATGGACCTCAAACATCCGGGGCCTTCGTTCAAACTTAACTGATCTCTCCATACAGGTTGCTTCTGTCAAACCAGACGTGATCTGCTTAACAGAAACTTTCCTCCTTTATGATGGCTCTGATTCCATAGTATCTCTCCCGGGCTACTCCCTCCTCCGGTATGATAGACCTGAGCCTCGTCCTGGAGGCGGGGTTGCGATCTTTATCAAAAACTCTCTTCCTCACTCGCCCTGCACTGCACTCTCTCCACCTCACCCCCAGGAATACCTCTGGCTACGGCTTCCCCTTCGCTCCCACCTCTTGTTCATATGTGTGTTGTACCGTCCACCAAACAGTGATGACTCCATCTACATCTCGCTGTCTGATGATATGGACCAACTTCTATCTACTCATCCCAACTCTCTCTTCCTCATATGTGGTGATTTCAACTGTCATCATGCCAGTTGGCTGGGTGTGGGTACCTCTCTCACCAGCCATGGCTCCTCAGCAAAGGACTTCTGCGACTCACTGGGACTGACACAATCTGTCAATTTCCCGACCCGGATCTCAGTCAACGGAACATCTTCTCTTCTGGACTTGGTTATGACTAACTTCCCTGAAAATGTCTGCTGCTCTTCTTCTGCTCCGATCGGATCATCTGATCATGTCCTTGTTAAAGTGGACATCTCTCTGACCATCCTCAGGGAGCCTGCTCAGCGTCGACGAGTCTGGCATTTCACTCAGGCCAACTGGCACGGTCTTCAAGCAGCCATAAATCATCTGGACTGGTCTCCCATCTCTACCACCTCTGACATCAACTCATCCTGGGAATTCTTCCAAAGTAAATTGCTCTCTCTCATGCACAGATTTATCCCATCTCGTCTTCAGTTGTCATACCCTTCCTCCCGTCCATGGTACACGGAATCTTGTGGTGAGGCTGTTGCCCAGAAACAACTTGCCTTCGTCTCCTGGAAAGCAAATCCAACGGAAGGAAATCTCATTTCCTTTCACAAAGCCCGAAACAAGTGTGTGTCCACCCTCAGGAGAGCCAGGAAACAATATCTCTCCGTTCTCAAGACCGAACTCTCTTATCTGTCTCCCTCTTCCAAATCCTGGTGGCGCCTGGTCAAATCCGTTTCTGGTGTTTGTTCCCCCTCCATCCCCTCCCTTACCTCAAACGGCTACACAGCTGACTCCGCACGTGAAAAAGCTGAATGCCTCAACTCTGTGTTTGCCTCTAAATCTTGTGTCCCAAACCCATCCCTCTCTGTACCCACCATACCCAGTCGTACCCTGCTGCTCCTGGACTCCGTGTCCTTTCCTCCTGACAAGGTGGAAAAGTTTCTGTCAACCCTCGACTCTGATTCTGCAACTGGACCCGACGGCATCAGCCCACGGGTCCTAAAATCCTGCTCTGCTGCTCTATCTCACCCTCTCTCTGTTCTCTTCACCCTCTCTTTTGCTCAAGGTCAACTGCCATCTGCTTGGAAATCAGCCAACATCACCGCTTTGCACAAAAAAGGTGCAAAAACAGATCCTAGCAACTACAGACCAATCAGCCTTCTCCCAATTATCAGCAAAGTCATGGAATCCATCATTGCTTCGGATATGAAATCTTTCCTCTTCTCCAATGGCTTGATCTCTGATCATCAATTTGGTTTCAGACCAGGTCACTCTACTCTGGACATGCTGCTTCTGCTGTCTCAACAATGGATGGAGGTCCTCAATGCCAAACAGGAAATTAGAGCTGTCTCCCTCGACATATCACGTGCCTTCGACACGGTCTGGCACCCCGCTCTGCTCACCAAACTCTCCTCCTTTGGTATCCATGGAAATCTCCACGCATGGCTGGCGGACTTCCTCTCTAGTCGTCGTCAACGTGTGGCCCTGAATGGGTTTCTCTCATCTCCTCTTCCTGTTCAGGCTGGAGTTCCCCAAGGCAGTGTTCTGGGCCCCGTGCTTTTTCTGGTCTTCATCAATGATCTCTCTGACTCTCTCGAAAATCCTCTCTATCTCTTTGCTGATGACTCCACTCTCTGCCGCTCCATTCCTCTTCCCTCAGATCGGCAGTCTGCTGCCTCCTCACTCTCTGAAGACCTGGACAAAATCACAGACTGGTCAAACAAGTGGAACATGTCTTTCAATCCTGACAAATCTCACACTCTTACTATGTCTCTCCGAAAAGATCGACTGGACAACCCTCCCATCTACTTTCTCAACAATCCTCTCCAAGAAGTTCTGTCGCTCAAGATTTTGGGTCTCACTATCTGCCATGATCTTTCTTGGGAAAACCACATTTCCAAGCTGGCCTCCAAAGCCAGTCGCCCACTGGGCATCCTCCGTCGTGCGAAGTCCTTCCTCGGCACACCTGAGCTCCTCACCACATACAAGGCTTTCATCCGCAGCTCAATGGAATACTGTTCTCCCCTATGGGCCGGTGCTCCTGCCTCACACCTAGCTCGGCTTCACGCTGTTGAAACCAAAGCTTTCAGAATTATTGGAATCTCCCGCGATGAAGCTATCTCTGAGGGCCTTTCACTCACTCACCGCAGGCAGGTAGGTGGTCTTTCTGTCTTCTACCGACTCCTCTCCGGCCTTGCACCCCCAGCTCTCTCTGTGCTCTGTCCCCCAAATATTCCTACAGGTCGCACAAGATCTGCCAGCAACCCTCTGATGGTTAAACTGCCGAAATCTCGGCTCTCTGCTCACCTTCACTCTTTCATTCCTCTTTTCTCCCGCCTCTGGAACAAACTCCCTCACTCCCTTCAATCCCACTCCTCCCTCCAGGTCTTTAAAACAGCTGTTCACCACCATCTCTTATCTTCCCCCATCCAAAACCTTGAACTTTTCTACCCCCGCTAATTCACCCCAGATCCAACTTGTTTGAAATTCCAACTTCTTTCCTGGAAGTCCTGGCAGTGTCCATATGTTTTATACCTCTCCCACCGCCCCCTTCCCACGCCCCCCCCCCCCCAAAGCCCTCGCCCTCTCTCAGATCTCTCGATGTCTCCATGTCTCTCGGTCCCTGCTCTCAAATGTTGTGTTTGTGTCCTTCCCCCTCTCTCCCCATCTTGTCTACCGCTCCCGATGTTATTTGTTTTATGTGTCGGTTTGTCTTTCTGTGTGATTAATGTTCGCTCTTTCACGAGCCTCGACCTTGTATACAAAAAAAAAAAAAAAAAAAAAAAAAAAAAATAGGAGCCAATAGGATTAAAATTGATTATAATTGATTATTACAAAAACCACCCTGGTGTTCGTGTGCAGCCACCCTGCTGCTGGTTGCATCATTTTTCTGTGGGCGCGTCTGCCGCTGATGCAATGCCTCGCTATAACCAGTTATCTGGTACTCATTTTCCCCACCACAGAAGAATGACAGGCTGAGTCAACCCCACCTGGCGTTAATTCAATGGGATTCTAACTCAGGACCGTAGGATCCCAAGCCCGCCGCCCTAACCGTTAGGCCAACACCAGCTCATATTTTGAGATGAAAATTGATGATTTTAGAAGCTTGACCTTGAGTTGACCTTTTAATCTCGAAAGTAGTTGGTTTCCCAATTCAGTGATGCACAATGTAATTAGTTTAATTATCAAGTTAATAGAATGAAAAGTGACAATTTTTTAAAAAGAAAATTTATGATTTTAGAACTTTGACCTTGACCTTTGACCTTTTGACCTCAAAAAAGTTGGTTTCCCAATTCAGTGATGCACTTTGTAATTGATGTTTAATATTCAAGTTCATAGGATGAAAAGTGATGATTTTTCAATTGAAAATTGATGATTTCAGTAGTTTGATCTCGAGTTGACCCTTGACCTTTTGACTTGAAAAATATTTGCTTTCCAAATTCAATGTGGGACTATGCAATTGCTGTTTAATTTTAAAGTCAATCAGATGAAAATTGATAATTTTTCATATGAAAATTTATGCTTTTGGAAGTTTGACCTTGAATTGATCTTTGCCCCTTTGACCTAAAAAAAAAAGTTGGTTTCCCAATTTAGTGATTCAATATGCAAAAGCTGTTCAATTTTCAAGTCAATTGGATGAAAAATGGCGAATTTAGAAATTGGACCTCCAGATGAACTTTGACCTCAAAATCAAGAGGCTTCTCAAGTGTGATGACTTCTAACTTTGTAAAGTTTCATAACGATTGGTTTAGAATTTGGACCTGTAGGCGAGTGACAAACAGAAAGACAGAATAACAAACGCAACAGACCAATATGCTTGAAAAATCTTAGATTTTGAAAGTAACAAACAAACAGACGGGGGTGAAAACATAACCTCCATCCACCCTTAGTGGCGGGGGTTATTAGACTTTAAGAACAGAGTTGATTTGTTTTTCTCTGGAGCAGTGTTTAATTTGTTCGAGAAAACTGAAATTCTGAAATTACTATCCTTGCTGCACGTCCATGTTCAAGCACAACACTAGTCTCAAGTTTTAAGAGCATTCAAAATCTAAAGGTCAAATTGAAAGCTCGAGATGTAGTCGCAGTGCAATGATACTTAAAACTCGTAGATGTACTCTCATCCAATACCATGTCATTTAAAAGTACAGTATATAGAAGCATAGCACAGTACTCACATTCAAATGGTACGTAATTAATAGACATACTTACATGCGTCGACTGGGGCCTCATCGTGGTTTAGTTTGATATATATATATATATATATATATATATACATATATATATATATATATATATATATATATATATATATATATATATATATATATCTATCTATATATCTATCTATCTATCTATCTATATATATATATACTAGCTTGGCTCGGCTCGCGCGTCGTTTCTGAGGAACGGGCTTATTTTAGCTGAGAATAATGACTGTACCTGAGTTGCTGTGTTGTCATGATTTACACCAATCATAATACAAACAATATTATTTTGCACAAATGTATTTGTTGTGTTTGTGATATTACATTTTTATAGGCAATTTCGGTTGAAGATTCAGGTTGAATGTTTTTTTTTTTCAAGAAAGAACCCTTCAGCACATACAATGGGGAGGGGTAGGTGCAGACTGGAAGTTTGGGACGATTAAACCTCACCACCACGAAATTAAAAACACCTTACGGCCATAAAACCCGTAATAAAAACACCTCACAGCCATAAAATTAAAAACACCTCATCACCACATAATTAAAAACACGTCACCACCACATTGTTATAAATACCTCACCACCACGTAATTCGAAACACCTCACCACCATGTGATTTAAAAACACCTCACCACCACATAATTCAAAATACCTCACCACCACGTGATTCAAAACACTTCACCACCATGTGATTTAAAAACACCTCACCACCACATAATTCAAAATACCTCACCACCACGTGATTCAAAACCACCACCACGTTATTAAAAACACTACATAACCACGGAAACAAAAGTTTCAGGGAGTAGTTCAGTGACAACAGACACTGCCCATATAATATGTCGATACAGTCACGTGAAAAAGTAAGTACACCCCATGTAAAGTTTTGACTTTTTCAACATATTTCAACCTACAGCTATTTGATCTTCATTTCAACAATATTGATAGATAAAGGTGATATAATATAACAAATATCATGAAACATTTACATTTTGTTGTCCATTGTATAATTTAAATAAACATAAATGCAAATTTCACGTGTGGAAAAAGTAAGTACACCCCGACATTTATCACTACTTCAAACACCTAAACTTTGAATCAGGTGCACCAGCTCAGGTGAAAATGATGAGAACATCGTCAAAGAGGATCTTGGAGGAACCTGTCTTATTTAAACCTCAGACATTTAGTTTGGTTTGCTCTTTGTTGTTGAAGTGTGCGGCGTCACCATGCCTAGATCAAAAGAGCTCTCTGAGGCCTTCAGAAAGAAGGTTATAGATGCCTACGAGTCTGGGAAGGGATTTAAAGAGATCTCCAAACAATTTTAAATCAATCATTTGACTGTCCGGAAGATCATCTACAAGTGGAGAAGATTCCAAACAACTGCCAACTTGTTCAGGCCGGGCTGCCCCGGCAAGTTCAGCCCGAGAGCAGACCGCAAGATGCTGAAAGAAGTCTCTAAGAACCCCAGAATGTAATCACGGGACATACCGGTAGATCTTGCCACTGTTGATGTCAAAGTGTACGAGTCTACCATTAGAAAAAGGCTGCACAAATTTGATCTATATACATGGGAGGTGTGCCAGGAGGAAACCTTTGCTGTCCAGAAAGAACATCAGGGCAAGACTAAAGTTTGCCAATGAACACCTCAGCAAAGACCAGCACTTCTGGAACAATGTGCTCTGGACAGATGAGTCAAAGGTAGAGCTATTTGGCCACAGTACCAGAAGGCATGTTTGGCGAAAACCAAAGACAGCATTTGACCACAAGAACCTGATACCAACTGTAAAGCATGGTGGTGGAAATATTATGGTTTGGGGCAGCTTTGCTGCATCAGGGTCTGGGCAGCTCACCATCATATAATCCACTATGAATTCTTCATTGTACCAGAGGGTGCTTGAGGATAATGTGAAGCCATCTGTCGGAAAGTTGAAGCTCAACTGAAGGTGGACCTTGCAACATGACAATGACCCTACACATACCAGTAAATCCACCAAGGAATGGCTGAAAAGAAAGAAATGGAGGGTTCTGGAATGGCCAAGTCAAAGCCCGGATCTAAATCCCATTGAGATGTTGTGGGGGGGATTTGAAACGAGCTGTGCATGCAAGAAACCCCTCAAACATCGCACAGCTGAAAGAATTCTGCATGGAGGAGTGGGCAAAAATTCATACCAGTCGATGTCAGAGACTGGTAGACAGTTATAAGAAACGCCTACTTGAGGTTGTTTCTGCCAAAGGGGGGCAATACCACCTATTAGAGCCAAGGGTGTACTTACTTTTTCCACATGCGAAATTTGCATTTATGTTTATTTAAATTATACAATGGACTACGAAATGTAAATGTTTCATGATATTTGTTATATTATATCACCTTTATCTGTCAATATTGTTGAAATGAAGATCAAATAGCTGGATGTTGAAATATGTTGAAAAAGTCAAAACTTTACATGGGGTGTACTTACTTACCTTTTCACGTGACTGTATATAGATAAATGACTGCATCTGAGTTGCTGTTTTGTCATGGTTTACACCAATCATAATTCAAGCAATCATAATGCACAAATGTATTTGTAATATACGTGATATTGCATTTCATAAACAATTGAAGTTGAAAACTTAAATTGAAAAAAAAAAAAATGTTCCCAAAAAAATTCCAAAAAAAAAAAAAAATTGGAAATTTTTTCAAAAGAAATACCCTGAGGACATACCGACGGGAGAGATAGGTGTATACCAGAAGTTTGGTACGATTTCACAAAAGTTTGAGGGAGTAGTTCAGTGACAAGAAAACACAACACAACACAAGACAGACACTGCACAGATATGTATATATATATATATATATATATATATATATATATACATGTATGTATGTATGTATGTATGTATGTATGTATTTATGTATGTATGTATGTATGTATGTATGTATGTATGTATGTATGTATGTATGTATGTATGTATTCTCCACCAGTGTGCTCGTCGCTCGTTCTGTCCCTGTGCATCTCTGCCTCTCTGTCTGTCCGTCTGGGTGGTTCTTCAAAATGAAATCCCTGCCATTTTTTGTTCCGTGTTATATACACCTCACAGGCCTCACAGGCCTCACAGGCCTCTGGTGTACCTGAACAGCGGAAAGTTGCCTGCGTCGGTGCTATGGTTACACGAGTGGTTGTATGTGTGGATATTTGGAGAGATGAGTGTTTCCTGATAAGAATAAGGTAAGTTGTGTGTTTGTGGTGTCTCAGGTTTTGGTTTTATCAGTGTTTACAAAATGTGCGTGGATTGGAGACTCAAGGATGTGTGAGCTATGACATTTTTTTAATTTTTTTACAAATAAATGCGTATAAATTTTCTTTCAAGCAAATTATGCATTTCGTTATATGCTTGTCATTGAAGGCGAAAGACGAAAAACTGAAGTTAGGGATCGAACTGTTGTCTAATTATATTGTTTCATATTCCCGGCGTGGTATATATAAAGTGCTGCGTTAACTTTTCCAACTACTGTACATATTTAAGCAATACTTCGAAGAACTTTGGTCGTAATAAGTTCAATATGTGGACTAACTATATGGAATACAATATTTATTAATAACGTTTGTTAATGAAAGAATTTTGCATTTGTAAAGAGAAGTTGAATTTGTAAAGCATACACACGTTCTGAGGTTCTGACATAGCCTTCTTTAAATAGAAAGATTGCCTGATTGTGTTGCCGACACAAAGGTTGGTTGCTTTCATGAAATGATCTGAGCACTGTAATGCTGTCATACTGTGCTGGAATATAATCATATGCGTTTGGTGAGTATTTGGTGATGGGTGGTGAGAACTTTTGAGGAATTGGGTTTGACTGGAGGGGTGGGTGGATGACTTTTGAGGACTTGGTTTCACTGGGGGAGGTGGGTAGATGACTTTTTAAAATTGGGGTTGGCGGAGTTGGTTCTGAACAAGCAACAGCTTTCGCTGGACAATATTAAATAATATGATATTTAACTGTCCTCCCCCTCCCCCGCCCCCGCTCTCAACGAACCAGGGGGGGGGGGGGGAGGGAGAATTGAGGGGTTGTGGTGGGTGGAGGTTCATTGTGCAGGGAGGGGGGAGGGGGTTGCCTGGGTGAGGGATTGAGGCTTGGAATGCGGAGATGATTTAAGCCTTCAGGTTTGGGGTAAGTTTGAAAGTTGCGCTTTGGAATAAGCGGTGGTGACTCTTTTTTTTTTTTTTTTTGTATACAACATCGCGGCTCGTGTAAGAGCTACAGCATTGATCACAAAAAGACAAACTCACACATGAAACATAAAACATATGATAAAGGGAGTGGGAGAACAAGATGGAGAGCAGGGACATCGAGAGATCTGTGGGAGGGAGAGGGCTTGGGGGGAGGAGGCATGGGAAGGGGGGGGGGGAGGAGGCATGGGAAGGGGGGGGGGGGGGAGGAGGCATGGGAAGGGGGGGGGGGTGGGAGAGGTATAAAACACATGACACTGCTCGGACTTCCAGGAACGAAGTCGCTATTTCAAAAAAGTGGATCTGGGGTAAATTAACAGGGGTAGAAGAGAGCAAGGTTTTGGATGGGGGAATATAAGAGATGGTGGTGAACAGCTGTTTTAAAGACCTGGAGGGACGAGTGGGATTGAAGAGAATGAGGGAGTTTGTTCCAGAGACGGGAGAAAAGAGGAATGAAAGAGTGAAGGTGAGCAGAGAGTCTTGATTTTGGCAGTTTCACCAGAAGAGGGTTGCAGGCAGATCTTGTGCGACCTGTCGGAATATTTGGGGGACAGAGCACAGAGAGAGCTGGGGGAGCAAGGCCGGATAGGAGTCGGTAGAAGACAGAAATACCACCAACTTGGGGAATTGGAGTTGAAGCCTTGAAGTTCGACTTTACGTTGCGTGGATGTTCTGCCGGTATACATACATACATACATACATATATATTGTTGCGGTGGTTCAAATTATCCCACTCCTTCACAACAATTTGTTGCGGGGGCCGGGTTCAAAACCCCCTTCTTGCACAACAATTTTTTTGCGTGATTCCCCTCGGTTAATACCGGAGAATCACGAATACCTTCAAGGTGCACGGATCAAGGTGCACGCCCGTGCCGAAGAACCGTGCGATCAAACCCTCGCTTTCACACACCTTATTCAATTGCGTGCCGAGTGGATTTGCACGGTGTGGAAAGCGGCGTTACCCCACGAGATTTATGGACCTGAGTCTAGCCAAATGCGGTCCCGGATTATGCTAGGCCAATGGAGAAAATACGTACCGAACAGGTTGGAAAGTAACAACAAAATGTACAGCCTCTTATTTAGAAGGCACAGAGAAACAGAGACGAAGATACACCTTACCAACGCCTACCTACTAATAACCCCGACTTGGCACCTTCACACTCCGACACACACACACTCACAGGGAAAAAGACACTGGTTAAGGGCGTACCGATGTACGTACTGGGGTTCCTCGCAATTGGCCACGTGGTCTGGTGTGCGCAGTTCACGGCTCGATGAGGTCAGGTCCGAAGGACGAACCGCCGCCTCGAAGTTGGTATAGACGAACTTCAGGACAGGTTGGACAAGCTTGCAGGTCAGCCGGATGGTGCAAAAGATCGGCGCAGAAGCGATTGGTGTCGACGAAGAACAAAAGCCAAAACACGTGTCGTTGGAGCTAAAACAAGAGAGTCCAGAGCAGGGTGTCGTCTACGTGGCAAAATCCCAGGCAAGGCAAGATTGAACAGAGCAGGAGGTCGTCTTGTGCGCAGCGAAATCCTCGGCAAAAGAGAATGATAATGCGTGGGCTATTATCAGACCTGCCAACGCCCTTCAAAATGTTCCAGAGCGTCCCATTGGCTGAGGCTTGTCGCATCATGGCGAGGTGTTCCCGCCTCCTCACTGGTCACGTGGGCCTGTGCTTCTGGCCACGCCTTCCTGCACATTAGTAATGGCTTCTCCCAGCCACGAAGGCTTGACATCCTGCCTAACTCAACGCATATTTGGTCTTTATTACTACACAATGGGAAAGGGCTCATCTTTACATTCAATAAGACATATCTAACTACTGCAGGCTACATGTTGTCGTGCAACGAACTATAGGGGGTTTGCCTCTATGGCACAACCACAACAATATATATATATATATATATATATATATATATATATATATATATATATATATATATATATATATATATATATATATGTATATATATATATACATATATATATATACATATATATATATATATATATATATATATATATATATACATATATATATATATATATATATATATATATATATATACATATATATATATATATATATATATATATATATATATATATATATACATATATATATATATATATATATATATATATATATATATATATATATCAGAAAGAAGAACAGACATAGTGAAAGCTTTTCATCTTTCTAACGACGAGCAGGATTCTTGACTGCAATCTACCGCAAGTGTACCTTCACTGGGCAGTGCACATGGTGGGATTCCTTCAGCTCAACATACGACAAGATTACTCTTATGAACACCCTTGTTAGTAGAGTGTGGGCCATCTGTTCACCATGCCAACTTGTTGCTGAAATTCAGTACATTAAAACTGTTCTGCGTGCTGACGGCTACCCTGAGCGGCTCATCTGTGGTTCATTCAACGCAAAACTGCCAATCTGTCTAAGGATGCTCTTTTTTGTCCAGAAGTGTCCAGTTTACCGTACGCTGACATGGAGAGGTAAAATCTCTCAAAGGTTTGAATTGCTTCCTTCAGTCCAGAAAGATGTGCTCCCTATCACAATTGTGCTCTCTACCCTACCACAAGTGTATTGTTTGGTGAGAGCTGATTGGTTATTCCCTCCATCACATGTGAGATGAGGGTGGGTCTTTGTTTTACATATATACAGGGTGTCCGAAAAGTCTGGAATCATAGGAAAAAAATATTGTCCAAGAATATGCTCAACACACTTCCCTCGTACATGGGATAGACTTTTTTTGGGCTAGCGTGAAATTTAGCATTAACACTTTCCACAATTTCCTCAGCTGTGTGAGGTCGGCCAGACCGAAGCTTGTCCATCACAGATCCCGTTTCTTTAAATTTGCGGACAAGCTTGCATACCACGCTTTGGTTAATTGGCCTTTTTCCGGATGTCTTGCATTGAACTCTTCAGTCACTCTTCTTTGGGACCACTCTTCCCGGCCATGGAGAAGGATAATCTCAATTCGCTCCTCTAAATTTAATGCATTGGGTCAATATTAATCTGAAAAAAAGAAAACAAATAAATAAAAAAGATTTCCCCTATGATTCCAGACTTTTCGGACACCCTGTGTACAACACAACACCAGGCATTTAAAGGCCATTTTCCCTGCTAGAGCGGTATGGTATGCACATATCTCTCCCGTCGGTATGTCCTAAGGGTATTTTTATTTGAAAAATCTTCCAATTTTTTTTTGGAATTTTTTGGGGAATTTTTTTTTTCAACTTCAATTGTTTATAAAATGTGATATCACGTATATTACAAATACATTTGTGCAAAATAATTGTTTGAATTATGATTGGTTTAAACCATGACAAAACAGCAACTCGGGTACAGTCATTTATCTTTACATCTACACATCTGGGCAGTGTCTGTGTTGTCACTTAACGACTCCCTCAAACTTTTGTTTCCGTGGTTGTGAAGTGTTTTTAATAACGTTGTGGTGGTTTTGAATCACGTGGTGGTGAGGTATTTTGAATTATGTGGTGGTGAGGTGTTTTTAAATGATGTGGTGGTGAGGTGTTTTTAAATCACATGGTGGTGAGGTGTTTTTAAATCACATGGTGGTGAGGTGTTTTGAATTATGTGGTGGTGAGGTGTTTTGAATTACGTGGTGGTGAGGTATTTATAATTACGTGGTGGTGAGGTGTTTTTAATTATGTGGTGGTGAGGTGTTTTGAATTAGTTGGTGATGAGGTGTTTGAATTACATGGTAGTGAGGTGTTTTGAATTATGTGGTGGTGAGGTGTTTTGAATTACGTGGTGGTGACTGGTGAGGTATTTATAATTACGTGGTGGTGAGGTGTTTTTAATTATGTGGTGGTGAGGTGTTTTGAATTAGTTGGTGATGAGGTGTTTGAATTACATGGTAGTGAGGTGTTTTGAATTACTTGGTGGTGAGGTGTTTTTAAATGATGTGGTGGTGAGGTGTTTTTAATTTCGTGGCTGTGAGGTGTTTTTATTGCATGTTTTATGTCTGTGAGGTGTTTTTAATTTCGTGTTGGTGAGGTGTTTTTATTACGTGTTTTATGGCTGTGAGGTGTTTTAAATGACTTGTTGGTGAGGTGTTTTTAATTGTGTGGTGGTGAGGTGTTTTTATTACGTGTTTTATGGCTGTGAGGTGTTTTAAATTACATGGTGGTGAGGTGTTTTTAATTACGTGGTGGTGAGGTGTTTTTAATTATGTGGTGGTGAGGTGTTTTAAATTACTTGGTGGTGAGGTGTTTTGAATTACATGTTGGTGAGGTGTAATCGTCCCAAATTTCTAGTCTGCACTTACCCCTCCCCTATGTGTGTGCTGAGGGGTTCTTTGTTGAAAAAAAAAAACATTGAACCTGAATCTTCAACCTAAATTGCCGATAAAAATATAATATCACAAACACAACAAATACATTTGTGCAAAGTAATTGTTTGTATTATGATTGGTGTAAGTCATGACAACACAGCAACTCAGGTATAGTCATTAGCCTCAGTTAAAATAAGCCCGTTCCTCAGTAACGACGCGCGAGCCGAGCCAAGCCAGTATATATATATACAGTCACGTGAAAAAGTAAGTACACCTCATGTAAAGTTTTGACTTTTTCAACATATTTCAACATACAGCTATTTGATCTTCATTTCAACAATATTGATAGATAAAGGTGATATAACATAACAAATATCATGAAACATTTACATTTTGTAGTCCATTGTATAATTTAAATAAACATAAATGCAAATTTCACATGTGGAAAAAGTAAGTTTCTTCCTGACGCCAACCCTTTTAGTCGCCTCTTCCGACACTCAGGGATACAGTGTACCTATTTTAAACCGGGGTACACACCGGTATTTATTTATTTATTTTATTATATATTTTTAATAGGGGTTAGGGTTAGGGTATTGAAATGAAGAATGCTGTGTTTTTTCACACTCATTAATAACTATAGAATTGGGACCAACAACTTTTTTCAACATAATTAATACACAAAATCAACCACACCGAAGAACCTGCCAATATCCCTAACTTATTGTGAGTAGTGTATATGTACATATGTCTAATTAGTTGACATATGTGGGAAAATTACGCGCCCATAACAGGAATCGAATCCAGGTCCTCTAGTGAAACACACCAGTGCTCTGCCATCTGAGCTATTTGGGCGACCCTATCAGTTTGGTAGATCAGCGATGCTGTCCAAATTTTAATGTGTTGTTGGATGTGAATTCCCCTGCAGACGACTGGTAGCTACTTGATAGGTTTACTAGTTAGTGTTTTGGTAGATTTATTAAGAGGTTTTGTGTTGTATTAAATCTATTGTCCGTGCCATCCCTTCATAGGAAGTGTACCAACTTCCCGATAGACAGGAAGTATAGAACAGTTTTCTTGTGTTGAAGTGCCTGGGCTTTGTGGAAGGCGGTTGTACATTACTTCTCCGAGGTTATGAAATTAAAAGCCTGCGCCATGCCTCAGAAAAGTTGAGCTTGGTGGGCCACGGTTGCAAAAGAGCCCGTCGAAGCTTTGTTTACTGTTGAGTTGAGCTGGATACAAACGAACTGTGCTGAAGATGAAACGTTGCCAATAATTATGCCATCAAAGTCGTCCTTGTTTATACTTTCCATAACTTGTTGTGGACTTTAAAGACCCCTTCGTGTTTTATATTTATTTATGAAATGATGGTTTAAAGGGGCCAGTACTGTGGAATGGTAATAGAGAATATAGTAATGTACACAAAATTCCCATCCCTCTCCAATTAGCATCTGTCCTCTCCTGAATGCAGCAAGCAACATCTTGTTCTTTGCCAATTCATAACGATTGTTTTTCTTCCTGAGTGCTGTCATTGTGTTACCCTGAGGATGAAACAGGATTTCAAATGAATAAACAGCAGTATAGTACTGCATGTACCCTCATGCTCATTGCCCTGTAGTATTGAGCAGTGCGTGCGGCCTCATGAAGTTTTCACAACATTGATAAATAATTATGTGCTAGGTTGTTTTACTTGTTACTGTGGTGACCCTGAATAAGCGGGGCACCAATCACCTAGTTAGGGTTCGGGGTTAATGTTACTGCTGGGATTGTAACCACCAACTCGATAGGAATGTTAACTATTCCATCTCCTCCTTTGCGCATGATCACTACATTTGTGCCCATGCAGCAACAACATGAATCAATGAAATGTTTTCATCGTATTTTATTGGAATGAAACTATTGTCATTAAACTTTTTCAGTGAAATATATGAAAATGGACCACAACCGTTATTATTTAAGCAAATAAGATAATTACTTCTAAATGATGAAATGAGCATTTTTTTGGCAATAATTATGGTAAATTATTTTTCATGCTAATGATAACAATGACGTAATTTTACTGTGATTATTGTGATTGACAAAAAAAAAAAACCCTCAAATAACTGTATTGTAAGGTTTGTTGATGTGTCTGTCGTGGTTCACGATCCCTGTGCTGCTCGGCCTTTGGCAGGTCGTGCGCTTCGAGGATGAGTCAGCAAGTGCGCGGCTCCCCAGGGCGTGGGCGCATGTCCAGCACAGGAAGTATGGGTGGAGGAGGTCCAGCATCGCCCAGCGCCGCCAAGCGCCTCTACCGAAACCTCTCGGGAAAGTTCCGCAGCAGCAGTTCCTCGCTGGAGGATAATATGCCAGTGAACCACGGCGACCGCCAGCGGAAATCTTCTACCGTACGGGTTTCAAACCAGTGCAAAGTAGATTTTCTGCTTTTAAATTCTTCAGTTTTATCTTCAGAAAAACCTGCCTGCTTTCTTCCAGCATTTATTAAAATCATCATTTACATAGATTATCCATTCATTTATTTATTTATTATCTTCTTTCTGTTTTGCTTTCAATATTTCTCCCTTTTATACCTTATTCTTTTATACCTTCAAGGTTTTATACCTTATCCTTCACATAAAAAGGATGTTTGTAAAAAAAAACAAAAAAATCCTTTATCACTACCTCATAATATGCTTGCCATTATCACTCACAAGAAAATAGCAAACCTCGTAATAAGTACAAACTAATTAGTTTAGGATTAATAATTTTGCATATTCTCAAATCACTCTCTGCACTATTCATAAACCTACAACTGTAATTTTTCCAATCATAATATTTAAAGTATGGCAGATAGGTGCAGGAATTGTGCCTTTGATGATACAAGCATGGCATTTGGCACACAGTCAGAGTATGCCCTAAGGAAGATATTTGGCTATAGGGCCATCGCAGATTTGTCCTTTTTTGAAAGATGGCCGCCATTGTTGTCACAGGACACATCTGCGATGGCCCTATAGCCAAATATCTTCCTTAGGGCATACTCTAACTGTGTGCCAACTCTCGTGCTTGTATCATCAAAGGCACAATTCTCCCAAATATTTCACCTATCTGCCGTAAAAGGAGCACCTTTTAAACTAGTGCAATGATCAATATAATGGCAGTCATTGGTATATTATGTTTGTATTAACATTATTATTTGTTATGATTACTTTAATATTCAGAATAACAATAATATGTTGCAGGACTGTAGGACCTTTTTCATTAGGATGGTTGACCCCCTGGGATTGTATGAATGCACAGTTTCATAGTGGAGAGTTTGGACGGTAGTAAGGTGGGGTCTTTCACTCAGAGAGTAGAAAATGCATCGAATTGTCTCCATAGAAAGGTAGTGAGAGCAGAAACAGTAGTTAGATTTAAATATATGATTTAGCTAGGTATCTAGTTGGTGTAGAGATAGGAGGGTACTTTGATATTGGCAGGATTGTACAGGCTTGATGGGCCTAATGGCCTCTTCCTGCATTGAAGTGTCTTGTAACTCCTTGTAATACAGCTTGGATCATATTCTTATTCTTAATAATATTGTTAGCAACCAGTATTGTAATGAGTGATGCTGTTATGTGGTAATTGTTAGTTATTTCCACTTTAGCCAAAAACAATTCTGGGGAGGGGGAGTACAATGATGTTGATCTGCTGTTGAGACTTTTTGTTGTTGTGAAGTCCCTCAAACCTTGTCACGAATTCCTCAATCACAGAACATTTCAGCGAGCGAAGCTCTATTTGAGGCTGTTGAACTGCAGGACCTGGAGATGGTCCAACTTTTGTTGAGCCGCCACTCAGTGGAAGAACTGGACTTCAACACGCCCAACAGTGAGGGTCTCACCCCACTTGATGTGGCCATCATGACGAACAACTTGCCTCTGGCAAGAGCTCTGCTGCATGCTGGTGCGAAGGAGAGCCCACACTGTAAGACCTGGCACTTTGGCACTCACCCTATTCCTTCAGACACAATCACAGATACATTCATGGATCCACCAATAGAGTTGAAACTAGAACAGGGCTCGATAGAGCGTATACCTCCGCTAGGCTGTACAGTTTAGGCTTTGTAACCCACTGATAGGCTGGATCTGGATCCGAACCTGAACCAAAATCTCATCTGCTTGTTCTTGTCACCTAACCAACTCATCCATCAAGTTTCGTCATAATCCGTCCACAACTTTTTGAAATATCGTGCCATATATTATTTTTGGCTCCATCCCTCAATGCTGAAAAATCACTTGTTAATGAAAAATTCCTCTTTTCTGGATTCGGATCTTCTTCAACTCTAATCAATTAGTCCTCGTCACACACCCAATCTGTCCACCAAGTTTCATCCGACTCCGTCCGTAATGTTTTTAGATATCCTGCTCACAGAGAAACAGGCAGACAGACAGGGGTGAAAACACATTAGGTGGCGGAAGTAACATATAATAAAGTGACGCAACATCTCAGGACAAAAAAACTGCAGTCCCACTGATGTGACCAACTAAGCCGAGTTACAAGGTACATGCACTGAGGCACATGGTGCAAACTTTCACTGTGCTTCTTGTAAACAAGTGTTTATGTTCCTCCTGATGTTTATATGCGCTCGGCAACCACTTGTGATATTACTGCTCCACACTGTCGAAAGCACAAACGATCTCCTGCAGCCTGATTTTGTTTTGTTTTCGGAAAGCAGACACTAACATGAGTGTGTAACGAAATTCTGTAGCACCTAACACGATGGGTTTTTCTTTTCCATCGCTATGTGTCAGTCACGAGCGCAGAGGACCGAGAATGTCATCTTGAAGCACTGGCAAGTGAGGCTGCACGACGTGCAACAGAGATGGCCGCTGTGCACGCAGGATCTGAATCCGGTTCACCTGAGGAAGACACGGAGTGCCAGCTGCACACGTGGGAGTGGCGTTTGAAGCTGCTCCGCCGCATGCAGGCTGGTTTCCAGCATGCTGGTAAAGTAAACACCCATTACCTTTGGCTCTCTTTCATCTGACCACTGTTTTCCTTTCAGTCTTTACACTACTACTGAATGTGTTTCAAATACTAATTGTGACTCTCTAATGGTTCTCTCATCCTCTCCCCACTCATCTCTTTCTCTCTCTCTCTCCTCCGTCTCTCTCTCTCCACCTCCTCATGTCTGTCCTTCTCCCTTCATATTGCTCTACCTCTTTCCCCACCTCTCTCATGTCTTGTTTTTTTCTGCCCCATTATCCTCTCTAGCTCCTCCAGAGGCGCCAACCAACATATGTCTCTCTGTGGTTGGAAGCAGCACCTTGTCTGTATCATTTCATGAACCAATGAGCATGAATTCGGCTATGGTGACCAAGTACAGAGGTGTGGATTTGTAGCAATTAAAGTACAATTTTCATTCATCATAATTCTCCGCCATTGCATTTGGTCCAGTTTAGATGGAACTAGATTAGAGTTTAGTTTCGATAGTTTAGTTTAGTTAGTTTAGATGGAACTAGATGGAACCAGTTTAGATGGAATAGATAGAAAGGCCCCTTCTTGGGAATAAAAGGTCTGTTCTTAGTTTGCTTCAGAAAGGAAACAAAGTTCTTCTGTCTCTACAAACTCATTGCAGATTTAAAACCCAGTGTCATATATTTCATGAAAAACTTGGGTCAACAATGGAATTTAAAACTTTCATATCAAACTTTTGTGCGGATATATTTGAAATGAGAGATTTGAAAGAGATTTGAGAAGCCTATCAGAGTATCAGAATGACCTGTGGTTTGTCAAGTTACAGTTTACGCATTAATGCTTGAATTATACTTTCGACTATGAAGTCAAAAGTATAATGCCTTTCCAAAAACATTCGATTATTAAAAGCTTTACAATCACAATAGGATTCGCTGCAGTGAGCTACTACTCTACAGAGGATGCAACTTAAGATGTACTTAAGGAACTTTGGCTGAAAATTACTCTGAATTGTCATCACTGAGAGACCAAGAGACTTAAACATTTTGTACGACAATAGTCTTTTTTACAAGGCCAGGTTTCTGCAAGATTGCTTTTTTGAGAAAGTTTTCGGTTCGAATTATTATAAGCAACGCCCGTAATCACCCGATCTGTCATTCTGTGGCCTCTGCATTCTGGAGACCTTCAAGCAACCACAGAAAGCTAGATTATGGATTTTTATTATTTTTATTTTTTTTGTATACAAGATCGAGGCTCGTGAAAGAGCTAACATTAATCACACAAAAAGTCAAACCGACACACAAAACACAAAATAAGGGGAGCGGTAGACAAGATGGGGAGAGAGGGGGAAGGACACAAACACAACATTTGAGAGCAGGGACATCGAGAACTATGTGCGATATTATCGCACAAAGGACAACTCTGAAAGGGATAAACATCAACAGTTCTTCAGGTAATCAATGTGTTTTTTTTTTGTGAAATTAACTTTGACTATTTCTATTACCGGCAGTTCCTCTATGAAAACTAAAAAAAAAAGACCATAACGAATGTGCTATTATGAGAACTATTATGTTTAGAGTGCATGAAATTGCTCATGGGTGACAATTGAACGCAGTCTCGAGAGCAGCAGCAGCCAAAATCAACCTGCTGGCTTCCGACGACCCCTGGAATAATTTTTATAATGCTTATTGCCAAATTGCATGGTGAGCCAAATGTTAGAGAAATTACCGTTGTGCTTTTAGTGACACTTTTTTTTTTGCTGACTATCCTTTTTTTTTGAAAACAAGGATTTTCTGATAGTTTCCAAAGGGTAATCCATCATCTGAACTTAACACTGTTATTTTCGATTAGGTACTAGAATTATTTGGCTACGCACAAACAGGCTCTTCTCTTTCATAAGCAGCACATGGCTGCCGCGTGGCATGATTGGCCAAGGATGTGGCTGTGCCGCTGATGCAACGCCCTCTGCTGGTCAGGGCAGGAATTTGTGATTTGTTCATGGTGCCGGCGATAGCTCGCCTACTCTTCACGAAGGACACCGTAAATGGGACGCCCAGTTTATCGTTCATCCGAGGGATGGCACACACATTGATGAATCCCACTGCCTGTGAAACACCGGGAATGACAGTTTGTAGATGGGCTGTTATTTGAACCCAGGCTAGGCAGATTAGAGAGGAGTGTGCACAACTCCAGGACAAACATCCTGATGCACCAAAATAAATGATAGCAGCACAAGGAGGTAGAAATAAAATTGTGACGAGCTCCTTCTTTACTTGGGCGGAAACAGTGTGTGTGAATGTGTGAGACGGCACGTGACTGCGTACACGTGTGTGCTTGTGACTGAGTGTGTGTCAACATGTGTGTGTTTTTGTCTTTCTGTTTTATTGGAAAATGCACTATGCTGCTTCTCATAAATTGAAGAAACATTCAGATAAATACACTTTAAAACATTTTCCGTGGTTGCAAGATGGTGCAGTAGAGTACATGGGAAATCAGTTAAATAAAAAATTTCTTCATATTAAAAAAAACAGTTCGATTTAGTGTTAAGAAAAATGGATGTGCTTGGTAATGTACGTGTAATCTGCAAGGTATAACGTGTGCATATGTAATCACTGGTAATGGAAGATAGTACACATAAAATTACAAAATGCAATGGCGATTAGCATTATGGATATATGATAATACATGAAATCATCTAGCAAGGAAGGTAAACATGTAGGTGTCAAGATACATACCAATTTTGAAATTGAGACGGCATTGCCAGAATGACTGAACACACCTGAGGTCATAGATCTACATATTTATTATAGATCCTGGGTGAAAGGGTCTAAACTCGAACCACAATGAAGAATGGAGTCCGGATGATTATCTGGGCAGTCAAAAAAATCCATCACTTGCTTACAAGTTACTGAAATTTAGGTGTCAAGCAATTGGCTTTAGGCATACAACTATTTTACCCGTTATTGGTCATTAAATTATTAGAATTATTGTGAGAAACAGTTTTATGAAAAACGTGTGTGTGTGTGTGCGTGTGTGTGTGTGTGTGTGTGTGTGTGTGTGTGTGTGTGTGCGTGTTTTGCACATACTCATGTACACCATCAGTCATATATCATTTCTCCGAAAATTGTCACCATACATACAAAATTTGAACTTTTTGAATCTTTTCTTTTTAGTCTTTACCACTATTAAAGTGGGTATTTATACCAACACAATCTGCTGTTGTTCAAATTGCTGACTGAAAAGAAAGCATTGTACTGGGTAAAACACAAGATACTATTATCGTTTCATTTTTTTTGAAATGGGATTGTGAATGCAGATTCGCCTTTCCTTGCCCCATATAGAAAAAACACACCAACCCTCTGCTCTCCAACATTATGCCCCTTCAGTTTGAAATGACTACCTAGCATCTTAATTGAGATTTCCACATCATTATCTGCAAATTGCTTTTTTTCTTTTGTATACAGAATCGAAGCTCGTGTAAGAGCGAACACATCGAACATGAAAACATGCACAGACACATAAAACATGCAATGAAGGGAGCGGGAGACAAGAGGGGGAGAGACGGAAGCACACAAGCACAACAACAGAAGAGAACAGGGACGTCGGTAGATCTGTGGAAGGGGGAGGGCTGGGGAGGAGGGAGGGGTACACGGTATAAAGCAAATTAAGACTTCTAGGAATTTCAGGAAAGAAGTTGGGGATTTAAAGAGGCGGGTTTGGGGTGTTTTAACGGGGGTAGAAAAGATCAAGGTTTTGGATGGCCACACAAAGTTGGTTGGCATAGTTGGTGGCATTGGGCAAGTGATGCACCTTCCATGAGCTCTACAGTGCCCCTATGGGCAGGGCTCCAATTGGGAGGCCCAAATGAAAAGGTAAAATATCAGAAATTGAAAGTTTTATTTTATTTTAAACGTTTCATATAAACATCCGTTGAATCATATCACATGCAAATCGTAAAAAATCAAACAGTATCTTTAGAATTTCAATAAAAGCCACATCACTGTTCATATCGGTAAATATTATTCCATCGTGTTTCAAATCGTGATCGATACACTATGATCGTGATGATCGTGATCGTGAATCGTGATCGATAATCGTGTTCACAATCGTTATGTCGTATGTACTCCCGATACGTGTACCAAATTCCCGATACGTGTAACTGTACCAAATCAACAGTTAAAAGGATTTTGAGCCGATAGCTGTTACGGCCTTGGCAAGGTCGATGGAGACAGCGATCTGTTAGTGTATTCACCGCCCAAATATCTATGTGGAATTCTCTCATGTAGAGATTAAACGTTACGGCTGTTAAGGCCTTGGCAAGATCGATGGAGACAGCGTTTATTATACTTTTAATGAAGGACACTGTCTCACGCCCCAGTCCCCATCACGGATGGGGCTCAGCGGTTTACCCGAGCATGACGGCGAAGGGCAAGGTACACGCTGGCCCGTCCAGTGTAGCGCACGTGCGGCCCCGGACATCGAAGGGCATTAAATGTTCATTAAACATTAAACGTTCATTAAACATTAAACGTTCATTAAAGGATTACGAAACGAAAAACATTACGAAATTACGTTCACACCGTCACGTCAAACACTACCGTGAACACATACATCGTCACAATGAGAACATCGTCACAATGGACGTTATGCGAACGTGAATGTTATGCGGGATTCCGAACCTGAGAATACTGGAGACCAAAGCTGAAATTTGGAAAACTAAATAGCCTATTTTACTCCTGGAGATCCCAGGATTATCCACACAAAATATCGTTTCAATCGGTTCAGCAGTTTTTACGTTACCTTCAAACAGACGGACGGACATTTGGTGAATTATAGTAAGATATCACAGTTTTCAGTTATTATCACTTGAGAAAAATAATAACTGTGTTATATTATTATATCACAGTTTTCAGTTATTATCACTGGAGAAAAATAATAACTGTGTTATATTATTATATCACAGTTTTCAGTTATTATCACTGGAGAAAAATAATAACTGTGTTATATTATTATATTACAGTTTTCAGTTAGTATCACTGGAGAAAAATAATAACTGTGTTATGTTATTATATCACAGTTTTCAGTTATTATCACTGGAGAAAAATAATAACTGTGTTATATTATTATATCACAGTTTTCAGTTATTATCACTGGAGAAAAATAATAACTGTTATATTATTATATCACAGTTTTCAGTTATTATCACTTGAGAAAAATAATAACTGTGTTATGTTATTATATTACAGTTTTCAGTTATTATCACTGGAGAAAAATAATAACTGTGTTATATTATTATATTACAGTTTTCAGTTAGTATCACTGGAGAAAAATAATAACTGTGTTATGTTATTATATCACAATTTTCAGTTATTATCACTGGAGAAAAATAATAACTGTGTTATATTTATTATATCAGTTTTCAGTTATTATCACTTGAGAAAAATAATAACTGTGACATATTATTATATCAGTTTTCAGTTATTATCACTTGAGAAAAATAATAACTGTGTTATGTTATTATATTACAGTTTTCAGTTATTATCACTGGGGAAAAATAATAACTGTGTTATATTATTATATCAGTTTTCAGTTATTATCACTGGAGAAAAATAATAACTGTGTTATATTATTATATCAGTTTTCAGTTATTATCACTGGAGAAAAATAATAACTGTGTTATATTATTATATCAGTTTTCAGTTATTATCACTGGAGAAAAATAATAACTGTGATATATTATTATATCAGTTTTCAGTTATTATCACTTGAGAAAAATAATAACTGTGTTATATTATTATATCAGTTTTCAGTTATTATCACTGGAGAAAAATAATAACTGTGTTATATTATTATATCAGTTTTCAGTTATTATCACTTGAGAAAAATAATAACTGTGTTATATTATTATATCAGTTTTCAGTTATTATCACTGGGGAAAAATAATAACTGTGTTATATTATTATATCAGTTTTCAGTTATTATCACTGGAGAAAAATAATAACTGTGTTATATTATTATAACAGTTTTCAGTTATTATCACTTGAGAAAAATAATAACTATGTTATATTATTATATCAGTTTTCAGTTATTATCACTGGGGAAAAATAATAACTGTGTTATATTATTATATCAGTTTTCAGTTATTATCACTGGAGAAAAATAATAACTGTGATATATTATTATATCAGTTTTCAGTTATTATCACTTGAGAAAAATAATAACTGTGTTATATTATTATATCACAGTTTTCAGTTATTATCACTGGGGAAAAATAATAACTGTGTTATATTATTATATCACAGTTTTCAGTTATTATCATTGAAGAAAAATAATAACTGTGTTATATTATTATATCACAGTTTTCAGTTATTATCATTGGAGAAAAATAATAACTGTGTTATATTATTATATCACAGTTTTCAGTTATTATCATTGGAGAAAAATAATAACTGTGTTATGTTATTATATCACAGTTTTCAGTTATCACTTGAGAAAAATAATAACTGTGTTATATTATTATATCACAGTTTTCAGTTATTATCACTTGAGAAAAATAATAACTGTGTTATATTATTATATCACAGTTTTCAGTTATTATCACTGGAGAAAAATAATAACTGTGTTATATTATTATATCACAGTTTTCAGTTATTATCACTTGAGAAAAATAATAACTGTGTTATATTATTACATCAGTTTTCAGTTATTATCACTGGAGAAAAATAATAACTGTGTTATATTGTTATATCACAGTTTTCAGTTATTATCACTTGAGAAAAATAATAACTGTGTTATATTATTACATCAGTTTTCAGTTATTATCACTGGAGAAAAATAATAACTGTGTTATATTGTTATATCACAGTTTTCAGTTATTATCACTTGAGAAAAATAATAACTGTGTTATATTATTATATCACAGTTTTCAGTTATTATCACTGGAGAAAAATAATAACTGTGTTATATTCTTATATTACAGTTTTCAGTTATTATCACTGGAGAAAAATAATAACTGTGTTATGTTATTACATCACATTTTTCAGTTATTATCACTGGAGAAAAAGAATAACTGTGTTATATTATTATATTACAGTTTTCAGTTAGTATCACTGGAGAAAAATAATAACTGTGTTATATTATTATATCACAGTTTTCAGTTATTATCACTGGAGAAAAATAATAACTGTGTTATATTATTATATTACAGTTTTCAGTTAGTATCACTGGAGAAAAATAATAACTGTGTTATGTTATTATATCACAGTTTTCAGTTATTATCACTGGAGAAAAATAATAACTGTGTTATATTATTATATCACAGTTTTCAGTTATTATCACTGGAGAAAAATAATAACTGTTATATTATTATATCACAGTTTTCAGTTATTATCACTTGAGAAAAATAATAACTGTGTTATATTATTACATCAGTTTTCAGTTATTATCACTGGAGAAAAATAATAACTGTGTTATATTGTTATATCACAGTTTTCAGTTATTATCACTTGAGAAAAATAATAACTGTGTTATATTATTATATCAGTTTTCAGTTATTATCACTGGAGAAAAATAATAACTGTGTTATATTATTATATCAGTTTTCAGTTATTATCACTGGAGAAAAATAATAACTGTGTCATATTATTATAATCACAGTTTTCAGTTATTATCACTGGAGAAAAATAATAACTGTTATATTATTATATCACAGTTTTCAGTTATTATCACTTGAGAAAAATAATAACTGTGTTATATTATTACATCAGTTTTCAGTTATTATCACTTGAGAAAAATAATAACTGTGTTATATTATTATATCACAGTTTTCAGTTATTATCACTGGAGAAAAATAATAACTGTGTTATATTATTATATTACAGTTTTCAGTTATTATCACTGGAGAAAAATAATAACTGTGTTATGTTATTACATCACATTTTTCAGTTATTATCACTGGAGAAAAAGAATAACTGTGTTATATTATTATATTACAGTTTTCAGTTAGTATCACTGGAGAAAAATAATAACTGTGTTATATTATTATATCACAGTTTTCAGTTATTATCACTGGAGAAAAATAATAACTGTGTTATATTATTATATTACAGTTTTCAGTTAGTATCACTGGAGAAAAATAATAACTGTGTTATGTTATTATATCACAGTTTTCAGTTATTATCACTGGAGAAAAATAATAACTGTGTTATATTATTATATCACAGTTTTCAGTTATTATCACTGGAGAAAAATAATAACTGTTATATTATTATATCACAGTTTTCAGTTATTATCACTTGAGAAAAATAATAACTGTGTTATGTTATTATATTACAGTTTTCAGTTATTATCACTGGAGAAAAATAATAACTGTGTTATATTATTATATTACAGTTTTCAGTTAGTATCACTGGAGAAAAATAATAACTGTGTTATGTTATTATATCACAATTTTCAGTTATTATCACTGGAGAAAAATAATAACTGTGTTATATTATTATATCAGTTTTCAGTTATTATCACTTGAGAAAAATAATAACTGTGATATATTATTATATCAGTTTTCAGTTATTATCACTTGAGAAAAATAATAACTGTGTTATATTATTATATCACAGTTTTCATTTATTATCACTGGGGAAAAATAATAACTGTGTTATATTATTATATCACAGTTTTCAGTTATTATCAGTGGAGAAAAATAATAACTGTGTTATATTATTATATTACAGTTTTCAGTTATTATCACTGGAGAAAAATAATAACTGTGTTATGTTATTATATCACAATTTTCAGTTATTATCACTGGAGAAAAATAATAACTGTGTTATATTATTATATCAGTTTTCAGTTATTATCACTTGAGAAAAATAATAACTGTGTTATATTATTATATCAGTTTTCAGTTATTATCACTTGAGAAAAATAATAACTGTGTTATATTATTATATCACAGTTTTCAGTTATTATCATTGGAGAAAAATAATAACTGTGTTATATTATTATATCACAGTTTTCAGTTATTATCATTGGAGAAAAATAATAACTGTGTTATATTATTATATCACAGTTTTCAGTTATTATCATTGGAGAAAAATAATAACTTTGTTATGTTATTATATCACAGTTTTCAGTTATTATCATTGGAGAAAAATAATAACTGTGTTATGTTATTATATCACAGTTTTCAGTTATCACTTGAGAAAAATAATAACTGTGTTATATTATTATATCACAGTTTTCAGTTATTATCATTGGAGAAAAATAATAACTGTGTTATGTTATTATATCACAGTTTTCAGTTATCACTTGAGAAAAATAATAACTGTGTTATATTATTATATCACAGTTTTCAGTTATTATCACTTGAGAAAAATAATAACTGTGTTATATTATTATATCACAGTTTTCAGTTATTATCACTGGAGAAAAATAATAACTGTGTTATATTATTATATCACAGTTTTCAGTTATTATCACTGGAGAAAAATAATAACTGTGTTATATTATTATATTACAGTTTTCAGTTAGTATCACTGGAGAAAAATAATAACTGTGTTATGTTATTATATCACAGTTTTCAGTTATTATCACTGGAGAAAAATAATAACTGTGTTATATTATTATATCACAGTTTTCAGTTATTATCACTGGAGAAAAATAATAACTGTTATATTATTATATCACAGTTTTCAGTTATTATCACTTGAGAAAAATAATAACTGTGTTATGTTATTATATTACAGTTTTCAGTTATTATCACTGGAGAAAAATAATAACTGTGTTATATTATTATATTACAGTTTTCAGTTAGTATCACTGGAGAAAAATAATAACTGTGTTATGTTATTATATCACAATTTTCAGTTATTATCACTGGAGAAAAATAATAACTGTGTTATATTATTATATCAGTTTTCAGTTATTATCACTTGAGAAAAATAATAACTGTGATATATTATTATATCAGTTTTCAGTTATTATCACTTGAGAAAAATAATAACTGTGTTATATTATTATATCACAGTTTTCATTTATTATCACTGGGGAAAAATAATAACTGTGTTATATTATTATATCACAGTTTTCAGTTATTATCACTGGAGAAAAATAATAACTGTGTTATATTATTATATTACAGTTTTCAGTTATTATCACTGGAGAAAAATAATAACTGTGTTATGTTATTATATCACAATTTTCAGTTATTATCACTGGAGAAAAATAATAACTGTGTTATATTATTATATCAGTTTTCAGTTATTATCACTTGAGAAAAATAATAACTGTGTTATATTATTATATCAGTTTTCAGTTATTATCACTTGAGAAAAATAATAACTGTGTAATATTATTATATCACAGTTTTCAGTTATTATCATTGGAGAAAAATAATAACTGTGTTATATTATTATATCACAGTTTTCAGTTATTATCATTGGAGAAAAATAATAACTGTGTTATATTATTATATCACAGATTTCAGTTATTATCATTGGAGAAAAATAATAACTTTGTTATATTATTATATCACAGTTTTCAGTTATTATCATTGGAGAAAAATAATAACTGTGTTATGTTATTATATCACAGTTTTCAGTTATCACTTGAGAAAAATAATAACTGTGTTATATTATTATATCACAGTTTTCAGTTATTATCATTGGAGAAAAATAATAACTGTGTTATGTTATTATATCACAGTTTTCAGTTATCACTTGAGAAAAATAATAACTGTGTTATATTATTATATCACAGTTTTCAGTTATTATCACTTGAGAAAAATAATAACTGTGTTATATTATTATATCACAGTTTTCAGTTATTATCACTGGAGAAAAATAATAACTGTGTTATATTATTATATCACAGTTTTCAGTTATTATCACTTGAGAAAAATAATAACTGTGTTATATTATTACATCAGTTTTCAGTTATTATCACTGGAGAAAAATAATAACTGTGTTATATTGTTATATCACAGTTTTCAGTTATTATCACTTGAGAAAAATAATAACTGTGTTATATTGTTATATCACAGTTTTCAGTTATTATCACTTGAGAAAAATAATAACTGTGTTATATTATTATATCAGTTTTCAGTTATTATCACTGGAGAAAAATAATAACTGTGTTATATTATTATATCAGTTTTCAGTTATTATCACTGGAGAAAAATAATAACTGTGTCATATTATTATAATCACAGTTTTCAGTTATTATCACTGGAGAAAAATAATAACTGTTATATTATTATATCACAGTTTTCAGTTATTATCACTTGAGAAAAATAATAACTGTGTTATATTATTACATCAGTTTTCAGTTATTATCACTTGAGAAAAATAATAACTGTGTTATATTATTATATTACAGTTTTCAGTTCGTATCACTGGAGAAAAATAATAACTGTGTTATATTATTATATCACAGTTTTCAGTTATTATCACTGGAGAAAAATAATAACTGTCTTATGTTATTACATCACATTTTTCAGTTATTATCACTGGAGAAAAAGAATAACTGTGTTATATTATTATATCACAGTTTTCAGTTATTATCACTGGAGAAAAAAAATAACTGTGTTATATTATTATATTACAGTTTTCAGTTAGTATCACTGGAGAAAAATAATAACTGTGTTATGTTATTATATCACAGTTTTCAGTTATTATCACTGGAGAAAAATAATAACTGTGTTATATTATTATATTAGTTTTCAGTTAGTATCACTGGAGAAAAATAATAACTGTGTTATATTATTATATCACAGTTTTCAGTTATTATCACTGGAGAAAAATAATAACTGTGTCATATTATTATAATCACAGTTTTCAGTTATTATCACTGGAGAAAAATAATAACTGTTATATTATTATATCACAGTTTTCAGTTATTATCACTTGAGAAAAATAATAACTGTTATATTATTATATCAGTTTTCAGTTAGTATCACTGGAGAAAAATAATAACTGTGTTATATTATTATATCACAGTTTTCAGTTATTAATCACTGAAGAAAAATAATAACTTATATTATTATATCACAGTTTTCAGTTATTATCACTGGAGAAAAATAATAACTGTTATATTATTATATCACAGTTTTCAGTTATTATCACTGGAGAAAAATAATAACTGTGTTATATTATTATAATCACAGTTTTCAGTTATTATCACTGGAGAAAAATAATAACTGTGTTATATTATTATAATCACAGTTTTCAGTTATTATCACTGGAGAAAAATAATAACTGTGTCATATTATTATAATCACAGTTTTCAGTTATTATCACTGGAGAAAAATAATAACTGTGTTATATTATTATATCACAGTTTTCAGTTATTATCACTGGCGAAAAATAATAACTGTGTTATATTATTATATTACAGTTTTCAGTTATTATCACTTGAGAAAAATAATAACTGTTATATTATTATATCACCGTTTTCAGTTATTATCACTGGAGAAAAATAATAACTGTTATATTATTATTATTATCAATTTTTTGATAATAGCGCACCTTTCAGTAATAGCGCACCTTTAAGTAATATATCACGTTATATTATTATAGCAGTTTTCAGTTATTATCACTGGAGAAAAATAATAACTGTGTTATATTATTATAATCACAGTTTTCAGTTATTATCACATGGAGAGTAACCCAGTTTTAGGACCGGCAGAGAATATAACCGAGAAGGAAGTTGAGGAAGCGATAAAAGCAATGAAGAGTAGAAAAGCGGGAGGGCCGACGGGAGTTGTGGGAGATATGTTGAAGGCAGCGGGAAATTGGGGTGTGAAGAGAATGACAGAGATCTGCAATCTGGTGGTGAAAGAAGGCCGTATTCCAGTGGATTGGGAACTGAGTACCCTCGTCCCTCTATACAAGGGGAAAGGTGACCCTCTGGATTGTGGCTCGCATCGAGCTATAAAGTTATTGGAGCATGGAATGAAGATATTGGAAAGGGTGTTGGAGAGGAGGATAAGGAAGAAAGTGAAGATTGACGAAATGCAGTTTGGATTTATGCCAGGAAGAGGAACGACAGACACGCTTTTTATTGTGAGGCAGTTGTAGGAGAAGTATATGGAGAAGAGGAAGAAGTTGTTTCTTGGGTTTGTTGATCTGGAGAAAGCATTCGAAAGGGTTCCACGTGAAGTAGTGACATGGGCATTGAGGAAGTTAGGAGTGGAGGAATGGTTGATCAGAGTAGTGATGGCAATGTACAAAAGAGCGCGCACAGCTGTAAGGACGAAGGACGGGAACAGTGGTGAGTTTGAGGTGAAGGTGGGAGTGCATCAGGGGTCGGTACTAAGTCCACTACTATTTGTAGCTGTGATGGAGGTACTGGCTCAGAAAGTAAAGGAGGGTTTACCGTGGGAGTTGTTGTATGCAGATGATCTGGTGTTGATTGCAGAAAGTATGGATGGCCTGAAGGAGAAGATGAACAAGTGGAAGGAATGTATGGAGACAAAAGGTCTGAAGGTGAATATCGGAAAAACGAAGGTGATGGCAAGTGGTAAAGCATGTGATGAGGTGGAAAGAACTGGGAAGTGGCCGTGTGCTGTGTGCAGGACGGGTGTCGGAGTGAATTCCATTCAATGTACAATGTGCGCTGAGTGGGTTCATCAAAAATGTAATGGTTTGAGAGGGCCATTAACCAGTGTGGCAGCTACATTCAAGTGAAAGGTGTGCACAGAGGGAGCTGCAGATGGAGGAAATGTTGAGTTGGATCTTGGAGATGGCGTGAAGCTGGAAGGTGTGAAAACATTTTGTTACCTTGGAGACATGCTGAATGGAGAAGGTGGATCAGACTCGGCAACGGTTGCTCGAGTGAGATGTGCATGGAAGAAGTTTCGGGAACTGAGTGGCGTGTTGACGAGGAGGGGAGTGTCATTGAAGCTGAAGGGAAAGGTGTATGCTGCATGTGTGAGAAGTGTTATGATTTATGGGAGTGAGTCAAGGGTAATGAACGTAGAGCAGCAATGAAGGCTGGGAAGGGTGGAAATGCGAATGGTTCGGTGGATGTGTGGAGTATCGTTGAGAGAGAGGAAGACAAATGATGAATTGCGAAAGATGATGGGAATAGAGCCTGTGATGGATGCTGTGAAGAGAAACAGGTTGCGATGGTTTGGTCATGTGTTGAGGAAGGATGAAAGAGACTGGTTGAAAAGATTGATGGAAATGAATGTAGAAGGAAGTAGAGGACGGGGAAGACCGAGAAAGACTTGGCTAATGATGTTCGAAGAAGAAATGCGGGCAAGGGGGTTAACAAGGAGAGATGCAGAAAATAGGGCAAAATGGAGAACATTGGCATGGGGACCGCAAGCCTAACCCCCACTCTTGCAGGGAAAATGGCCTTAAAATGCCTGTTGTTGTTGATTGTATATTATTATATCACAGTTTTCAGTTGTTATCACTGGAGAAAAATAATAACTGCGTTATATTATTATATCAGTTTTCAGTTATTATCACTGGAGAAAAATAATAACTGTGTTATATTATTATATCACAGTTTTCAGTTATCATCACTGGAGAAAAATAATAACTGTGTTATATTATTATATCACAGTTTTCAGTTATTATCACTGGAGAAAAATAATAACAGGTTTATATTATTATATCACAGTTTTCAGTTATTATCACTTGAGAAAAATAAAAACTGTTATATTATTATATCACAGTTTTCAGTTATTATCACTGGAGAAAAATAATAACTGCGTTATATTATTATAGCAGTTTTCAGTTATTATCACTGGAGAAAAATAATAACTGTGTTATGTTATTATATCACAGTTTTCAGTTATTATCACTGGAGAAAAATAATAACTGTGTTATATTATTAAATCACAGTTTTCAGTTATTATCACTTGAGAAAAATAATAACTGTGTTATATTATTATATCACAGTTTTCAGTTATTATCACTGGAGAAAAATTATAACTGTGTTATATTATTATATTAGTTTTCAGTTAGTATCACTGGAGAAAAATAATAACTGTGTTATATTATTATATCACAGTTTTCAGTTATTATCACTGGAGAAAAATAATAACTGTGTCATATTATTATAATCACAGTTTTCAGTTATTATCACTGGAGAAAAATAATAACTGTTATATTATTATATCACAGTTTTCAGTTATTATCACATGAGAAAAATAATAACTGTGTTATATTATTATATCAGTTTTCAGTTAGTATCACTGGAGAAAAATAATAACTGTGTTATATTATTATATCACAGTTTTCAGTTATTATCACTGAAGAAAAATAATAACTTATATTATTATATCACAGTTTTCAGTTATTATCACTGGAGAAAAATAATAACTGTTATATTATTATATCACAGTTTTCAGTTATTATCACTGGAGAAAAATAATAACTGTTATATTATTATATTACAGTTTTCAGTTATTATCACTGGAGAAAAATTATAACTGTGTTATATTATTATAATCACAGTTTTCAGTTATTATCACTGGAGAAAAATAATAACTGTGTTATATTATTATAATCACAGTTTTCAGTTATTATCACTGGAGAAAAATAATAACTGTGTTATATTATTATATTACAGTTTTCAGTTATTATCACTGGAGAAAAATAATAACTGCGTTATATTATTATAGCAGTTTTCAGTTATTATCACTGGAGAAAAATAATAACTGTGTTATGTTATTATATCACAGTTTTCAGTTATTATCACTGGAGAAAAATAATAACTGTGTTATATTATTATATCACAGTT
The DNA here is from genome assembly GCF_964187855.1 of Myxine glutinosa. Classification (NCBI taxonomy): domain Eukaryota; kingdom Metazoa; phylum Chordata; class Myxini; order Myxiniformes; family Myxinidae; genus Myxine; species Myxine glutinosa. Next base: position 91,832,273 of record NC_136270.1, read on the forward strand.
TTCAGTTATTATCACTTGAGAAAAATAATAACTGTGTTATATTATTATATCACAGTTTTCAGTTATTATCACTGGAGAAAAATTATAACTGTGTTATATTATTATATTAGTTTTCAGTTAGTATCACTGGAGAAAAATAATAACTGTGTTATATTATTATATCACAGTTTTCAGTTATTATCACTGGAGAAAAATAATAACTGTTATATTATTATATCACAGTTTTCAGTTATTATCACTTGAGAAAAATAATAACTGTGTTATATTATTATATCAGTTTTCAGTTAGTATCACTGGAGAAAAATAATAACTGTGTTATATTATTATATCACAGTTTTCAGTTATTATCACATGGAGAGTAACCCAGTTTTAGGACCGGCAGAGAATATAACCGAGAAGGAAGTTGAGGAAGCGATAAAAGCAATGAAGAGTAGAAAAGCGGGAGGGCCGACGGGAGTCGTGGGAGATATGTTGAAGGCAGCGGGAAATTGGGGTGTGAAGAGAATGACAGAGATCTGCAATCTGGTGGTGAAAGAAGGCCGTATTCCAGTGGATTGGGAACTGAGTACCCTCGTCCCTCTATACAAGGGGAAAGGTGACCCTCTGGATTGTGGCTCGTATCGAGCTATAAAGTTATTGGAGCATGGAATGAAGATATTGGAAAGGGTGTTGGAGAGGAGGATAAGGAAGAAAGTGAAGATTGACGAAATGCAGTTTGGATTTATGCCAGGAAGAGGAACGACAGACACGCTTTTTATTGTGAGGCAGTTGCAGGAGAAGTATATGGAGAAGAGGAAGAAGTTGTTTCTTGGGTTTGTTGATCTGGAGAAAGCATTCGAAAGGGTTCCACGTGAAGTAGTGACATGGGCATTGAGGAAGTTAGGAGTGGAGGAATGGTTGATCAGAGTAGTGATGGCAATGTACAAAAGAGCGCGCACAGCTGTAAGGACGAAGGACGGGAACAGTGGTGAGTTTGAGGTGAAGGTGGGAGTGCATCAGGGGTCGGTACTAAGTCCACTACTATTTGTAGCTGTGATGGAGGTGCTGGCTCAGAAAGTAAAGGAGGGTTTACCGTGGGAGTTGTTGTATGCAGATGATCTGGTGTTGATTGCAGAAAGTATGGATGGCCTGAAGGAGAAGATGAACAAGTGGAAGGAATGTATGGAGACAAAAGGTCTGAAGGTGAATATCGGAAAAACGAAGGTGATGGCAAGTGGTAAAGCATGTGATGAGGTGGAAAGAACTGGGAAGTGGCCGTGTGCTGTATGCAGGAAGGGTGTCGGAGTGAATTCCATTCAATGTACAATGTGCGCTGAAAATGTAATGGTTTGAGAGGGCCATTAACCAGTGTGGCAGCTACATTCAAGTGAAAGGTGTGCACAGAGGGAGCTGCAGATGGAGGAAATGTTGAGTTGGATCTTGGAGATGGCGTGAAGCTGGAAGGTGTGAAAACATTTTGTTACCTTGGAGACATGCTGAATGGAGAAGGTGGATCAGACTCGGCAACGGTTGCTCGAGTGAGATGTGCATGGAAGAAGTTTCGGGAACTGAGTGGCGTGTTGACGAGGAGGGGAGTGTCATTGAAGCTGAAGGGAAAGGTGTATGCTGCATGTGTGAGAAGTGTTATGATTTATGGGAGTGAGTCAAGGGTAATGAACGTAGAGCAGCAATGAAGGCTGGGAAGGGTGGAAATGCGAATGGTTCGGTGGATGTGTGGAGTATCGTTGAGAGAGAGGAAGACAAATGATGAATTGCGAAAGATGATGGGAATTGAGCCTGTGATGGATGCTGTGAAGAGAAATAGGTTGCGATGGTTTGGTCATGTGTTGAGGAAGGATGAAAGTGACTGGTTGAAAAGATTGATGGAAATGAATGTAGAAGGAAGTAGAGGAGGGGGAAGACCGAGAAAGACTTGGCTAAAGATGTTCGAAGAAGAAATGCGGGCAAGGGGGTTAACAAGGAGTGATGCAGAAAATAGGGTAAAATGGAGAACATTGTCATGGGGACTGCAAGCCTAACCCCCACTCTTGCATGGAAAATGGCCTTAAAATGCCTGTTGTTGTTGTTGTTGGTTGTATATTATTATATCACAGTTTTCAGTTGTTATCACTGGAGAAAAATAATAACTGCGTTACATTATTATATCAGTTTTCAGTTATTATCACTGGAGAAAAATAATAACTGTTATATTATTATATTACAGTTTTCAGTTATTATCACTGAAGAAAAATAATAACTTATATTATTATATCACAGTTTTCAGTTATTATCACTGGAGAAAAATAATAACTGTTATATTATTATATCACAGTTTTCAGTTATTATCACTGGAGAAAAATAATAACTGTTATATTATTATATTACAGTTTTCAGTTATTATCACTGGAGAAAAATTATAACTGTGTTATATTATTATAATCACAGTTTTCAGTTATTATCACTGGAGAAAAATAATAACTGTGTTATATTATTATAATCACAGTTTTCAGTTATTATCACTGGAGAAAAATAATAACTGTGTTATATTATTATATTACAGTTTTCAGTTATTATCACTGGAGAAAAATAATAACTGTGTCATATTATTATAATCACAGTTTTCAGTTATTATCACTGGAGAAAAATAATAACTGTGTTATATTATTATATCACAGTTTTCAGTTATTATCACTGGAGAAAAATAATAACTGTTATATTATTATATTACAGTTTTCAGTTATTATCACTTGAGAAAAATAATAACTGTTATATTATTATATCACCGTTTTCAGTTATTATCACTGGAGAAAAATAATAACTGTTATATTATTATTATTATCAACTTTTTGATAATAGCGCACCTTTAAGTAATAGCGCACCTTTAAGTAATATATCACGTTATATTATTATAGCAGTTTTCAGTTATTATCACTGGAGAAAAATAATAACTGTGTTATATTATTATAATCACAGTTTTCAGTTATTATCACATGGAGAGTAACCCAGTTTTAGGACCGGCAGAGAATATAACCGAGAAGGAAGTTGAGGAAGCGATAAAAGCAATGAAGAGTAGAAAAGCGGGAGGGCCGACGGGAGTCGTGGGAGATATGTTGAAGGCAGCGGGAAATTGGGGTGTGAAGAGAATGACAGAGATCTGCAATCTGGTGGTGAAAGAAGGCCGTATTCCAGTGGATTGGGAACTGAGTACCCTCGTCCCTCTATACAAGGGGAAAGGTGACCCTCTGGATTGTGGCTCGTATCGAGCTATAAAGTTATTGGAGCATGGAATGAAGATATTGGAAAGGGTGTTGGAGAGGAGGATAAGGAAGAAAGTGAAGATTGACGAAATGCAGTTTGGATTTATGCCAGGAAGAGGAACGACAGACACGCTTTTTATTGTGAGGCAGTTGCAGGAGAAGTATATGGAGAAGAGGAAGAAGTTGTTTCTTGGGTTTGTTGATCTGGAGAAAGCATTCGAAAGGGTTCCACGTGAAGTAGTGACATGGGCATTGAGGAAGTTAGGAGTGGAGGAATGGTTGATCAGAGTAGTGATGGCAATGTACAAAAGAGCGCGCACAGCTGTAAGGACGAAGGACGGGAACAGTGGTGAGTTTGAGGTGAAGGTGGGAGTGCATCAGGGGTCGGTACTAAGTCCACTACTATTTGTAGCTGTGATGGAGGTGCTGGCTCAGAAAGTAAAGGAGGGTTTACCGTGGGAGTTGTTGTATGCAGATGATCTGGTGTTGATTGCAGAAAGTATGGATGGCCTGAAGGAGAAGATGAACAAGTGGAAGGAATGTATGGAGACAAAAGGTCTGAAGGTGAATATCGGAAAAACGAAGGTGATGGCAAGTGGTAAAGCATGTGATGAGGTGGAAAGAACTGGGAAGTGGCCGTGTGCTGTGTGCAGGAAGGGTGTCGGAGTGAATTCCATTCAATGTACAATGTGCGCTGAAAATGTAATGGTTTGAGAGGGCCATTAACCAGTGTGGCAGCTACATTCAAGTGAAAGGTGTGCACAGAGGGAGCTGCAGATGGAGGAAATGTTGAGTTGGATCTTGGAGATGGCGTGAAGCTGGAAGGTGTGAAAACATTTTGTTACCTTGGAGACATGCTGAATGGAGAAGGTGGATCAGACTCGGCAACGGTTGCTCGAGTGAGATGTGCATGGAAGAAGTTTCGGGAACTGAGTGGCGTGTTGACGAGGAGGGGAGTGTCATTGAAGCTGAAGGGAAAGGTGTATGCTGCATGTGTGAGAAGTGTTATGATTTATGGGAGTGAGTCAAGGGTAATGAACGTAGAGCAGCAATGAAGGCTGGGAAGGGTGGAAATGCGAATGGTTCGGTGGATGTGTGGAGTATCGTTGAGAGAGAGGAAGACAGATGATGAATTGCGAAAGATGATGGGAATTGAGCCTGTGATGGATGCTGTGAAGAGAAACAGGTTGCGATGGTTTGGTCATGTGTTGAGGAAGGATGAAAGTGACTGGTTGAAAAGATTGATGGAAATGAATGTAGAAGGAAGTAGAGGAGGGGGAAGACCGAGAAAGACTTGGCTAAAGATGTTCGAAGAAGAAATGCGGGCAAGGGGGTTAACAAGGAGAGATGCAGAAAATAGGGTAAAATGGAGAACATTGTCATGGGGACTGCAAGCCTAACCCCCACTCTTGCAGGGAAAATGGCCTTAAAATGCCTGTTGTTGTTGTTGTTGGTTGTATATTATTATATCACAGTTTTCAGTTGTTATCACTGGAGAAAAATAATAACTGCGTTACATTATTATATCAGTTTTCAGTTATTATCACTGGAGAAAAATAATAACTATGTTATATTATTATATCACAGTTTTCAGTTATCATCACTGGAGAAAAATAATAACTGTGTTATATTATTATATCACAGTTTTCAGTTATTATCACTGGAGAAAAATAATAACAGGTTTATATTATTATATCACAGTTTTCAGTTATTATCACTTGAGAAAAATAAAAACTGTTATATTATTATATCACAGTTTTCAGTTATTATCACTGGAGAAAAATAATAACTGTGTTATATTATTATAGCAGTTTTCAGTTATTATCACTGGAGAAAAATAATAACTGTGTTATATTATTATAATCACAGTTTTCAGTTATTATCACTTGAGAAAAATAATAACTGTATTATATTATTCTAATCACAGTTTTCAGTTATTATCACTTGAGAAAAATAATAACTGTGTTATATTATTATATCACAGTTTTCAGTTATTATCACTGGAGAAAAATAATAACTGTTATATTATTATATTACAGTTTTCAGTTATTATCACTGGAGAAAAATAATAACTTATATTATTATATCACCGTTTTCAGTTATTATCACTGGAGAAAAATAATAACTGTGCTATATTATTATATCAGTTTTCAGTTTTTATCACTGGAGAAAAATAATAACTGTGTTATATTATTATATCACAATTTTCAGTTATTATCACTGGAGAAAAATAATAACTGTGTTATATTATTATATCACAGTTTTCAGTTATTATCACTGGAGAAAAATAATAACTGTGTTATATTATTATATTATTATACCACTTTCAGTTCATTCCTTTTTGCCCTCTGTCCACTCTCACTCTCTTCTATGAACCTTGACCTTGTAAAAAACGAAAAGGAAATAAATGTAATCACATAATATTAGAATAGCTTAAACATGCAAATCACCATGATGCTCCTGGCTTGCTGCTTCACACTATTTTCAGTTTTGGTTTCACATGTGACATCACTAAATCTGGATTTATTTTTGGGGAGTTCTTAATATACCTTAGAAGTTGTCACAGCGCACCTTTAACGACGTCCTGCATTTTAACAAAAACTTTTTTTTGCCGTCCTTCATTTGCCACTTTTACCGAATCGATTTAAGAGTCAAAGCAAATAATCGTGTTATACAGAATGTTTACTTTGTTTATTTGACTTACCTGTGCGCATGCAGCTTTGTAGGCCACCGAAGCACATCCCTGAAACATCAACGTATTTCATTATTTTAGCAAAATACGTACATCACTTGCAACTCACGCTCGAGTTCTTAACCCCATGTTCAAGTGATGTCGCCAATTGCGCATTCCACGAAAGAGCTATCACAAGTGCAATGATGAAATATTGCTCTTAATCCTGTGTTGATTGCTGTGTGTTTCTCCTGTGTAGTGCAGTGGAGTTGCTATAGGTCTTTCAAGGCCCTTACTGGTGACGCCATTTTGGATGACTGCAGAGTTAAGAGCTTCTCTATCCAAGGCCTCACTCCGGTAAGATTAGCCCACGATGGCCACGGCCCACGTCTCCTATCACGACCTTGGCAAACCCACCGACTTGTCCTTCTGGTGCCCCTCCTCGAGCCGCCTCTGTACTGAGCCATGACCAGACGCGCGGACGCAGAAATTAGGAGCCATTTCAAAGGGGCTTTTGTCCCAGACTTTCTGTGAAAAATGGCTTGACTGTACAACATAAACAGGCTCAGCGTCCGATACACAGCGCACCACTGTCTAGGCGCGGTGGGATTTATTAGTGCTGAAAATATCGATAGATGGAATTTTAGGATAGAGCCTCAGTCGCTGGCAATTACAGAGGCCTCTCACATGAAAACAAACCTGACATTCCGATGACTTGTTTACAGCCATACCTACATAAAGCTGCAGTTTTCTTCCTTTTCTCACTTCTTTTGGCTTTTTTCTTTCACCAACGAGGTCTAATGACTTGGCCATAAGTGCATGATTAATGCCATTTAGGGAATCGCTGTATTCACAGAGCATAGCCCTTGAATTGAGGCCAAATAATTTGGTTTCACAACCAATCTACCTGGCAGTGTCATGCTTACATGAAGGGAGTATTAACGTATTTTAAGGCTCCGCCATTTCGAACAGGCTGCAGTCAAGGCAAGCTTGTAAGCACTCGCGTCGTGTCTCACTAACAAGTGGTCAGAGGTTAAGCAAAATACAGGGGAGCTGTGTTTACATCACTCGCTCAGTCTGACCTCTCCTGCTGCCCTGGGAGCTTGCAGTCAATAATAGCTCGAGGCGCTCTAAGTTGTTTGGGAAGGGAACACATAGCCTTACTGTTGCCTTTACCACTGCCTGGCCCCAGTGTCCGAGACACGATCGGTAATTTCGGCGAGCTGATTGGACGCGTAAACTGTTGTGCCTTTCACATGTGCTAATGTGCTTTAGTGGCATTTACATAGTTGAGAGGACTCGAGAAAAAAATATTGTGAGGCCTGGGCCTAGCTTATGCCTGCAGCGCCTACCTTCGGCACTCCTGCGTGGGCCTTCATCTTTGTAGCTTTTTCTCATTGCACTATTACACAGATGATACTGCAGCACTATGCTCTTGGTATCTTAACTTGTCTGCGCGCACCAAGGGGGCCTTGCATTCAGACAGTAATATATCACAGTAATTTCATTTCCTTTGCACAGCGTGTTTTCCTTATAGTTTTCTGATGTTTTCACAGCATGTTTATGGTTGCTTCGATCTCCACTGCATAAATAATGGTGTATGTGTACTCCTCTTCACGTGGCTTTTGACCATTATAACATCTGTCCAAAAATTCCAAGAATAGGGGTTCAGGAAACAAAAACAAAAAATGAATTGCAGTACTGATTACCAGCACACATGTTGATTCCTCTTGTTTAAAACGAAAACAATCAATCAAAATGTCTTCATCAGAATGTTATATTGTATTTTGGGTTTGCGTGGTACGCCTTAGAGTTATTCACAGTGTGATTGATTTCTGTTTTATCCAATGCCTTTTTTTTTTCTTGTGCAATTTCTGCATTCGCAAAAGCAGATGTACCATGTAGGATGTAATAATTTTGTGAGTTAGTTTTTCTTTGTGCATTTAATAACAGGATTGTTTATTTTCTGTCCCCATAGTAATGCTGAGTACGATGGCACACTTCACAGGGAGCCAAGGGGCCTTTGATTAAAGCTGTTTTATAAGGTTCCTGATACTAGACGTCAGGTTATTTAAGCAGTAAACCTAGGTGTTAATTTTGGTGCATAAAATAAAGGGTATGGCTAGGGGGAGATTCATAATGTTTAGGAATCCTGATGGTTTCCCATCCAGAAATCCACTGGGATCAATTATCAGGTGAGCTTCACAGAACTCCCTGGTCCCACAGGGCACAGCATACTACGTCAGAGTGAGCGCCTACAACATGAAGGGCTGGGGACTCCCACAAGCTTCTGTACCATGCTCTGCGATCCCCTCAAGTGGGTGTAAAGTACCGGCTTCTGCCACGCACCAACACCTCTCATGCTCACCTACCGGCTTCTGCCACGCACCAACACCTCTCATGCTCACCTTGGCCACATCTCCATCTTTGTTCTCGATTGCCTCTTCCATCTAAGCATTTCCATGTTATTGGGCAAAAAGTTTGGAATCGATCTCATTCTGCGCAAGCATTTTATAGATGAATGTAAGTGGACCATTTTGAGAAGAGCATCATCAGTGGTAATGAAGTGTTCAGGGAAATGTAAACTAAAGTCAAATTTCTCAAGCTGATAATTACATGATTTGATGATGATCAATTTTTTCACTTGACATCCTTATGTGAAAAAACCCCTCTTTTTGAAGCAGCAGATGCAACTTTTTGAAGCAGTAGATGCAACAACTTCAATTAATTTGGCAATAATTATTGATGTGGAAGAAACCATGTTTTGTCTACTGTGAAACATATGTGACATGGAATGTTGTTTGGCTTACCATGTGACATGAAATGTTTTAAAAGCTTTTTGGCTTACCAAGAGCATGGCAAGGCTCTTCCTCCACAGATTATTGGTAAATTAATCAAAATGCTTTTTGGCTGACCATGAACATGACAGGGCTCTTCCCCCACAGAAATTACTGATTAATTAGTTGAAGTTGCAATCTGCTGTTTAATGGTGAAACATAGTTCGCCTCACCCATTCCCAAAGGATGGGAGAGTAGTGTAATCGGTGTGTGTGTCAGTCAGTCAGTGAGTCCACGCAACAAACAACTTTAATATAGCATCTCCAAATGGCCTACTTCAATAACGTGCTCCATGTGGTCTTAAGAACAACTCGACAAAGTTGTCTAACAGAACCATAACATTTTTACATCGAATTCAGCCCTAGGTTGATTTTATGCCTTCAGCAGGGAATTCTTCAAAATTATTCGCACTATCCCAGATTGTGTGTTTTCCTGCACTGACCGTTTGTGGTATTCTTTATGGCCTACACGCTCGCCTAGCACATGCAACCAGTCGTGGATAATAGCTGATAGTGAGACCCAGGAGTTTGAATGACTGAACTTCTTCAAGAGGATTGTTAAGAAAGTAGATGGGAGGGTTTGCCTCTCTGTCCTTCTGGAGAGAAAGAGAGTATATGTGATTTATCTGGATTAAAAGAACGGTTTGACAAAGTTTGACTAATGTAACCATGACAATTTTTGGACACAATGTCGAGGCTCGTGGCGGAGCTAAAACGTAGAACAAATCAGAATGTAACACAACAAAAGGAACAGTAGAAGTAGGGGCGGTGGGAGGAAGCACACCAAAAACGGAGTTGATGGACAAGATAGAGGGTGACTTTGACAAAAAAGGGATTGTGGGGAATAATGGGGGGTAGGTGAGGTCTCACAGGGTGGACATGATGGATACAGAAGCAAACTCTCAGGAAGGAAACCTGGGAACTTGGAAAGAGGTGGACTTGGGAGGAGTTAACAAGGAGTGAAAAGATCATGTTTGTGGATTGGGACGATCTGAGATGGTAGTGAACAGCTTTCTTGAAGACCTGGAGGGAAGAATGACATTGAAGAAGATATGGAAGTTGGTTTCATGGGCGGGGAAAAGAGGAACGAAAGAATGGAGGGGAGCAGTGATTCTGGATTTTAGAAGTTTCACCAGAAGGGAGTTGTGGTTGACCACATGTGCTCTGCAGAAACCTGTGGGGAGACGAGAGAAGACAGAGAGATTTCCGACATGTCTGCAATGGGAAGGTAATAGTCCCATAGACTCAGATTCATAGTGGGAGATTCAAATGATCTTGGAAGCCTTAGTTTCCATGGTGTCAAGTGGAGCAAAGTGTGAGGCAGGGGCACAAGCCCGGAGGGGAGAGCAGTACTCCATCAAGCTGTGGATGAAGGCCTTATTGGTGCATAAGAGTTCCGGTGTGCCAAGGAAGGACTTTGCACGATGGAGGATGCCCACTGCCCAGTCAACGACTAACTTTGGAAGACAACTTTGAAATGTGGTTTGCCCAAGAAAGATAATGGCTGATCATGAGAGCCAAAAGTTTGAATGACTGAACTTCTTAAAGAGGATTGTTAAGAAAGTATGTAGGAGGGTTTGCCTTACCTTCTGGAGAAGGATGGTGGTCCTTCTGGAGAGAGAAAGATAGTGAGAGTGTGAGATTTGTCAGGATTGAAAGACATATTCCTTGTGATTCTATCAAGTGTTTGGCCAGCTTGTGATTCTATTTAGCTCTGAAGAGAGACAAGAGGCTGCTGCCTATCTGAAGGATGGGGGATGTCACGGCAGATGGTTTAGTCATCAGCAAAATTTTCCAGAGCACATTCTGTCTGTGTTTTGATGCGTACTTTCGGCATAAGTTATAATTTTTGTTTACGTTCCATGTGCATTGTTTCCAAGATTGAGATGATGAATCTTGTGTTTTATATTTTGTATAATTTTTCACCCTGTGTATGTGTATGTGCATCTGTGTGTTATTGGCAAGGGCCATAATTTTGTGTGTTGGTTGGCGACCTTTCATGCAGGCTGCGCTCTCAAAATCACTCCAGAATTTCGTTGTAAATGTGTTTTTACTCGTGATTACTTTGTGACAATGCTGTGTTGTGATGATTCGTCATTATGAAGGCGCTCAGTTTGCCTCAGGGAATTTGAGTTATTGCTTTGAGGGCATTTGTAAAGCTTTTGTATTGTTAACGCCGGGCCTGCGAGTATTATCCTTTGCAATACCTATTTAAATGATAAGCTTAGGAACATGAGAAGCGATGTAATCTGGACTGGTCACTTCAGTCTGTTCTCTCATGATGAACGGTTTCTGTTGAAGAACTGGAACATCACAACGACAACGAAGCATGGATATCGAGGAGGCAGAATGAGGCGTAAGTTTAATATCCCCATTTTAGTTACAGGGGCCTTTTGATTCTTTGCTAGACCAAAAAGGCACAAAGAAAAAGGTGAAGGCAAACCTGATTCATCCAACACAAGGACAGGACGATGTGGACACCCAGAAGTCAAATCTAAATTTTCGATTTATTTGCGAGTTCCCATTGCACATTGAAATGCTCAGTCTATGAACAAGAAAGGTACCAAGACTTGTGGCCTGATTCTTGATAATGATTTAGATATCTTCATGGTAACTGAATCATGGATCAAGGATCATTCTAGCGATAACCACTTCAACGCCGATATCAAATCAACCTTGCCCTACCACTAAGTTTTACATGAATATCATCAGTCTCATGGTGGTGTTGGCTGCGCCATTCATCGCTCATCTGTTCAGATTTATCATTGACGCCATCAAAGTTTCAACCTTCAAAGTAATGCATCTGACTGCGCATTTTGACATCTCTCGTTTTCAGGATTTATGCCATTTACAGGCCACCCATGTTTACGAAGAACAAACTCACTTTAGGTCCGTTTGTACAAGAATTTTCTACTGTGTTGGAATGTGTCTGTTGTTAAAAATCAACTAGTTCTGGATTTTGATTGGAGATTTTGTCATCCATGTTGACGTTGAAACTGATAAAGAAGCTTTGACCTTTCTTGACAGGTAGGACATAGCCAGTCTTCATAAACATGTCAGAGAATTATTACAACTAGGGCATGCCCGTACGTGCTTGCCCGTACGTGCGTGCAAAAAAACATGCGTGCAAACAACAACAACAACAAAAAACTTTGAAACCACGTGGCAGTAACGACCACAGAACCCCCCCCTCTATTTACATGAAATGGTTTGGTCCATTCGCAACGACCACAGAACCCCCCCCCCCCCCCCTCTATTTACATGAAATGGTTTGGTCCATTCGCAAAGCCAAAGCGAACGGCTTGCGAGTACGGTGACCATACCTTGGGAACCACTTGTCCGATTAATTTCAAACCTTGAAAAGGCACATCCTCGGGTCCCCAGCAATATACCTGGCAAGTTTCAAGTATATCGGACCGGTAGTTGTCGAGAAACAGCGGTCGCATACATACATACATACAGACAGACAGACAGACACACACACACACAGAGATTACTGGAATTATAGATAGATTGTTTTTTTGTATGCTAAGTCAAGGCTCATGTAAGAGCTAACACATAGAACATACATTAAATGGAGCGGAAGACAAGAGGGGGAGAGTGGGAAGCACAACAGTAGATAACAGTGACATCAGGAGATCTGTGGAAGGGAGAAGGCTGGGGTGGGGTACACAGGAAAAACAATATGGACACTACAAGGACTTTCAGGAAAGAAAATGGAATTTGAATGAGGTGGGTTTGGGGTGGATTAGCGGGGGGAGAAAGATCAAGGTTTTGGATGGGGGAGAGATGGTGGTGAACAGCTGTTTTAAACACCTGGAGAGAGGAGTGGGATTGAAGAGAGTGTGGGAGTTTGTTCCAGATGCGGGAGAAAAGAGGAATGAAAGAGTTGTTGTGTTGTCGACAGCTACAATTGCTTCAGATTTGGCTATACACAACAACAACTGTTGGGTAAACATGCCAGATAAGTCAACAGTTGTCTCACTCCAACCAAATGCTCCTTGGTGTACAGAAGAGGTTTCAGAAGCAAATCAAACAAAATGGATTGTCGAATGTACATTGTACACTCATAGAATGATGAACTCAGATTTAGAGACCGATAGACAACGGTAAAAAGAACAGTGTAAGTCTTACAATGACATCCTAACTAAATCAAAGTCCCAATATCTTAGAGCTAAAATAGCACAATGTGATGCGAAACATCTTATCCAGTTTGTGTAGAAGCTTTCCTGTCCAATGTCAGGCCAGGTTTTCGAGATTATTATTCTGACACGAAGTTGGGGAATGCTTTTGGAAAGTTATTTTATGAAGAGATTCACAAAATTGCAACTGGTTTTGAAAGTTAGTCATCGGCAGAGCCGTGTAAATCTACCTCCCTCTTGTAATAGTAATTTCACTGACTTTTCACCCATCTCCGAAGATGGAGTACAAAAGGTGATCGAGAAAAGTGTACATAAATCAGCCAATTGGACCCAGTACCCACTGGCTGATAAAAGCGCTCATTCCGCTCATTATACAACTCGTGAACCTTCCCTGAAGTTGGATATTGCACTTAATGCATGTAAGACATCGCGTGTGGTGGCTTGTTATGCAAATTGTTCCATATATACTTGAAGGAATGGCTCAGAAGTCATCGTCCTCATCGTCACATAGCTCATCTTTAGCAGAACTGTCATCACTCTCGATAGATGTTCGCTGATTGTCATAGGTACTGAGTTTGCACATGTCCGTGCACTTGAGGCCACTGGCCATGCACACACACTTAGGAAGCTTGCAGCTTTTGGGGCAAGTGCAAGCCAGTAGCTCCAGCACAGATTGAGGTGCGGGTTGTCCGTCCATCTAGTCTCCTGCCAACTGTACATGTCCATCCTGGATATCCAGGCACCAGCCCCTCCCGATGGGACTAGGTGCCTCTGAGTTCTTCTGCAGACTCCTCTTCCAGATGGCGTCTTGATCCTTGCAAGGTGGTCGTTGGTGACTCTCAATCTCACTTTTTTTGGCACAGAATAGGTTATATCTCAAATCATTCGCTTTTGCTGCACCAGATTTAGCTCCATACAGGAGGCAGGTGAATTTCTTCAACTTATCCATGAGCTCGCCACTTACAGCCCATTCCTCTCCCAACTGGATGAAGGTGTTTTGTATCTCCTTGTTGGTATTGATGATTTTGATTGCACTTCGTTTCCCTTTGCCTGCAAGCGTACTGACTGTGTATAAGCATGCATGTCAATGAGACTGACAATGACTATACGTTTTTGGGTGAAAAACCTGGCAATTGCCGACCTTAGTGGTAAGGGACATCAGGAGAATTTCGTGGACAGTTTGTACAAGGTCTGTTTTGGAAGTTCGTTTGGAAGTTGGAAGTTCACTTCGGTCTATTTGCTGATGGGACAATGTTTATTGTTTATACATCTATCTTGAAAGTTAGCAAGATAGTTAGGTCTCGTGTATATTGATTGATAAAACAGAGAAGGCAAAGATCGACACACTATCACATATTTTCCATCTCTAGTGACCCGAGCCTTGCTAAAAATCACAATTAGCCTTGCTCCCGATGACTGATATCGACCAACCCCACTGGCTCATGGCCTAACTATATTGGATTGTTTGGCATCAGAAATTAATGTATAAACAATGTCATCTTTTTTATGGAGATGTAAGTCCAAAACGAAATTACGAGACTGCTGTTTATGTAAAATTTGCAAATTTAACCATTCATTGCATACCGTGCATTTTGGATTGAGGCCGCTTGTACCTTCGTGTTCATATGTTTGCTTTGTCCATCTCTTTGTCCATGTACATGCCTCATTGCCTCTTTCCAGCTATCTCAACACAAGCACAACTACTTCAACTTACATTTATATTCTTTCATTCACTCTTATAAATTATTTTTTGCAATCACACATACAGCCTGTTTTCTGAGTTCACAATGTTTGATTCATTTGACACACACTGTCATGGGAGCACTGAAACTTGTGAAAGAGTATTTTTGAATGAATATTTTTTATTATTTATTTTTTATATTTTCTTTTTTTTTTACCATTTTATTTTATTTATTTTATTTTCTATTTTATATATATATATTTTTTTTACCATTTTTTATTAAATTCTGATTTTTTGGGCATCAAGACTAGAAATTATTTAATAAAAAAGTTAGTGCAAATGTTGGCAGTTTTCAATAACTCATATTCTATTGTTCTCATTCTATTTGGCCCATTAGTATTTTAATAAAACTGACTAAATATAGGACATCTTTCTTAATGGTTTTGCTGAACACTTACCTTCCTCGCCAAAAGGTTTAGCATTCTCTTGAAATTAAAAGAACAATATGGTATCTGATGTGCTTGCCACAAAGCTTGACACACATTGTTTAGTAAAGTTCATAAAATTACACAAAAAGTTACTCAAGGGCACATTCTGGATCAAAACGGAATCGTCTTCATAATGCCACCATTTATTACATTCAAAATGTATAAACACTTTGTAATAATGTATAAATATTGTTTTTTAGCCACTAACTAAATGCAATGATTTGATTGAAAAAATAGAAAAGTTATCTGCTTATCCAATGTAAAATATTCTAATAATCGATTTTTTCCCCCAAATAGTCTGTAATGCTTTCAGGAAAATTTGCTGATAGGTAATTCGAATTCCCCAAATAATACAAAAATAATTCACTGGGTGCGATAAAAATCTGTGCGCTCCTGTTTGAAATATGGACGTTTAAGGTTACACATTAGCCTTCTCAAGAAAAACTAGAACAATGTGACTGTTGCCAATATGCCCCCCGCATAGTCCCACAACTGGTAGATGCCATCACTCTGCATATGTATGGGTAGTGGATCACGTTTGTGAAATTTCATGTTGATCGGATAAGGTTCATTTTTCTATCCAAGATGGCTGCCAATCCACGTTATCTATGACATCATCATTTTCAAACTATGTGCAACAGTGCTGTTAGATGATATTTGTAAAATTTCGCATCGATAGGGTGAGCGGTTTCAGATATATAATTATTAAATTTTTTCCAATACAAAATGGCTGCCAAACCATGTGCCCTATGATGTCATAAATTAAATATTTCAATACAAATAGGTCATAGATAATGTGCATGCAATTTCATATTTTTTGGATAAGGAATTAGGTTAATACATTTTTGGCTGGTATACCACTTCACCTATGATGTCATCATTGTCATGATTTTGTTCCCCATTGGGAGTACATGACAATGTGCCAAGTTTCAAATTTTTCCATTCAGCAGCTTCCGATAAATATTTTTTAATTATTTGCTTTTAATCCAAGATGGCTGCCATACCACGTGACCTATGACGTCACAATTATCATAAAAACATTTTGCATGGGTGTCACTCCTACCCTGAAAGTTTCGTCTCAATCGGACATGTGGTTGCTGAGAAAAATGAGGTTTAGCCCGGACGGACGGACAACGCAACGCGTTTTTCTTGAATGATTATAATCATCATTATTTTTTAATTTTTTTTGCTTCTTTTTGCAAAAATAATTATTTTTGCTTCTTCAGCATACTGGTCTCTAACTGCCCCTAGCATCCCTCAGAAATCCAGAAATGTTGAGCTTACAATTTGGCATCAGATCGTAAACATTTTTACAAGTGTTCATTTTTCAATAGGTATTTACAACTTGGTGACAATGTTTATTTGTCTCCTATGATCTTGACAATGTACATGTTGAATTGAGAAGTCTAGGCAATCACTTCTGTCTTAATTGGGGAAGACGGAACATCTACAATACAGGGTTTTCCCACAGGTTGGTGGCAAAGTGAAGGGTGCATGCCGAGGCCTGGTGGCCAGGAGGAAGCTTTTGACACACTCCTTGTACAGCTGAAGAATGCACAAAAGCAGTGGCGTGGTCGAGGTAGGACAACCTGCTTTAACCACTCTGCATTATTCAGTCTCATAATATTCCATGTGGCAATACATTTGACTGTACCAGTGACAAAACGCCATTATGATTGTTGCATAAAAGGCTCACTTTGGGCATTTTTGCATTGCGGCAGTATTCAAAGGTTATCAAAAATTGTTGAAAGTTTATCACATGTAAAGTTATTCCTGTCCTATTTGTTCTGGGATTATCTACCTTATAAACACAATGTCAGTTTGTGTGTTTGTACAGATGTCTGTCCCCCTTCATACGGGTAGCTTTTAAAGGCCAATCTTTTAACACAAATATGTGTTCACTACGGTCTATTTTTGAGGCTAAAACAAAGTCGAAAAACATTTTCCATAAAAGGGAAATGATGTCTCTTGTATTGGAACTGAAGACGGTGGCTTGCAAACCGAGCCTCAAGGGCGGTGTACAGAAGAAATTTTTTTTGTCCCCCGTCGCACCGCGGTTGTTTTTTGGGTTTGTTGATCTGGAGAAAGCATTCGATAGGGTTCCACGCGAAGTATTGACATGGGCATTGAGGAAGTTAGGAGTGGAGGAATGGTTGTTCAGAGTAATGATGGCAATGTACAAAAGAGTGCGCACAGCTGTAAGGACGAAGGACGGGAACAGTGGTGAGTTTGAGGTGAAGGTGGGAGTGCATCAAGGGTCGGTACTAAGTCCACTACTATTTGTAGCTGTGATGGAGGTGCTGGCTCAGAACGGAAAGGAGGATTTACCGTGGGAGTTGTTGTATGCAGATGATCTGGTGTTGATTGCAGAAAGTATGGATGGACTGAAGGAGAAGATGAACAAGTGGAAGGAATGTATGGAGACAAAAGGTCTGAAGGTGAATATCGGAAAGACGAAGGTGATGGCAAGTGGTAAAGCATGTGGTGAGGTGGAAAGAACTGGGAAGTGGCCATGTGCTGTGTGCAGGAAGGGTGTCAGAGTGAACTCCATTCAATGTACAATGTGCGCTGAGTGGGTTCATCAAAAATGTAGTGGTCTAAGAGGGTCATTAACCAGTGTGGCAGCTACATTCAAATGTAAGGTGTGCACAGAGGGAGCTGAGGATGGAGGAAATGTTGAGTTGGATCTTGGAGACGGCGTGAAGCTGGAAGGTGTGAAAACATTTTGCTACCTCGGAGACATGCTGAATGGAGAAGGTGGATCAGACTCGGCAACGGTTGCTCGAGTGAGATGTGCATAGAAGAAGTTTCGGGAACTGAGTGGCGTGCTGATGAGGGGAGTGTCGTTGAAGCTGAAGGGAAAGGTGTATGCTGCATGTGTGAGAAGTGTTATGATTTATGGGAGCGAGACATGGGTAATGAACGTAGAGCAGCAACGAAGGCTGGAAAGGGTGGAAATGCGAATGGTTCGATGGATGTGTGGAGTATCGTCGAGAGAGAGGAAGACAAATGATGAATTGCGAAAGATGATGGGAATAGAGCCTGTGATTGATGCTGTGAAGAGGAACAGGTTGAGATGGTTTGGTCATGTGTTGAGGAAGGATGAAAGTGACTGGTTGAGAAGAGTGATGGAAATGAATGTAGAGGGAAGTAGAGGACGGGGAAGACCGAGAAAGACTTGGCTGAAGATGGTTGAAGAAGAAATGCGGGCAAGGGGGTTAACAAGGAGAGATGCAGAAAATAGGGCAAAATGGTGAAGATTGTCATGGGGACCGCAAGGCTAACCCCCGCTCTAGTAGGGAAAATGGCCTTAAAATGCATGTTGTTGTTGTTGTTGTTGTTGTCGCCGCACCGCGGAGCGAAAGGGGGACTATGGTTTTCCCCTCCGTCCGTGCGTGCATCCGTCTGTCCGTCCGTGCATGCGTGCATTCGTGTGTACATGCGTGCACGCGTGTATAAGTGAAGGACCGAATTCTAATTTGGTGTGTGGGTGCAACCCACGTCAAAATCCAAGATGGCCACCGCAATGTATGTCTGAACCTTGTGAGCGGAATATCTTGAAAAATAAGCGAAGTACCAACTTCTAATCTGTTGTGTGGGTGTATCCAGGCATAAGGAAGAACGCTATTGAAAATTGGGTCGCCACGTCAAAGTCTAAGATGGCCGCCACCATATATATGTCTGAACCTTGTGAGCGAAATATCTTGAAAAATAAACGAACTACTAACTTCTAATCTGGTGTGTGGGTGTATCTACACATAAGGGAGAACGCCATTGAAAATTGGGTCGGCACGTCAATATCCAAGATGGCCGCCTTGCGTCTTCCACTTTGTCAACTCACATCACTTCACCAACGGGGGACCAAGGCATAACGCTTGTTAATAACAATAAATACAAGGCTCATGGAAGTGAAAATCGCTGCACGTGATGTGCAACATGCGCAGAGTAAAATGAGTGTTAATTTACAGTGTTAGGTGACAAGGACAAGCCGATTAGACTTTGGTTCAGGTCTGGAAGCAGAACCGGCCTATCAGTGGGATACAAAACGTAAACTGTTCCGCCTGATGGAGGTGTGCGCTCTACCGAGTGCAATTCTAGTTTTATCTTTTTTCTTCCATTGCTTATGCTGAGAAATTTACATCTGTATAGAAAACCAAACCACTCAGAAGTTTATTCTCCTATCACATTTGTCACCTTTCGCAAACCATAACTGTGATAGAAAAACATCTATAAGTTATATAATTATATATAACATTAATTTATATTAATTATATATAACATCTATAAGTTCGAAGTATAATTATCATCTATAAGTTAGAAAAACGACCGAGAAATATACGTGATTTTAAATACAAGGTGTCCCCACTTAACTTCATTCCGGTTAACATTGTTTCGTTATAACGTCGATACTAATTAAATACCAATGCTTCACAGAACGAACAAAATCACAGACTGGTCAAACAAGTGGAACATGTCTTTCAATCCTGAGAAATCTCACACTCTCATTATGTCTCTCTGAAAAGACCGACTGGACAACCCTCTCCCATCTACTTTCTCAACAATCCTCTCCAAGAAGTTCTGTCACTCAAGCTTTTGAGTCTCACTATCTGCCATGATCTTTCCTGCGAAAAACATATTTCCAAGCTGGCATCCAAAGCCAGTCACCGACTGGGCATCCTCCGTCGTGCGAAGTCCTTCCTTGACACACCTGAGCTCCTCACCACATACAATGCTTTCATCCGCAGCTCAATGGAATACTGCTCTCCCCTCTGGGCCGGTGCTCCTGCCTCACACCGAGCTCGGCTTCACGTTGTTGAAACCAAAGCTTTCAGAATCATTGGAATCTCCCGCGATGAAGCTGATTCTGAGGGCCTTTCACTCACTCACCGCAGGCAGGTTGGTGGTCTTTCTGTCTTCTACCGACTCCTATCCGGCCTTGCTCTCCCAGCTCTGTCGGTGCTCTGTCCCCCAAATATTCCTACAGGTCGCACAAGATCTGCCAGCCACCCTCTTATGGTTAAACTGCCAAAATCAAGACTCTCTGCTCACCTTCACGCTGTAATTCCTCTTTTCTCCCGCCTCTGGAACAAACTCCCTCACTCTCTTCAATCCCACTCCTCCCTCCAGGTCTTTAAAACAGCTGTTCACCACAATCTCTTATCTTCCCCCATCCAAAACCTTGATCTTTTCTACCCCCATTAATTCACCCCAGATCCACTTCACTGAAATTCAGACTTCTTTCCTGGAAGTCCTAGCAGTGTCCATGTGTTTTTTTTACCTCTCCCATCCCCCTTTCCCATGCCTCCTCCCCCCAAGCCCTCTCCCTCCCACAGATCTCCCAATGTCCCTGCTCTCAAATGTTGTACTTGTGTTGTTCCCTCTCTCCCCCCATCTTGTCTCCCGTTCCCTTTATCATATGTTTTCTGTGTCAGTTTGTCTTTTTGTGACCAATGTTAGCTCTTACACGAGCCTCGATCTTGTATAAAAAAAAAAAAAAAACGTCGTCGTGATTATTTACCAATAACTCACTATTACATCGTCGATTGTACAATTGTCATGGAAAGTCTTCGGTGGTATTATGAAATTTTTAAAGAAAAGAAGAGGCAGAGAGGCAAGCAGTCAACCATTGATGCTTTTTTTTCGAAGAGAAGCCTTCACTATGTACCATGGGAAGAATACCTTCCCTCGTGTCACGTGGGGAGAATGATAGAATGACTTGTGAAATTGCAGAAGAGTTCTGAAGTGAAGTCCTTGTTAATAAGGTGTGAATTATGGCGTGATTGGGTAATTAACTCTTGAGGTCAGATTTCCTGCATTTGGCGTTTAACAAGTGGTATGTTCAAATTCCATGTTTTTGTGAATGGATCGAGCGTTGGAAAGAAGAAACATGATTATAAAGTACAATCTTCGTATGAACGGATGTTTGTAAACCAGGGACTTCCTGTACTGCATTACAATGTACAATACAGAATATTTAAGCAATCAAAAGTGTGTGAATTTACTAAAATGTCATGCGTTTCATGTGGAAGAAGGAACCTAACTCCCACTATTTACATCAACTCTTATGAGATAAATTGATCCATTTAACGTTTTCACAGAAGGTCGTCGTGTTTTCATAAACATAACCACGACGTTAAGTGGGGACCTAGTGTACTATGGAGCATATGCCCACAAAGATTACATAAAGTAACATACCCAGGGGGCCCAATGGGTTTGACAGACATGGCGTGCTGTAAAAGATTGGCTGCCAAAAATCATATCTATAATACAGACTTGGCATTTAATATGGAATATTTTTTTTGTGGGGGTGAACTTACTTTTCAAGATGTCTTAGAACCAAAAGTTCATTGGAATTATGTTGAAATTATTCTAGATTTTGTTAATGTGACCTTTAAAAGAAACAAAAACCACATTTGACATTTCGAAACAAATAAATTGATCCTTGAAAGTGATGTAAACTGATATCGAACTCAATTCATGGACAGTCCTGTGTTAAACCTCTGTACGTTTTCCAGAAGTATCTCTTTATTTTGCACATTAGCCAAAATGTTTTTAACAAAAACAAAAGTTAAATTACGACTGGGATTACGGACAGTAAAATTACAGTTCAGTACTTCGTGTAACCCCCACGAGCATTCAGGAGAGCACGTACATGTTGAGGCATGCTGTTCACGAGATTTGCCAAGGTTTGGACAGGAATCGCTTGCCATGCAGTGACAATAGTCTGCTGCAATTCACGCACAGAGGTCGGCTGCTGGTCCAAGTGGTCGATTTGACGCGTTAATTCTGCCCACAAGTTCTCTATCGGATTCATATC
This sequence comes from Myxine glutinosa, assembly GCF_964187855.1. NCBI lineage: Eukaryota > Metazoa > Chordata > Myxini > Myxiniformes > Myxinidae > Myxine > Myxine glutinosa. Next base: position 91,854,144 of record NC_136270.1, read on the forward strand.
CGGGGACATGGCAGGCCACTCCATATGCTCTACACCACGGTCAGCATGAAAGTGTTGGATCATGCGAGCACGATGAGGCCGTGCATTGTCATCTTGGAAGACAAAGTTTCCTCGAAAGGCTGCACGAGCAAATGGAAGCAATGTTTCTTCCAGAATGGCCCTGTACTTGAACTGGTTCAGGTTTCCATTCAGAACAACCAGGTCAGTTTTGCCCCCTGCATGAAAAGCATCCCAAACGGTCACCCCACCACCTCCAGCTTGGACTCCTGGCACTATACAATCTTTGTTGTAGGCTTCATGCACTTGTCTGCGCACTCGGACACGGCCATCTTGACGATAGACCAGAAATCTAGACTCGTCACTGAAGATCACGTGATTCCAGTGTCCTGGCTGCCATTGACGGTGCTCTCTGGCCCACTGCAATCGGCGCTGGTGGTGTTGTCTGGTCAGGCGTGGCTTTCTCAGGGGACGCCTGGCATGATAGCCTGCTTGAACCAGTCGTTGGTTGACAAGCCTTCTGGATACAGGCACATTTGTCAGGTGCTGCCACTCAGCCCAAAGCTGATTAGCTGACTTGGTACGGCCATTGCGGACTAACCGGTGCAGCTGGCGATCATCCCTCCTTGTGGTTCTGCGGGGACGTCCTGGCCTCGGTATTGGAGTAGGGACACCCCTCTGAGCATTTCGTTTCAGGATCTTTGACACCTGACCTTGAGTGATGCCATGCTGCCGAGCAATAGCACGCTGTTTCATGCCATCATTTCGTAAAGCCACCACTCCATGACAAACAGCATTGTCGAGTTGATGGACCATCTCCAGAGGAAGCGGCAATAACTTTTGGAGATGTGCAGCAGTTGTTTTCCACTAATACGGAATGCAACAACCCTTGTATACCTGACTGTGAAGTCAATCATCAATGCACCTGTCCGTACATTTTGCCACGCCACCTGTGATATAATCCTGTTGTTGACTTCTTGCTGCGACAGACAATCAGTGACATGGTTCTTTTAACAAATAAATCACCAAAGTGTAAAAGAAACTCACCAGATTGATATATTGAGTTAAGAAAGTAAACCCAAGTCAAGAAAAAAATAATATTCCATATTAAATGCCAAGTCTGTATATATCTAGGATCAAAATGTATATGGACAACTTTGCGATCTAGCTACTGGAAATCTGTAGGAAGCCTCGATACAACATGACCCTATACGCGAATACAGCGCCTTTAGCGGGATCAGCCATTATGGTTTATCCATGTTCCTTGAGCAATGATGAAGGAAAAACTTAATTCTAACAAACCAAATATGTCATAAATAAATTGTTATTACTCCCTGAACCATTTACATCTCAATATCAAGGCATATTTTGGGGCAAAGACGAATCACGATAATACAGAACTCTGCCTTCATACAGAAGCAAGACAACCGACATCTCGGCATTGGAAGACTTTGCAGACGAAGATCAAGGTCCCGCTTGGATCACAGCAGATGTAATGAACCAGGCAAAGGAGCTTGTGGTCGATGTATTGTATACACCAACAAGGGTGATAACTTCGAGGGTTCAGACCTTGGAAAGCTCCGAGTTCACAAGTTCCTAAACAACAAGTCAACTCTGCTGAATCTGCTACCACCCACAAAGAACGCATTTCAACAACATCTCAAACGTGCGGTATTGGCGACTGCAATGGACAAGAAGCTCACATTTGCTAGCCGAGTGTCGAACCATGTGAGGACCTGCGTGGGCGTGGATGATGGAAAGCTGGTACCAGTGCAATCCACGCACCCGACCTGGCCACAGCAGATGATCTCCTGTGCCTGCACCGAGGGCTGCAACACAAACTGCTCATGTGTGAAGAAGAACATTGCCTGTTATATAGGCTGCCGCTGTCAGGGATCGATAAAATTGTTCAGCCGTGCCCACTACACAGCCACCTTTGACAGCAGCAGTGAATCAGAAAGTGATAACTAACAGCACCACAGAAATGCGTCTTCTAATGTGACGTTCACAAACAAAACAATTAAATTTAAGATTGAGCGTGCATTTTGAACAATCATGTTTTGCCCCAAAATATGCCTTGATATTGAGATGTAAATGGTTCAGGGAGTAATAACAATTTATTTTTGACATATTTGGTTTGTTAGAATTAAGTCTTTCCTTCATCATTGCTCAAGGAACATAGATAAACCATAATGGCTGATCCCCGCTAAACACGCCGTATTTGCGTATAGGGTCATGCTGTTTAGAGGCTTCCTACAGATTTCCAGTAGCTTGTTCGCAAAGTTGTCCCTATACATTTTGTTCCTAGATATATATAGATATGATTTTTGGCAGCCAACCTTTTACAGCACGCCATGTCTGTTTTCCAAAAAAAAAATGGTTTGGCCCCCTGGGTAACATTTAATGTGTCATATCAGAAGTGCGCTGATACAAATCTGTTTGACAAATTGTGCTTCGAAGTAATTTCTTGCTTTTGTTAAGTGAAATTGTAGATAGAAACGTAGAATTTTTAGAAATTGACCCTGCATGCAAAAATAGTTATCAGTAATTTTCCCGAGATGGGGGATTGCATGGTAGTGGGGATTTACAAGGGAAGAGAGAATAGAGAAACCTGCACAGGTGTTACTGATGTGGGAAGTGTTTACGTTGATTAAAAAGGTATGTACTGTGTATGTTTGATCAGATTCAATTAATGGTGAGATTGAAGTCAGTAAGATAAGTTAAGTATAAAATTGTAGGCCATTGTTTATTTGTGAAATGGAAGGTAACTATCTAAGTCTAAGTAGAGAGGGAGATCTAAAGTTAGAATAAGTACATTTTATAAGAATGCAGCCAGTATATAGAAGATATGTAGATTGGAAAAATGAATGGGATAAGTTTAAAAGAGACATGAGAGCTTCTTAAAAACTGTACATGACTGAACGTTTGATTAAAATAAACATTTATAAACTTTGAGAAATTTGGGGGAAATAATGCAAATATATAATCTTATCCCTATATATAATATCAAATATAATATCAAATTTATCAAATTCTTTATAAATTTAAATTAAAATGATCAAATTGATCAAATTTATATAATATCAAATTATCAAATATAATATCAAATTATCAAAATAATCAAATAAAATATCAAATATATAATATGCCCTTTAGTATAATTTTGTACACAAGCAACGGTACCCGCCCTGCAGGCGGGGCTTCAGTTTGGAGGCACAAATGAAAAGGCAAAATATCAGAAATTGAAGGATTTTTAATTTTAAAGGATTCATATAAACATCCGTTAAATCGTATCACACGCAAATCATCAAAATCTAAACAGTATTTGTAGAATTTCAATAAAAGCCACATCACTGTTCATATCGGTAAATATTATTCCATCGTGTTTGGAAAAACTGGAAAATTGGAAATTTTTTCCTAATTGGGAAAACAATATAGCCTATTTTACTCCAGGGGGTCCCAGGATTACCCACCAAAAATTTCGTTGCGATCGGTTCAACCGTTTTTGCGGTACCTGGGAACAGACAGACATTTGGTGAATTATAGTAAGATCATTTATATAATCTTGCTTTGTATGTCTGTCCAAGTCCTATCTATCCCCCACCCACCTCTTCACTCCCCTCAGATGTCATAAATATATGGTTCTTAATGGTTCAAGCACAGATATGAAATCATGAATGCTGCTCAAGTTTGGTTCATCAAACAATACTGGAGCAATGTACGCAGCCACGTAATTTGCGTTCGACCGTATATGCCATTAAAGAACACATCACATGAGGCAATGGTAAAAAGGAAAATGGGAGTTCATGTATGTATAAGAGCAGAAAAGGAAGGGAGAAGGTGGTGTACAGGAGCACATGACAAATGGTGGTCAGAGATGACAAAGGAGAGAAATGGTGCCAAGTTTGGGTATATGATGGAGGTGAGAGTAGGGGGTGAGGAATGGATACGGACAAGAGGGAAAAGAGAAGGATATCCGAAAGAGAGACAAAGGAATGGACGACAGGATATGGTTGCAGTTCTGTCTTTTGTTTTCGTTTGTGTAAATATTAAGTATTGGATTATAGTTTCGAAAAACAAACATGGATGTAAACTTTCCAGAATGCACTTGTAATAACCTACCAGAAGCAACATGTAACATGCATTCACAGTTTCTTATGCAATGTTCCCTCGCACACTCATGAGCAGCTCAAAAAGACAAGATATACTCCTCAAAAGGGGTGCATTTAAAAAGGTTATACAAATGAGATACCCTCAACTCCTCCAAGATGCACTTTTCTTTTCAATATTTGAGTGCTGTATATAAATCAGAAATATAAACAAAGTATTGGTAATATGTTTGACAGGATAATGCTGAGGAAGCGTACTTCACTTTGAGCTGTTTCGTCTGGGTTTGATTCCCGATGTGACTACAAACTCACAGCTTTGCACGTAGGGCATTGCGTCACAATTTGTGCCATCGCTTGTACAGATGCCATACTGGGTGACCCATCTGCTAGCATCAGTTGATGGACATTAATGAGCCCATCCTGTCTTTGCATGAAGAGTAGGTGAGTTATCGCTGATACAGTACCTGGAATACATCGCAAATTTTGGTCAAAACAAGGTGCAGTCAAATGACAGGTTTGCCCAGACTGTTCATCGTCTCATGCTCGTAATGGAGCTGACGCACAAACACAAACACACTCGCACTGAACACGAGAAAACACTCAACACAGCCACTGAGCTTGGGGGAAGTGACGTCACTGCCGTCATTTCCCAGGATACTCTATAGTTACCAGAAAGTGATAACAATGGCTCTGCCTTTCTCACCACACTCAGCAGGGCATTTCCTCAGGAGGAATTTCCTCCTCCCCATGGATGCCATCCAATGGGGATTGTCCATGCTCTATCCTTTTAAATGCTGAATGTCAAGCAAGGAAGCAGCACGTCCCATTTTTTAAGTCTTTGGTGTGACTTCAACCGGTCCAATCTGTATGGGTTTTTTTTAGGAGACACCACCTCCTTACTGAATGGCCGTTATCTCCTTATGGGAGCTCATCTGCCCTTTGTCAGGTGTTGTTTTTTTTATCCTGGCAGGGAGTCACAGTCATCCTCCCCCACTTGCAAAGCCAGTGTGGGGTGTCGGTTTAGTCACCGACAACTTGACCATGCGGCATGTAGCACTGAGTTACATGTTACCAGTGGTAGTCCCAAAAAGACTGACCTGACCTGAGACCTGACTTTCGGCCTAAAACTTGTTTGATTAATTTACCATAAATTATGACAATCATTGGAATAACCCAAACTTTTGCATTGTATTTTATATATATATATGTGTATGTATATGTATATATATATATATATATATATATATATATATATATATATATATATATATATATACATATTTATATATATACATATATATACATATTGTTGCGAATATGGAATTTGGCCTCCATATCCGCTTGTAAATATTCCCCTATTTTCTCCAATACTCCCCAACTTTCCCCAATCCCCCATTCCCTAGTCCCATTGCATGTAAATAACAATCAGTAGAGCCGACCTTCCCCTTATTCCCCCATTAAATGTCGTGCCCAGGTCCACCGCACCACACGTAGACAACTTTCGGACATCTTCCTAGTTATTCTTAATCTATGTCAGTTAAGGCCTCGTTTCCATTAATTATGACTCTTCGTTGCACCAGAATGTGATTATATGGCATCAGTAGTGAGTTTAGGACCTTTCCCATACCTCCTCCCATCTTCTTCCCCAAACAACAACTACAACAACAATTACAACTACAACTACGACTACAACAACAGAGGGGCGGGGAGTGTGCGTCCTCACACTGGCTCGGTTACCCGCCATGACCATGCGCTCCACGGCGTTACCCCGAAGGGGCTGGCTGTCAGCTCCTCGTCAGGGGCGGAGCCAGTAACCCCCCCACGCACCCAATGAGAAGCAACGTGCCGATTCCATCTGGGGCGGAGCTAACGAGCCGAGGGCGTGTCACTCCCCGCCAGATATACGCGGCCCCGCGCCGGATGTGACGTCAGATGCGCCTCAGCTTGGAGAGAGAAGCCACCGCCACCCCCAGCGCGACGATACCTCCCTGCATCTTTGGACCGGACCGGACCGTACTGTACCCTGCCCCGAGCCCAGGAGGACCTGGAGCCATCGATACCCGCTTTCCTGTCATCAACCCCCGTGTGAGTCAGCCGTTGTCCCGTTTGTCTGTCGTCTGTCCGGGGTTAATATAAGAGTGTGTCTAAGTGCCTGTCTTTCTGTGATTATACCTCTAGCCCCTGTAATCTGACCTTTCCGTACGAATATAATCTCCTCCGGAGGTCTTGAGAATTGAAACATTGGTGTCGTATTGTGTTATTGTAATCCAGCCGGGTGTCTTCTTTTTCTTATTGAGCCAGCATCGCGCGACTAGTCAACGTTCGGGCACAATCGGGTAACTTGTGCAGACGTGGTCATGCCATAAAACCGCTCGGTAAATAACATCCAAGCCACGTCTGTAACAATTGGTGTCGGGAGTGGGATTCGAGGCCCGACCAAATTTTGAAAAAAAAAAAAACGAATAGAGGAAAAAAAAAAAAATTTGGTCAAAATTTGGAGCGGCCGAAATTTGTTTTGTTTTACAAAACCCGAATTTTGAAAGTCGCGCTATGGCGGATCAAGACGGCTGGGGTCCGGTAGGGGAGAGTGAAGCAGGGTCGGTCCAGGACCAAATTGAGACACGTGAGGAGAGCGAAACAGCGGGGGTAGCAAACGCACAAAATGGCGCCTCGCTGGTCACCGCGCCCGCGACCGTAGCAGCGCCGCCGATGGATTGGGGCCTATTTATGGAACAAATAAAGGCGCTCATGGTCCAGACAAGTGAAGACCTGAGGAATGACTTGGGAAACCAAATGGGGGTAATGGGGAACCGGATGGATGCTCAGAGTGAGCAAATGGGGGTAATGAGGGACGAAGCGAGGGGTACCAGTGAGGGGTTAGACAATAATTTTGAGAAGTTAGACAAGAAATTTGGGAAGTTAGACAATAATTTTGAGGGGTTAGACAACGGGATAAAAGAGGTGAAACATGGGTTAACGGGGGTAGAAAACAGAATGGCCGCTCAAGAGAATCAAATGGAAGGGATGCAAAAGGGGTTAGAGGGGGTAGAAAATAGAATGGCTGCCCAGGAGAATCAGATAGAGGGAGTGAAAAATGGGTTAGAGGGGTTAGAAAACACCATGGAAGGCAAATTGAGGGACATGAGGGACCAAGCGGAAAGGGAAGTTAACCAAATGGGGCAGCAGATAGAGGGGGTCAGAATGGGGGTAGAAACCAAACTGGATGCTCACAGGGAGGAAATGGAGCAGATGAGGGTGGCATCTGGGCAGGAGATGCAAGTGATGGGAGAGGAGATCAGAAGAGGAGTGAGTGAGGAGGTCGGAGGAGTGCGCGAGGAGGTGAGGCACTGTAAGGAGCACATGGAGAAGGAGGTGAGAAAGGGGACTGTAAAGTTACAAGGGGGCATAGAGGTCCTGACGCAGGAGGTGGAACAGCTGACGGAGGGACAAAAAGGACTAACGGAGCAGGTTCAAAGGAACACTGCGGTATTAGGAGGGTTGAAAGCGACACAAAACGACATAAAAAACGACTTAATAGCGACGAAGAGGGAATGTCAGATGGTACGTGAGGGACTGACAACGAGGTTGGACGAGGTGATAGAGGTAATGGAGACGAAGGACCGGCAGGTGAGGACGCACCTGGAAACGGTCAAGGTAGCCTTAGAGGACGAGCTTGAGGAGACGTACCGGGGAATAAAAGAGGTGAGGCACAAATTAGAAGAAGTGGAAGAAGGGGTGAGCGAAATTAAGAAGCGACGGAGAGGGGATAACAAAGAGATAAAAGAGGAGATAAAAGAATTGGTCCAAAGTCTGTGTTTGGATCGTGATGTGCTCATTAACCGGATGAGGGATTCGCAGGTGATGGAGGAGAAGCGAAGAGGAAGAGGACCCGGTGTAAGTGGTGACCAATATGGTCGTGCGTATGATGCGCCAGGGGATTTAAGAAGCTTGGGGATTGGTTTGGATCCGGGTGTTCGTGAGAGGCCATTGGTGAAGTGTGCGACAGGTCTGGTGTGCGAAAAAGGAGGTGTGCGAGAAAGTCCGACTCTGGGGTGTGTGAGGAAAAAGTGCGTGCCAAGGAGTGAGGGTGCTGGCGAGAGTGAGTCGGTCGTAGCGCGTGTGCGAGGGGGCACATGGAAGCGCGGTGTGGTGAGTGTTACAGAGGGTGTAACGGGAGAGTGTGCGCGAGAAAGGTGTGTAACGGACAGGTGCATGGGGAAAGAGTGCGCTGTCAAGAGTAAGGGTGAGTGCGCTGTCAGGAATGGAGGTGAAAGTAGTGAGAGTGACATGGAGCGTGAGTTAGTTGTGACAGGTGAGCGAGGATGTACACCTGGGATGAAAGGATGCACACCTGGAATGGTAGAGCGTGAGTGGGAATGCACGCTGGAGTTGGTGGTGAGGCACGTGGTTGGGTGTGCGAATGAGGGCACACCTGTGATTGTCACAGAGGAGGTGACCGAGGAGGGGCGCGAAGCGGTGTATTGGTGAGGTGTGCGAGCAACGAGTGTGTGCCAAAGTGTTCGGTGGTCAGGTGTGTGACCAAGGCTGTGAGTGGAATGAGGGTACCTGGGTGTGTAAGGAAAGGTACGAGGAGCATGAGCACGGCTGGATGTGTGAGCAAGGAACGGGCTGCGGGATGTAAGCATGCAGGTGAAGCATCGACGTTAGACGGGGTAGAGTTTAGAACGACTTATAGCCGAAGCGGGCCCTCGGTGCGTGCCGGGCCTCGCTTTGAACGGCCGCGTCCGTGCTCCACTAGGTGGAGCGGGCAGCTGGATAGGAAGGGTCGTCATGGCGACCACGTTTTGTTGAGAAGTGCCGGCAGGTCGAGATCGGGACATTGGATGGCTCCACGCCGAGGGGGTGCGTGGGATCTCGGCCCGGGTAAGCCCCCGTCCCTGCCCCGAATGCCGGACGCATCCAGCCGCAGGCACAAAACAACCAGCATCCATTGCTTGGCTTTACGAAGCCGGGCTTTGGACAGGGATTGGCGCACCGAGAGGTATTAGTGAGTCGACTGGGTGATGAGGTTAGTGTTTTGGCCCCAAAATTAGAGAAAAACAAAATTTGGTGATTGGCAAGGGATTGGCAGTAGTGATTGGCAGATGATGGGCAGTGATTGGCAAATTTTTAATTTGTTGAAATTTGATGTGCAAAATTGGTAGTGAGAGACCCCTGATGTGGTGGGATGGAAAATCCACCATCCCTCACAGAGTGGGGGCAAAGGAGCTATAGCTTATGGGGTGTATGGCAGTGAAAACTAGCCCGGGTGGGTTAGGATATTGTGTGTAGGGATCTAGAAGATGACATTAGGTAACGTTAAGTTTAGTTAGTGACTGATACCTGTAGTGGGGACGCAGGTAGATTAGTATGGATGATAATGACGTGGGAGCGCAATAGTTTAAAGGGACGACTGGGAAGCGCAAGTTTCAGAAGGGAGTAGTTAGCTGAGATGATGCGGTGTGTGTGAGAATTGAACAGGTGTGATTGCACAGGTGTGCAACTGGACAGGTGTGTGGAGCAGTGTATGAGTAGTGAGTGTGTGGATCAGCGCGAATGCGCTTGGGGAGAGAAGGGTGCAGGTGGCACCAGGTGTGAGAGCACAGGTGTGCAGGTACAGGTGTGTGGAGAGAGTTGGAGTGAGTGGTACGGAGTGGTGTGCATGGTGCGAAGGTGTGGATGGGGGAAGAGTGGACCCCTTTCACGAGTACCCGGGGCGGGTAGTGTAAGTGTTAGGTAGAGGGTGCAGGTAAATTGTGGTTGGATATTGGCATTTGTGGTGCGGTTGCAGAATGGTGTTGTGAATGGGTGCATTAGTGTTGTGGAAATGGCTGGGCGTGTAGCCTGTTAGTGTGTGTAGTTGGTTGGGCACTCCACCACTGTGAGGATGTCGGCCAGGTGAGGCCGCAGGTGGGCTCTGGGAGCCGGTAGTTGTGAGTGGGTGCCTGAGGATCCCGGGTGTGGATCGGGCAGCCCAGTGCCAGAGAGGGCACGGAGTGGGGAGAGAGCCAGAGGGCCTTCCCCTGGTAGTTAGGTTAGGGTAAGGAGCAGGTAAGCTCGGAGGCAACTGCAGTGGTGGAGGTGTGCAGGTGGGTAGACCCACTGGGAGAGGTACACGTCGCAGCCCAGAAATTGTACGAGGGCACCGGGAGATGAATCGGGGGAGTGAGACCCCAAATTGAAGAGCACCACAGTTTGGCCAATGGGAATTGGTTTTTAGAACCCATAGTGTAAGAGGGCCAATGGTTTGGCCGGAGAAAGACCCCGGGTAGTGTAAAGTTGTTAAAGTCATTTAGGCGATAGTTAGGATTGATGAACCTGTCGCACCATACGCAGCCACTTGCCTGTGGTGATGATGATGACTCCACACCTGTGTTTTCTTTGTTTTGTGCAGGAAATGAGATTGCTGTGAGGATTTGTGAGACGCATCACGACGTGGATGAGACATTGGGGTGATTCCATCTCTCCCTCCCTAGGAGGGACTGATGATGAATTGGTAATGGCAAATTTTGATGTTGAGTTGAAGATGGCAAATTTTGATGAGAGTTGAAAATGGCAAATTTGATTGGTTAGGAGGGAGAGAAGACGAATTTGGTTTATGGGAGGAACGGGGAAGACAGTAGGGATGTTTGTTGATTTGTAAAGTAGATGTTTATGGGTAGTGTTGTGTTTTGTGGATACAGTAAGGGGTAAGGGAGGGGCCATGTAGGTTACCTGGTTGGGGGGGGGGGGGGCGTACGATAGGAACGTACCTGTCTCACCTGGTTCCCATGTGCCCCCAGTGTGCATCACCTTACATTGCGTGCACTTTTGCGCCCTTACCACCTTACTCACTTGTCTGCTTCTTTTGTCTCCCACCTCCGAGGATCTGGCTTTGGGGTAGAGAGAGAGGAGAGAGAGGTGCTGGCTGCGCAGTTGTGGGCCTGCACTTTCGCTGTTTGCTGCCGGGATCGATACATCATATGGACCGCAATGTTTGTGGCCACCCACAATGGACCGCAGTTCGTTTGCGGCCAAGCACCACCCGGGGATGGACCTATGGGTCAACGTGGCACCTATGCCATACAGGTGAACCACTTTTAGTTAACACCAAGTGCACCACAAGAAGAGCAAGAGACACCTGCAGGGTTAGGGGTTGTCGAATTTATTTTTATTCCAATGAACAATGGTGACTGCACCGATTGGTGGTGGGGTGGTGCTTTTGATGCTGGGAAAGGGTGCTCTGCACGTTATTAAAGGCCGTCGGCCACAGAGCACTCGTGGGTTGGTGTATCGATGCTGGCAAGCGCGCTCTCTCTATGCATAACATCTGCATGTGTTCCTCCAAAAACAGGTCCTGGATCGTAGTGTAGATATCAGCGTAATCTTGTAAATAATGCTCCCTACCGGCTGTATGTTTAGTTTGAGAATTCTTTCCGGATTCGGTTATCCTGTGGGTGTGTTTCTGTGAGGAGAAGGGTGCAACGTCGCAGGGGGACATATTTACTCATTTGTGAATATCTGTAAAACTGTCGCACTCAGGGTAGAGTTAATAGTAGAGGGAACTACATTGCGTGCCACACTAAAGTAGGTAAAAATTTATCGGGTCGGGACGCCCCGAGGGTAGAGAAGGGTGCAATGTTGCGAATATGGAATTTGGCCTCCATATCCGCTAGTAAATATTCCCCTATTTTCTCCAATACTCCCCAACTTTCCCCAATCCCCCATTCCCTAGTCCCATTGCATGTAAATAACAATCAGTAGAGCCGACCTTCCCCTTATTCCCCCATTAAATGTCGTGCCCAGGTCCACCGCACCACACGTAGACAACTTTCGGACATCTTCCTAGTTATTCTTAATCTATGTCAGTTAAGGCCTCGTTTCCATTAATTATGACTCTTCGTTGCACCAGAATGTGATTATATGGCATCAGTAGTGAGTTTAGGACCTTTCCCATACCTCCTCCCATCTTCTTCCCCAAACAACAACTACAACAACAATTACAACTACAACTACGACTACAACAACAGAGGGGCGGGGAGTGTGCGTCCTCACACCGGCTCGGTTACCCGCCATGACCATGCGCTCCACGGCGTTACCCCGAAGGGGCTGGCTGTCAGCTCCTCGTCAGGGGCGGAGCCAGTAACCCCCCCACGCACCCAATGAGAAGCAACGTGCCGATTCCATCTGGGGCGGAGCTAACGAGCCGAGGGCGTGTCACTCCCCGCCGGATATACGCGGCCCCGCGCCGGATGTGACGTCAGATGCGCCTCAGCTTGGAGAGAGAAGCCACCGCCACCCCCAGCGCGACGATACCTCCCCGCATCTTTGGACCGGACCGGACCGTACTGTACCCTGCCCCGAGCCCAGGAGGACCTGGAGCCATCGATACCCGCTTTCCTGTCATCAACCCCCGTGTGAGTCAGCCGTTGTCCCGTTTGTCTGTCGTCTGTCCGGGGTTAATATAAGAGTGTGTCTAAGTGCCTGTCTTTCTGTGATTATACCTCTAGCCCCTGTAATCTGACCTTTCCGTACGAATATAATCTCCTCCGGAGGTCTTGAGAATTGAAACATTGGTGTCGTATTGTGTTATTGTAATCCAGCCGGGTGTCTTCTTTTTCTTATTGAGCCAGCATCGCGCGACTAGTCAACGTTCGGGCACAATCGGGTAACTTGTGCAGACGTGGTCATGCCATAAAACCGCTCGGTAAATAACATCCAAGCCACGTCTGTAACAATATATATATATATACATATATATATATATATACATATATATATATATATATACATATATATACATATATATATATATACATATATATACATATATATATATATACATATATATATACATATACATATATATATACATATATATATATATATATATATATATATATATATATATATATATATATATATATATATATACATACATACATACATACACACACACACACACACACACACACACACTGTATATATATTGTTGCGGATCCCAGATCACGGCACTCCCCTTACCGAGGGGGGTTTAATCCCCTTGTCTATTACACTGGCCGTCCGAGTCCTAGAAGATATCGCGGTCCTTTGCGGGGTTGAGGTTGACCAGGGTGACTGGTCAATGGAGTCCCAGATACCTTCGCCAACCTCGCCGCAAAGCAGGGCGCTACTTCTGCCCGAGCCACATACAAGATGGAATTTTGCCGAGTGGTTTAGCAATCCGCAGCTCGAGCCGTTAGCAGAAAGACTAACCCGATTCTGAGCGGTTCCTATATCGTGCCACCGATATTCAATTGGGGGCAGGACGCAAGCGATCGGATGAGAGGAACCAAAGAATAAGAAGGGTGAAGGAAGAACAAATATGATTTATTAACTACACCTTAAAGAGGAAACAAAAGAAGGGAATATACAAGAATAAGGAAATAAAAGGACATAGGGCAAGCTTATCTAAACAGTCTTAACTTATCACGACCCCAGGACAAACAGACAGACTCACACGGAATGGTAGCTGGTAGGGGAGGAAGGTCCAGGCAGATGGTTCCAGGCAATGGGATCCGTCCAGGCTCCGGGTCCGCGGGCGAAGAATGGCAGGCAGCTTCGCGTATCGTTGGTGCATGACCGGTCCTTACATATGCCAGGGGCTGGAATGCTGCGTACGTACAGCGTGCCAAATGCTCTCAAAACCAAACGGCAGTTCGTATCAAACGATCCTCTGCGCAGTTCCTCATCAAGGGGCTTCCCTCACGCAGTTCTCTTGGTGTCTGCCGATCATCTGCTCATCTTCCCCGCATCTGCCGAAGTAGTCCGCGGCGGCGCTTTTATTACAATCCTCGCGTATCAAGCCGCGTCCGCTTCACTCCGCCTACTCGTGAACACGCCTTGGCCCGGATTGGTCGCGAGGATTCATTGGTACCTCCCCTCGTGACGTGTTGATGGGGCCACGCCTATGTTCCTGGCCGCTCCTCCCTTCTTCTCCCACTCTGCCACGTGGCTTATGGCGGCAGGCAGGAACAAACCAAAAGGCAGCGAACGCTGAGGCGGCTGCGGCTGGTAGAGTATCGCAATATGATTTGGAGGGCTGATTACGCCGCAATATGAATGGAATGGGAATTTGAGAAGGGGCCTAGGTTATTTGATTAATACAACGCAGAGTCAAACTATTGGGAACAAATCCTTACCTGAAACACATACTAATGAAATAACTACAGAAAAAGCCTATGGTGTGCTACGTGTTGCTCATGGCCTAACTAGGGTGCGACCTTTGACCTTTACACCAAAAATGGGAATATTTACAGGGGATTATTTATAAGGGAATATTACAGATATTTACAAAGTGGAGGGTTCTAAAAACCACAACAATATACATATATATATATATATATATATATATATATATATAATTTTTAATTCCCCCCCCCCCCCTCCCCCCATCAATCATATATCATTACTCTGTTGTCATAATTTCAGTTACCCCCAATCATCAAATGTGATAATTTGCCCCAACCAGGTATATGACGTAATATTAAACAACTACACCATAAAAAAATCGTTTGTTTAATCACGAATTTGCGAGTTCTAAAAGCCTTTTTGCCAGTTCTAAAAGCCTCTTTGCCAGTTCTAAAAGTCTTTTTGCCAGTTCTAAAAGCCTTTTTGCCAGTTCTAAAAGCCTCTTTGCCAGTTCTAAAAGCCTCTTTGCCAGTTCTAAAAGCCTCTTTGCCAGTTCTAAAAGCCTCTTTGCCAGTTCTAAAAGTCTTTTTGCCAGTTCTAAAAGCCTCTTTGCCAGTTCTAAAAGCCTCTTTGCCAGTTCTAAAAGCCTCTTTGCCAGTTCTAAAAGCCTCTTTTCCAGTTCTGAAAGCCTCTTTGCCAGTTTGAGGAAGAGGAAGAAGCGCTAATGTATGGTTTATTGACACAGCAGTTTGAACGGTAACGTTTATTATTCTACGACTGTGGAACCCCTTTAGAAGGACACAGAATGAGCATACAAAATTATAAATACAGCCGTGATATTTTGCGAAGCAATGGAAAAAAATATAAAACTACACAGAATGAGACCACAAACAACAACCACAACCACGATGACAATTGAGTGTTATAAAATATCCTTATTTTCACGTGTTTTACTTCATGTGTTTTACGTGTTTGTTTGTGTTTCACACTGAATGAAAAATGTAAAGGTAGAACCACCGGCGGAGTTTGGGGGAGCGGATAGGGGGGACAATGCCCCCACCTTAATTTTTTTTCAGTAGTTTACAATGAAGATAAAAACATCCCGTATTTAAACCTGAGTAACAATAATGAACGTAAACTGTATTTGTGATTTCACGTACACTGTAACTACACTAACAAACCCCAAGCACACTTCCCTTTCCTCACCCACATTCCAATTTCTGGACCATACGATGGGTGATTGCTAATTCACTTGCCCCAAGTCATCATCTGCACAAGTAGCACCAGTCCAAACAATATGGACTGGACGCATCTGCAATGCCCCAGGGCAACTTCTGATGCACTAAAATGGAACTCGGAATCATCTATCAAAATGCTATGCATTGTGATACTTCCTCACCCCCCCCCCCCCCCTAATTCCCAAAACAAAAACATTTTGATTGTGCAGCGGCCTTTTTGACAGCTTGTTGTTCCCTAAGATGGGAGAGCACACCCAAACCTATAATGAATCCTTCCAATTTGCATATGCATATTTTCCCACAATGCAAAGCAAAATGTGATTTAGAAGGTATTCCAGGAGGTATAGAAACCCATTTGTCATCAAGATTCCATGAGGTAAAGAGTTGACCGACTTTCAATGTGGAATGGGTTTTGGGTGCCAGATATTGCTGACTTTTCCATCACATCAAACCTTCCTAAGTCAACCGTGGTTGTAATTTTGTGAGGAAATGACAAACACTAGGCCATGGCAATCTTACTATAATTCACCAAATGTCTGTCCGTCTGTCCGTCTGTTCCCAGGTACCACAAAAACGGCTGAACCGATCACAACAAAATTTTGGGTGGGTAATCCTGGGACCCCCTGGAGTAAAATAGGCTATATTGTTTTTACGATTTTTTCCCCAATTTTCCAATTTCCAATTTTCCAATTTTTCCCAAACACGATGGAATAATATTTACCGACATGAACAGTGATGTGGCTTTTATTGAAATTCTACAAATGTCTGTTTACAAATGTTTACAATGTTTACAAATGTTTACAAATTCTACAAAGGCTCTCCGGCCTTGCTCCCCCAGCTCTCTCTGTGCTCTGTCCCCCAAATATTCCTACAGGTCGCACAAGATCTGCCAGCAAGCCTCTGATGGTTAAACTGCCAAAATCTCGGCTCTCTGCTCACCTTCACTCCTTCATTCCTCTTTTCTCCCGCCTCTGGAACAAACTCCCACACTCCCTTCAATCCCACTCCTCCCTCCAGGTCTTTAAAACAGCTGTTCACCACCATCTCTTATCTTCCCCCATCCAAAACCTTGATCTTTTCTACCCCCACTAATTCACCCCAGATCCACCTTGTTTGTAATTCCAACTTCTTTCCTGGTAGTCCTGGCAGTGTCCATATGTTTTATGCCTCTCCCACCCCCTTTCCCATGCCTCCCCCCCAAAGCCCTCTCCCTCCCACAGTTCTCTCGATGTCTCCATGTCTCTCGGTTCCTGCTCTCAAATGTTGTGTTTGTGTCCTTCCCCCTCTCTCCCCATCTTGTCTACCGCTCCCGATGCTTTTTGTTTTATGTGTCGGTTTGTCGGTTATGTGTCGGTTTGTCGGTTTGTCTTTCTGTGTGATAAATGTTCGCTCCTTCACGAGCCTCGATCTTGTATACAAAAACAAAAAAAACAAACAAAAAAAAATACTGTTTAGATTTTGATGATTTGCGTGTGATATGATTTAACGGATATTTATATAAATCGTTTAAAATATAAAAAATCCTTCAATTTCTGATATTTTGCCTTTTCATTTGGGCCTCCCATTTGAAGCCCCGCCCATAGGGCGGGTACCGTTGCTAGTAATGAAAATGGGACAGGCAGGACAAAATTATTGAGAGATTGGGCCAGAAGAATGATGTAATGTGAAATGGGACAATATTGCACAGTTCCTCATAACTAAACATTTTGTACAAAGTGTAAAGTGATGGGTTCGAGCTATGTGCCTGAAGCCAAAGACGGACCAACAAAGCTGACTTTGATGGCTGAGGGCAATCAATTTGCAGAGGTGGGCGGTCCGCTTCGAAAGTCCGCTTATCCGCTTATCCGCTGCAGCGGACTAACGTTTTCGAAGCGGATAAGCGAATCGGAACAACCCCCGGAAACCGAAGCGGATAAGTGTAAGCGGACTACCGAAAAATTAAAGCGCATCGCGATTCGCCAAATCAGCTGTTAGCCTGAGCCGTTACTCTAGAATTGTGAATATTTATTTAAGTGAATAATAAGTGAAACCCTAACAACTCGGCTCTTGCGACATAACGCATTATATCATAACGTTATGTTCACGTCATGGTTTACGACATGGTTGTAACATAACGCATTACATCATGACGTTATGTTCACGTCATGGTTTACGGCATGTTCACGACACCATGACGAATAAACGGCAGTCCGTTGGCCCGCCATCTTGTTGACTTGTTTGTGTCTGAATAACCAAACGTTACAGCTCTCGCCCAATCTCTTCCCGCTCGAGTTCCGTGATGCTTGGGTAACTCTGTTTCTCAGGCATAACACGCCGCTCCCGAGCTCTGCCTCGGTCGAGCGCGTGTTCAGCTACGGGTCGGACATCCTCAGGCCTAAGAGGTCGGCCCTGGCTGCACCGAACTTCGAGGCCCTCGTCTTCATGAAGGGCAACCTCCAAATCCTCAAGAAGGCCCACGAGGTGGAGGAGGAAGACGAGGACTAGTCAACAGACTGCTAGTGCTAGTCTGTTGACTAGTAGACTCTCTTGTCAAAGAAAGGACGGGCAAATTGATTTTTCTTTAATGTAACTTGCATATATTAAAATTATATTTAAATTAACTGTAGAGTAGAGTAGAGTCGAGTGGAAAACTTTATTTCAATAAATTTTGAATAAATTTTATTTAAATAAAAATGTATATTTTTGATCTTAAAAGCTTTGTTTGTCTTTGTAGTAGTTAGAAATGGCTATTTAGGCTTAAAAAGCATTAAATTCCCTTTAGAAACGTCAAAAATCGCTTTAAAAACGTCGAAGCGCTTTAAAAAAATCGAATCGAAGCGGATAAGCGGATAAGCGGTAAGCGGACTAAGATTTTCGGCCGCTGAAGCGGATAAGCGAATCGGACTACACGGGCTGGCGGAGCGGATAAGCGGTAAGCGGACTTAAAATTTTCCGAATCGCGCCCACCTTTATCAATTTGTCCAAAATATACACAAAAGCACATCATGGTTGTAATCCAGTGAGGGCAGTCTCCCTGATGGTCCCTCATTGGGAAAGTAATAATGATTGATGATTGTATGTACAATATGTTTATATATATTGAGACTATTTGCTTGTTCATTGTTGATTTCTTTCATTCAGGCAGAGCTGTCCCAGCAGTCCATATGAAGGACGGCCATTGTGTAAGACTGAAGGGAGTAATACTGGTACATATATGAATAGCGATTAAATAATCACGTGCTCACTGGGCCTGTTAATACCAAGAAAGCTCACTGGGTAAACAGACAGGACAGTGATCAGGAAAGCCCACTGTTGATTTCACAAACCCCAATGGAGGTGGAACGTTATGAGCACGTTGACCTGACCCAAGGAATTGAGTGTTTTTGGCCGCTGAATGCAAGTCACCCATTATTTTGAAAAATTAGCCACCACCGTACGCACGGCGGCACTTAGCTGGCGACGATATGGCTCGGGGGTTGGCGCTAGGGGGCCAGCGAGGCAAGGCACGCTCAAAGAGCCACTGTTTGTGAACTTCTTCAACCATCCCAACATGCTGCTGGTGGCTGCCAATGCCGGGGCAGGCTGCGTGCAAACAGGCCTCGGGTTTCTAGGTAAATACAAAGGACGCCGTGATGAAAAGGACATCATCATGTAAGCCAAGCAAGTAGTGAGATGGAGAGCGGGAGGTTCTATCGGCGAGGATTTCTGGGTCTTGTTTTCACTTGACATTTCCATGCGACAAGAAAATGCAAGAGAATTAGACTGGAGGAAATGCATTGCAGTTTATCTTCTTGCTCCCTGACATCAAATTCAACTTGGAAACTTATGAAGGCCATTCAGTAGACTTGTTATTAAATAACATGGAAAAATATGAGGTCAATGCTGAAATTTTGTGCAATTATTTCATATATACCCCAGACAAGGTGAACATGAAGTGACATCAATGCGGTTCAAATAAAAGGCCAATTCGGTGGTCCATGTATTATGCAGAGTTCTGAGTTAAAATGTTGTAGTGAGATGTTGGTGAGTGATGTTAAGCGTTACACGTAAAACCATCTGTTGTCACTCAAGCGAACATTGAATGTTTTGAGAAGGAAATTTTCGAGAATTGCCAGATCAATACTTGTCAAATTGAAGAATTGTATGTCCAGTGTTCGAACCACCTTTAGAGGCCATTTTCCCCCGCAGAGCAGGGGTTGGCCTTTTTTTGGGCACTGTGGTCCCCTTTTTGAAGCAATGTTTTATGGCCGGATGCCTTTCCTGCCGCCAACCCTGTTAGTCGCCTCATGCGACACACAGGGAATTACCAGTGAACTGGTACTCGATTTTCTGACCTCGGAAGGATGACAGGCTGAGTCAACCCCCCTGGTGTTAATTCAGCGAGCGACCGGGATTCAAACCCAGGATCTTAGGATCCCAAGCCAGATGGGTTTCTAGGACATGAAGTGATGGATCCTAGGTTAGTAACCGCTAAGCCAACACCAGTCTGATTGGGGTCTTGGTCATCTTGTATACAAAAAAAAAAAAGGCTGAACATGAAGTGACATCAATGCGGTTCAAAGAAAAAGCCAATTCGGTGGTCCATGTATTATGCAGAGTTATGAGTTTAAATGTTGTAGTGAGTTGTTGATGAGTGATGTTAAGCGTTACACGTAAAACCATCTGTTGTCACTCGAGCAAACATTGAATGTTTTGAGTAGAAAATTTTCGAGAATTGCCAGATCAATATTTGTCAAATTGAAGAATTGGATGCCCAGTGTTTGAGGTGAGGAAACTCATTAATTCTCACTTGAAGTTCAATAGGTTTGGGCAAGGTCACTACCAACGGACCTGATCATGTTTGGTCAAAAGGTAACTCTCCATCATTTTGCTGAAAAATGGTGATTGATCAAAAATTCAAGGCTCAGCCTTAGCTGAAAAGCTTCTGTCCATCACGTTTTGCAACCTTAACATTTTAAATAATGTAGAATTTATTTGAACGTGGTACAACCTTCAACGCATGGCACCACGGTAACTTGGAGACGACGACCAGGGATGTTGTTTCAGGGTGTGACTTTGCTGCACACGATAATGCTTGCCCTCACACTGCAAATGTGAGCACAACTACCCAAGTAGAGATTTGCTGGGAAGTTCTAAATAATCCTAGATATACTTGTCATCATGTGATTTTTCGCATCTCTGGACCGCCCAAAGAACATCTGCGTGGCATCAAGTTTATGAATCGTGAGGACTTTGCATGTCCCAGAAATGGCTGCATACGCATCCCAAATATTTTAACGCAGATGGCATCAAGATGCCACCACATGGATGGGACAAGTTTGTCCGTATGGCAAAGGAATACATTGAGAAATAGGCGGTTTCATCAATTTGCCTGCACTTTTTGAATTTCTAGATTTAAAGGTCCACGTCAACCGTGACCCAGCCTTCGTACATTAATGACATACATTCACCTTGTATTAAACACGTGTTTAAGATAATTTTTATTTTCACAAATTTTGCGATTTAAAGCAAGCTGGTGAACATTTATATCTGAGGAAATATTTATATTTTTTATTGCATTTTATGATTCTGTCTAAGATCATTGTTTGTAATACCCCTTATTATGAGTAACATTACAAAATATCGATATAATCTGTGAGCTGTGTTCACCATTTAAAAGTGGAGTGTCCAGTGTGGCAGACGCTGCTAGCTTGGGCCGGCCTCACACAGCCGACACACCAGAAATGGTTGCAGGGGTTGAGCGCGTGCTAAGAGAAAACCGTCGCATTACGCTGGATAAAGTAGTCTCTGAATTTAACATTAGCCATGGTTCAGCACACCATATAATTCACAACGTGTTGGGGGTTCCGCAAAGTATCTGCAAGGTGGGTGCTGAGACAACTCACACCCGAACTGAAAGAACGGCGAGTGCATGTTCATTAATGATTGGCATGACCTGGTATGTTCAATGTATATGATTTAAAATGTGGTTTTAATGATACTTGTACACCCACTCTGTATGGGAGCGGCAGGAAGGGTCATGGTATTATCCCTTCTGTTGTGTATAGATTACAGTAGATCTAGGGTCGGGCCTCAAGAACGTCATGGGTGTGTTCATTTACCAAGTTTCTTGGAGAGCGCTTGCCAAGTAGCTTAAGCATTGGAGCAAGCACTCCATTCGAAACTGTTCATAAGGAACAGCGGGCTTGGCAAGCACTAGCTAGCTGCTTGATAATTGTACCGACCCCGGGTTTTCTACCTTTGAGTTTAGTGTTAAACAACAGTAGTGACTTAAAAAAGGTAATTAAACGTGTTTGTAGAAGTCGTTACAACCTCCATCATGTGACCCTTACTCTTCCTGTCCAGTTTGGTTGAGATTGGATTTAAGTAATGACCGAATGGATCAAGGTCAGACAGACACCAAATTGCGGATTTTAGTATGTTTGCATTCATTTAGACAAGATCCACTTAACGTCTGCATTTTGCAGACAAAATTAAATTCTTACATTATCTTTCAAGATGTATAGATTTCTCCAATGGTTTGCTTCAATACAAATGTTTGCATTAATTTTTTATGTTTCATATGAACCTTTTTATCATGTAGTAATTACATGTTGCGTTTTGAATAACTTTTGCTTTCATTTTCACACTTTAAACGTGGTGCGTGCTGCTTCCTTACTTGCCACTCAGCATTTAAAAAGATAAAGCATGGGCAAGTAACAATAGGTTGGCAATACCAATGAATTTTGATCAATTACCTTTTTCAGCAAAACGATAGATGAGTTACCTTTCGGCAAAACATGATCAACCATAGGTTGTTGGGTCTCATAGCCTCCTCCTGCATTGAAGTTCCTTTCAAAGGAACTCATATTATTACTCTTCACGAAAGACACTGTGGGATCTTTATACCAGTTAATACTAGCAGACGAGATTCCCAGCTTAAAGTTTAATTGAGGGACGGTGAACTTTGTGATGCAACAACATGCCTGCAAAGCACCAATCTGAGAGTTTAAATTAAGGTTGGGAATCAAACCCAAACTACACAGCTCAAAGGCGATTGCACTCCCTCTGTACTCTCCTGTTGGACTGAGCGATAAATTTAAACAATGTCAATAAACTGAATCAATAGAGACTTTATCCTATACCACCCACTTTGGAAAAAAGGAATCAGTCATTCATGTTTTGCCTGTTTTAGATCTGGCAACGTTTACCGTATGACGTCAGCAGAGCAGTTCCAAGATGGCGGCTCCCTTAGAAGCATGCACCAGGGAGGAGCAACATTCTGTCATCAGTTTCTTGAGAAGCGAGAGTGTGAATCCCAGTGAAATCCATCGCAGAATGAAGATGCCATATGGTGATGCATGTTTATCCCTGTGCAGCAGGTGTACGACTGGGACAGGAAGTTTAAAAGTGGAGTGTCCAGTGTGGCAGACGCTGCTCGCTCGGGCCGGCCTCACACAGCCGACACACCAGAAATGGTTGCAGGGGTTGAGCGCGTGCTAAGGGAAAACCGTCGCATTATGCTGGATGAAGTAGTCTCTGAATTTAACATTAGCCACGGTTCAGCACACCATATCATTCACAACATGCTGGGGTTCCACAAAGTGTCTGCAAGGTGGGTGCCCAGACAACTCACATCCAAACTGAAAGAACGGCGAGTGGACACATGTGAAGAACTTCTGCAACGCTATGAAACAGAAGGCGACTCTTTCTTCCAGCGTGTAGTGACTGGGGATAAAAGCTGGGTCCATTACTTTCAGCCAGAAACAAGAGGGCAAGCAAAGAGTGGCGCCATTCAACTTCCCCGAAGCCCAAAAAATTCCGCACACAGCCATCCGCTGGAAAAGTGATGCTGACGCTCTTCTGGGATAGCCGAGGCCCACTTGTAGAGCATTACATGCCCAGAGGGACCACAGTCACCAGTGCATCATACTGCGACCTCCTTTAAAATCATCTGAAATCAGCAATCAGAACAAAACCTCGTGGACTACTCACTTCCGGTGTTTTGCTGCAGCTGGACAATGCTCGGCCCCATACTGCCCATGCTACAGATGCAACAATCGAGGACCTGCATTTTGAGTGTCTTCCTCATCCTTCCTACTCGCCAGACCTCACCCCTTCTGATTACCACATCTTTGGGACACTTAAAGAGGCGCTTGGTGGAACCACTTTCCAATCCGATGAAGAGGTCAAAGAGGCGGTGCACAAATGGCTACACAAGCAGCCAAAATATTTTTTCCTGGAGAAATCCAGGCCTTAGTAAAGCGCTAGAAAAAAAATATTGAACGCAATGGAGATTATGTTGAAAAATAACAGTTGTTACACACGTACATGAAATAAACAGGTTGTGAGAAATATTTTAAGATTACTTATTGACTGCCCCTCATATATATATATACGTATATATATATACAGTATATATATATATATATATATATATATATATATATATATATATATATATATATATATATATATATATATATATTGTAACTGTTCCCAGTGTGGACATGGAATATACCTTTCTTACAAATGTGTGCATGGGGGCAGTAATCCTCTATATTTATATACCTACGGTGAGAAATGATATGAAGTCAGTGACTCATGATATTCAAGTCGTATTTTTTGTGATTACCAACTCAACTCCAATAAAATGCTGGACGCTCTACGTGGCTTTGGAGCCTAACCGTCAGACTTAGGTTTTTAAAGATGGGAATCAAATGAGTATAATAAATCATTTGAAGCATATGGTTGGTAAACATTCACGAACATCCAAATAAACAGATGAAAGCCATAAATAAAGAGGAAAGAACAACCGAACAAAAGGCCATGGTCAAAAATGGAGGATTTCTTAGAAGAAAATGATTTAGCTGATATGGGTATACAAAATGTTTGGAAATGTCAAACTGTACAGAGAGAAACTCGAAAACTTGTTATTGTTTCGGGGGAAATCGGGTGTATTTGTACTCATGGTGCATCGGGACACCCCCTCTGGCAGATATTCTTGGCAAATTATATTAAGTGCCAATTTGTTGGCACAATATCAAAGGCCGAGAGGAGCTGCTATGGAGTTATGTACCAGTGCAGTGCACCCCTGTTTCCCACATGTTATAACATTTGGCAAAGGCTTTTTATGTTTTATATAGCGTGAAGCATGTGTTTGATTTTGTGAAAATGAGTAAGAGGTGGAGAAGAACCATAAGTGGGAGGATGTGACTGTGGATGGTTGATTTGGGATGGATCGGGAAGAGCGGAAAGTTGAACCACTAGAGGTGCAAGAAGCCAGGATAATAGACTAAAATCATGATGTCGTCTATCAATTGCATATTTGGCTGGGAATTCAATTACAAATTAATGATCACTGGGATTAACAACTTGGACCTTGGTTCCATCATGACCGGAGTCGTGGCAATGTCACTGATGCAGAGAGTTTGCAGATTATGGGCAAGGAATTTAGAACCTGGTAACCCGGCCTAACAACTAGGATACAAACAAGCACACAATGGGCTATGGATTTATTGTTAACGTCCAAAAATGAATTTCAGCAGATATGGAACCCGCATGTCATCTGGCATACACCCAATGACGTACAATAGTTGATGCTACTTCCTACGTGTGAAGACAATTTGTGGTCTGATTGTGATTTGAACACAGACTAAACAGTTTGAAGGCAAATCCGCTACCTCTGAGCTGTCTTGCAAACCATAACAAACTAATATGCACCAAAATAAAAATAATGGCGCTCGACTCCAGGTCTCTGGACACACTGCAGTGATTGGACTATATTATGCAGCAAATTAATAATTACCACCATAATTCATTGGGTGTGACATCATGCATGCAAGATTCTTACGCTAAATCAACATGAGACATGCATTTATCATTTCAGCAAGAAGCCATTCATTAATGCATTGGACTTAGGACATAGTGCCAGCTCGACAAGTCATTCCGACCCTTTCATGTCCCGTTTTATTTGTTTATTTGAAAATTTTCACATTAAATCTTTACTTTATTTATGTACTAGAACACTATGAGAGACAGCAAAACCACAAAGTAACATATTGTGCCCTTAAGTTTTATGCTTACATTGGCTTCTGTCATAGTTGCTATATTTCTATGTATATATATATATATATATATATATATATATATATATATATATATATATACATATATATATATATATATATATATATATATATATATATATATATATATATGTATATATACACACACTTATAATATACAAATATGGAGGTATGTTTATTATTGCTTTTCTCAAAAAGCTGCATCTCTCATTCGTAGCTCTCTGCACCCTCCTCTCTTCTCACCATTAAGTTCAGTGGTGCCTGCAGTTTGCAATTGAGACTGACTCCATTGATTCTAACTTTATAATATTTACCCAACAAATCACGGGTCTTGTCTGGCCCATGTTCAGGGGCAGACAGGGGCCGTGTGTGTTTCGGAGTCGACGGGCGCAGGTCGGGGCCTGTGTGGGTGCCTCGGCTTGTGAGAGGCAACTAAGGTGACAGTAATGTGCAGGTCTGTACCAGAAAACACGACCGTGTTCTGAAAGGTGATAAACTGTTTTGAGTTGTTGTATGGTGTTTAGTAGTCGATACCTTTCTTTGGCTGGAACAGTAAGAATTGAAGATGCGGGTTAGGGCACACCTGGGAATGCAAAAACCAAATTTGCACCAAGCAAAATTATTGGATAAAATTCAAGTATTTGGTGACCAACGATGAGAAAGGCCACAAAATCCTTGCCACAAAAGTAATAAGAAAATTACAACTCCTGGAGGGTATGATCCACAAGGAGTTCATGGCCAATAACTAATTGCATCAGAGTACTTGTTTGGGTGCTTCAATGATATTTAATTTAGTGTCAAATATATCATGCGTTAAGACCATGTAAATCGGGACATGTTGAATTATGAAGGGTCTTCTGGGGTCTATGTTTCAGCATTCTCCTCTTTTGTACATTTTAATTTGTAGAACAAGTGCTTATGGCAGATGCTGCACAGGCAAATAATCCAAATTTATTGCTCCTCGTGCTGAAACTCTAAAGCACAAATCATGAAGTATGTGTGTGCAAGCTTACTGTGTGTATACACACACTCATACTGTATATATATATATATATATATATATATATATATATATATATATATATATATATATATATATATATATATATATATATATATATATATATATTATATATATATATATATATATATATATATATATATATATATATATATATATATTGTTACGGTCCGCGGTTAAGGATGTTATGTTTGCTGAGCGGAGGCATCGCGACCTAACAGTTTCCCCGATTCACCCGATTCCCTGAACGTTGGCCAGATCGCGCCACAGCTATTCAATGAGGGAAAAGACAAAGACGACACGGATGTGAAGAAGAGGAAGATGAAGGCAAAAAAAGGTTGGCAATACTACTAAATTTATTTACTATTTACAGGCTCAAAATAACCAAGGAGAAGGAAAGATAAGAAAATAATATACAGAAGGTATTAGAGACACAGTGAAAATTACTAGCTTATCCTATGCAGTCTTAATTTATTCCCAGGGACAAAACAAACAGAACAAACTCACGTACACGAATGGGGAATTGCAGAGTGGATTGGCTGGAAGGAGGTGTGTGGCTGGAGGGGGAGGACGGCACGGAGCTGGCTGGAGCTTGATCCCGCACGGGACGTCGGGCTGGACCTCGACGGCCGCTGATGCCACCGATCCTGTCGTGTGCGCGGGATCACGGGTCGGAGCTGCTTGGTGGAGCCGACGCGCTGGTGGGGAGTCTGGCGTGACGGGTTCTCTCCTCTCTCTTTCTTGGTCCAACCACTCTTTCTCCACCGACAACTCAACGCAACCAACGCAACCACTCAACGCAACCACTGACCACCACTGACGACCAACTCTGACCAAAACCACACAACTCAGTTCTCCTCATGGACCTCTCTTTTGTCATGGACCTCTCTTTGTCATGGACCTCTCTTTTGTCATGGACCTCTCTTTTGTCATGGACCTCTCTTGTCATGGACCTCTCTACGCAGCCCCTCATCACTCTTGCGCGCGTGCCTTTATAGCGCCTCCGGCGATTAAGCCGCCGGCTTTTCGGACACGCCCATCGGTGTGCTCACCTTGGCCATGGTTGGTCGCGCGACCCTCTGGCTCCGCCCTTGATGACGACGGGCGGGCACGCCTTTCTTCCCCAACCCGAGCACATGTTCAATGGCAGCTTTGGGGCGAAAACAACCCGCAGCTGTAACAAACTGGCTTGGCCATGACGAAAGGGGAAATGGAGGTTTTGGGAATGGGAATGAAGGGAATCTATCTTTCTCACTTGGTGCAATGGAGTGTCATTTTAATGGAAGACAAAGCCTTACCCTAAAACACATAATAAGGAAATAAACTACTGAACAGGGATATTATAGTGTCCTTCAATGTATGCTTTATGGAATTAACTACCGGGACGCCCTTTTGACCTTTATACACACTGGAGCAAGGAGGGCTCAGAATAAAGCAATAAATCTATCTATAATTCCAGTAATCTCTGTATGTTTGTACGTTTGTACGTCTGTACGTCTGTACGTCTGTACGTTTGTCTGTGACCGCTGTTTCTCGACAACTACCGGTCCGATATACTTGAAACTTGCCAGGTATATTGCTGGGGACCCGAGGATGTGCCTTTTCAAGGTTTGAAATTAATCGGACAAGTACTTACCGAGCTATGGCGATTTAGCCGTTCGCCGTTCGCTTTGCCGTTGCGAATGGACCAAACCATTCATGTAAATAGAGGGGGGGGGGGGGGTTCTGTGGTCGTTCGCTTTGGCTTTGCGAATGGACCAAACCATTCATGTAAATAGAGGGGGGGGGGGTTCTGTGGTCGTTCGCTTTGGCTTTGCGAATGGACCAAACCATTCATGTAAATAGAGGGGGGGGGGGTTCTGTGGTCGTTGCGAATGGACCAAACCATTGTTTTTTTTTTGCAGTTTTTTTTTTTTTTGCAGTTTTTTTTTTTTTGCAAGGAACGGGCACCCACGTACGGGCACGTCCTAGCTTATATATAGTACGGGCATGCCCTAGTAATAATAAAGCACACAATAAAAAAATACAATCCTCATATCCGCAACAATATATATATATATATATATATATATATATATATATATATATATATATAATATATATATATATATATATATATATATATACATAGATATATATAGATATATATATATATATATATATATATATATACATATATATATATATATGTATATGTCTGTATGTATATATATATATACATATATGTATATCTATATATATATATATATATATATATATATATATATATATATATATATATATATATATATATATGTATATATATATATTGTCTCAGCTATTGGTGGCTGCTTTAAACGATCTCTTTGGTGTTTCTAGCTCAACTGAAATTGAGTTTAAGACAAATAACTCTTAAACCTCGACAGTGCATGTCTTTAAGCAATAGATTACAAATCACCTAGGCCTGATTTTCTGCCTTTTTGTAGCCTCCTATGGAGGTAGCAAACTGCTTTGAATGTGTTCGTAACCTTATAGCAATTTTACCTTGCTAGCGAAGAACCCATTCTTGTGGCCAGTTTAATTCACCCAGAATTATAGATCAGTTAATTTCCCCAGAATTTGTGTATTTTTTTATGACTTGTAATACCCCCCTCCCACCAGGATCAGTGCTGTATCATAACATACACTCTCACATAGATGGAATTGCTCCCCACTTCCACATCCCGAACCCCTGGGACTATTAATTATTTTCCCCCTTACCCCTCCCCCCTAAAATCTTCCCATGCACACCACGAGTACAACCACCAGATTTCAACTCATTCTGTCCAGCAGTTCATGAGCAAGAGTGCAAAGAAGTCAAGCATGTAAACACACAAACAAATAAAAAGACACTTCTTGAACTAAAACAGCACTTGGTCGAGAGCATACCTCCACCATGCTGAACAGTTTACATTTTGTATCCACTGATAGACCGGATATGAATCCCAACCTGAACCAAAATCGAATCGTCTTGTTTTGTCACCGAACCAACTCATCCGCATAGTTTTGTCATAACTTTTTGTGATATCGACTATATATCGTTTTGGCCCCATCTCTCAATGGTGAAAAATTACTTTGAAAAATGATCGCATCTGGATTCAGATCTTCCCCAAAATCGAATCAATTCTTCCTTGTCACGCACCCATCATCTCCACCAAGCTTCGTCCGAATGCGTCCATAACTTTTTGAGATAACCTGATCACAGATAGAGACAGACAGGGATGAAAACATAACCTCCGTCCCCCTTCAGTGGTAATGGTAGTTATAGTATAAGGTATGATTGTGCATTACAGTTTTCTTGAATTATAAAAAAAAAGTTTCCTTTACCTTACTAAATTTTACTTTCACAATTCCTTCTTTAACTTTTGCACAATTGTCTGCAGAGTCATAAAAAGAATGAGAGATGGCTTCTGGTAATATCTGGCTTCAGAGTTAAACATTTAATGATGTTTTAACGATAGTAGATGTTTGGTGATACACTCTTTAACAAGCGTTACGCCTAGGTCCCCCGTCGGTGAAGTGATGTGAGTTGACAAAGTGGAGACGCAGAAAACATGGAAGAGTCGATAATGTTTGCGAGTGGGTTGGAGACACACCCACACACCAGATTTGAAGTTAGTAGTTCGTTTATTTTTCAAGATATTCCGCTCACAAGGTTCAGACATATATGGTGGCGGCCATCTTGGATTTTGACGTGGCGACCGAATTTGCAATAGCGTTCTTCCTTATGCCGAGATACACCAACACACCAGATTAGAAGTTGGTACTTCGCTTATTTTTCACGATATTCTGCTCACAAGGTTCAGACATATATGGTGGCGGCCATCTTGGATTTTGACGTGGCGACCCAATTTTCAATAGCGTTCTTCCTTATGCCGAGATACACCCACACACCAGATTAGAAGTTGGTACTTTGCTTATTTTTCAAGATATTCCGCTCACAAGGGTACGCACGCACGCACGGACGGACGGAAGCACGCACGGACGCACACACGGACGGAGGGTAAAACCATAGTCCCCCTTTCGCTCCGCGGTGCGACGGGGGACAATAAGGCACCTTCAGCCCCAGATCAACGCAATGATTTCTCACATCCCACTAGCAAACAATATAAGAATAACATTTTGCACTTTCATCCCAAAAATTGTTGTTAAATTTTTCTTTTGTTTTTGCCATCTTGCCTTCCACATTTGCAACTTTTTAAAACCTGTTTTGGAGCAGAAAGTCAAATCTCGCCATTATTTTCACTTCTAGCAAAGAAGGGGCTCCACCATTTGCATCCATCTAGTTTTGAAGGGGCTAAACAGCTAATGTGGCTGTTTTACAAACTTCTCTTATGAGTTGAGTATAAAGCCGGCCATACACTGAGGTTTTCATTTCCTACGAAATCCCAGGGGATTTGGCTCAGTGTTTCTGGGGCTTTTCCCAAGAGTTACCTTGGGCTCACCTCATCCACATAGCATTCCCCTCTGAATGGTGTCCTGTAACTGATGCCGAGTCAAATATTGTACACTCAGCTGTACGAAAATGTATCGCAATTTACCAGAAGCCATGAACATTACATCTGTGTTCCTGACAATACCCATGAGGACTTTATGCACAATAGATGCCCTGTCAAGTCCAGATGAGTCATGCAGTTTAGTAGAGTTCTTCACTTCCAACCATGAAAAAGAGGTAAATTTACTTTTTGTATGTAATGTTATGCACCAGAAGTAAACACACAGGAATATTGTCATTGTGTTTGACATTCTCGTGGAAAATGCCTTTGATTTACATGTGTTTTTACATTTACACGTGATTTACACGTTTTTACATTTGCACGTGCAAAATGCATGTTTGTTTCACTGCTGAAGGTCATGCAGTTATGTTCTTCCCCTCCAAGATAATCACCTGTGAGTTTCATGGGCAAATGCCCTCATTGTTTGACCAGCTTAAGTGTGGATCATCATGCCTCGTGAAGATCCCATCTGTGACTTATTTGAAATATTTGCCCAACTGAGCTGCAATATATATATATATATATATATGTGTGTGTGTGTGTGTGTGTTGTTTGTTTGGGAAAATGTTGTTTGTTTGTTTGTGACCCTACTCCTCTGGGCTCCCAAGGTTAATCACCACAAAACTTTGTCGGATAACATTTTTCTACCACGGTGCACCTAAATAGGTGGTTTAAACAGTTACTTTCTCACAATTCATAACTTGTAAATACCCAATCCACCACCTGTCACCATAATCTCTGAGGGTAGATCCTTATGTACAATGCTTTATAAAAAGCCCAAATGTTTTTGGATTTCAACCCGGATACCGATATAATTGGTGAGATGGTGACCTACGATCGTCAAACATGTCATCAGATTTGAAAAGTAACTGTTAAGACGTCACTATGATCAGTAAGATCAACAAAGAGGAAGTCACGTGACCTTTCAAATGTGCTAATCATTCAAAAACTGAAAATAGTGCAAACAAAAAAAACAAAACATCGATTTAAAGATGTGGATTTAATGCTCATCTAATGACATAACTCTCAAGGGTGAAAAAATAATTTGTAGAAAAAAGGTTACCATGTTAGCTAACTTCAAAAAACATACACCTCCTTATATACACCCTCTAAATATACAGTTTAAAACAAGTTATTTTTTTATCTGTACACCTATATAGTCATGAAGAGACCGTGTTTTGATTGCGTGACAACAAAACAGATTTTGAATATGTCATTTCATTAAGTTGTGATGATTTTGGGTGATCGGGACAATTGGTACGTTTTTTAACTTAGGCCGTTATAAGTTCCCATAGGCTGTAGTTTGAAAATTGCAAGTCGTGTAGATTAAACAAATACATTAAATTAAAGTCAGGTCAGCCAGGTTTTTAGATCAGAAAAACCAGATCAGATTTTTAATCAAGATGTATCTGAATAGGGGTTTTAAACGGTCATGAAGAGGTCATTTGGCCAGTTATTACCATGTTACACTCCCGAGTTGATTTCCTTTATGAACCCAAGGCAATGTCTTTACTGCAGTGTTAATCCTTTACACCCTTTAGTTACCCTTAAACTCTGCATCCCTGAGACCTTTACACACTTTAGACCCCTTCATACCCATTTAGACCCTGTTCAATTGTTTTAGACTACTTCACACCCATTTAGACCCTGTTAAAATGCTTTAGACCACTTCACACCCATTTAGACCCTGTTAAAATGCTTTAGACCACTTCACACCCATTTAGACCCTGTTAAAATGCTTTAGACCACTTCACACCCATTTAGACCATGTTAAAATGCTTTAGACCACTTCACACCCATTTAGACCCTGTTAAAATGCTTTAGACCACTTCACACCCATTGAGACCATGTTAAAATGCTTTAGACCACTTCACACCCATTTAGACCATGTTAAAATGCTTTAGACCACTTCACACCCATTTAGACCCTGTTAAAATGCTTTAAACCACTTCACACCCATTTAGACCCTGTTAAAATGCTTTAGACCACTTCACACCCATTTCGATCCTTTTGAGACATAAACACCTTCTTCGACACTTTTCAGACCCTTTGGGCAATTTAAGACCCTTTGGACACTTTAGACTCCTTTTGCTCTTTTTCCCTTAGATCCATTTAGACCCCATTGTACCCTTTTAAGAGCCTTAGAATCGTTAAACACTTTAGACCCCTTTATTCCCCATAAGACCCTTAAAACAATTTAGACCCCTTCGAAAATCAAAACAAATTCCCCCAAAGAATTGGTTTTGATGACCTTTTGTGCACTATTCATGTTGCATCACAAGTTGCAATGACAAATCAGAACTAATATCTCAAAGCAAAACTGATGTTGAAAAGTGAAATTGAAACTACTGATCTAAGGATTATCAAATGGGAAATCAGAATGAAATGTTGAGAAATACCGAATGGAAATTGCTGAAGGCAAAGCCTTGGGGAGTATAGAGAGAGGGGGAAGGTCGGTGGTTGAAGAAGCGATATGGAGAGGGATAGGTGCCTGGAGGTGGTCGGTTGGTATAGAAAGAACTTCGGTTATCTTCCTTCAGGCGGTAGGCCAAAGACGTGCCTAAATCAGTTTCTCTGCCAAACTTTCATATCACCCTCAATACCAAGCAGTACTTCGGAAGTACCGAAGCACAGATTAGAAATCTTAGCTGGTAGAATGGAACGGGGTTGTCGTGGTTACCAGCTCCGCACATTGCGATATCAGCTCGCTGAATATTTACACTAAATTCCCATTTCAACCAACACACACTCCATAAGAACTTGCTAATTTCAGGTGAGACATCTACGACCCCCCATCAGTGAAGGGTACCCTGCTAGTGGGAAATAATTACGATATCTATGACATTGGGTCAATCTCAAATGCATTCAAATATAACCACAACTCTCCTCGTTATATTGCTGAGTTGAACTTATTGCAACTATATCTAATTCATGGTGACCTTCACAGACTGAACGAGGGGTGTTATTACCTCGCCACTGAAGGTGGACTGGGGTTATGTTTTCACCTCTGTCTGTTTGTCTGTCTGTCTGTTTTTCTGTCTGTGAACACGATATCTTAACACGTTGTGACTGGATTCTGAAAAAAATTGGTGGAGAGGTTAGGTGTGAGACAAGGACGAAATGATTCGATTTTGGTGAAGATCTGGATCCGGATCCAAGAATTTTAAAAGTGATTCTTCACCATTGAGAGATGAGGCTAAATTAACATCTCAAAACGTTATCTCAGGTGTTGGTATCGATATCTCAGTCTTGGTATCTTGGTATCGATATCTCAAAAGGTTATGGATGGATTTGGACGAAACTTGGTGGACTGGTTGGGTGTGTGACAAGGACGAATCAATTTGATCTTGGTTAATATCGGATCTGGATCCGGGTATGAGAATTTTTTTAAACTCTTAAGTGATTCTTCACCATTAAGTGATAGAGCCAAAAACGATACGTATTGTTGTAAAAACCAGAGTTACAACATTGTCTCAGATCGTGAGTTTAATTCTGAATTGATCTCTAGCAATACCTGTAAGAAAACCAACAAGCAACATATCAATATTCAGCATTCATAGGAACCAGTAATGGATTTGCAACTAGCACAAGCAAGCCTGGAACGAAGGAGTAATACGCACCATCTTAGTATGCACAACATTACACACGATAAATGTCACAGGAATGATCGTAGCGCTGTCTGTCTGAGTTCTTATAACTGCCACACAGTGGACAGAGGCCGCATAACACCTGGGTTCAACTTAGGCACAATTTCATTACACGTATCATGATATTTCAAAAAGTTGTGGATGACATATGACAAATGTTGGTGGGTGAGTTGTGTAGGTGACAAGAACAAGCCGATTCAATTTTAGTTCAGATGTGGCGCCAGATCCGGCCTATCATTGGGATACAAAACGTAAACTGTTCAGCCTGGTGGAGATATGCGCTCTACCGAATGACGTTCTAGTTGTTTCTGAGTGAAGGATCACTTATTTTAACATATTTCACCTTGTGAGAAAAATGGTCATTTATAAGTTGAGTATCTAAAAAATAATTTACAAGCTGTTCATTTTTTGGAAGCCTGGTGTTGGCTTAGCGGTTAGGGTGCCGGCTTGGGATCCTAGGATCTTGGGTTCGAATCCCGGTCGATCGCTGAATTAACACCAGGGCGGTTGACTCAGCCTGTCATCCTTCCGAGGTCGGCAAATTGAGTACCAGTTCACTGGTAATTCCCTGTGTGTCGCAAGAGGTGACTAACAGGGTTGGCGGCAAGAAGGGCATCCGGCCATAAAACATTGCTTCAAAAAGGGGACCACGGTGCCCGAAAAAGGCCAACCCCTGCTCTCTGGGGGAAAATGGCCTCTAAAGGTGGTTCTGTTCATTGCTTGCACTGACTAATCTCCGATCAACGTATCTGTGTAATTTGGTGCTGTTCTCTCACTTGCCTGTGTGAGTTTGAGGAATCATTCAATTTAAGGTATAATGAATCCAGTTATCATCCTAAATTTTTATTGTTTGTCATCGCTGTGCTTCTGCCTCTCCATACCAACCACATTACTTACCTCCCTAGTGGTGGAAGGGGTGAGCGTGGTGAATGTGGAGAGCAGTGGCCGATGCAGAGTTGTGATTACCTCCGCCATCGAGGGTGGATGGAGGTTATGTTTTCACCCCTGTCTGTTTGTCTGTCTGTCTGTTTGTCTGTCCGTCTGTCTGTCCGTTTGTGAACGAGATATCTCAAAAAGTTGTGGATGGATTCAGACGAAATTTGGTGGACAGGTTGGGTGTCTGACAAGGACTAATCGATTCGATTTTGGTGGAGATCTGAATATCGATTCGGATAAGAGTATTATTTAATTTTAAGTGATTCTTCACCATTGGGAAATAGGGCTAAAAACGATATATAGCAGAATATCTCAAAACGTTATGCATGGATTTGGATTAAACTTGGATGAGTTGGGTAAATGACAAGGAATAATTGGTTCAACTTTGGTAAAGATCTAGATCCGGATCCGACTCGTAGAATGTATTAAGTGATTCTTCACCATTGGAAGATAGGGCCAAAACCGACATACAGAAGGATATCTCAAAAGGTTATGGACGAGTTATGACTTAAACCTTGGGGAATGAGTTGGCTGGGTGACGAGAACAAGCCGATTAGATTTTGGTTCAGGTCCGAATCCAGATCCGGCCTATCAGTGGGATAGAGAACAAAATGTTCAGCCTGGCGGAGGTTTGCGCTCTCGCCGTTCCAGTTTTATCATGTTCTACATCACAAACCTCCATCCACCCTCCCAACCCCCGTGCACACTGGAGTTGCTGTATTCTTTTTTCTCAATGCACAATGATCGTTTCACTGCTGTATATTACTTTCTGTTTTCTTATCTCCTGTCATGTCTACTCTATTTGCTTGTTCTTTATATACTGAATATTTACTCTCTTATGCCATTGTAATGGGGTTCCCTCTTTAACCTCGTTATGGTTTTCCATTTTATTGTTGTGGCAGTTTTGTTGTGCATTCCAATTTGACTACTGCGATTTGAGTGTTATGATAATTTGCTTAATTTTATCATTCTCAATACAAGCTTTTCCGTGAGCATGTTTATATTGATTTCTCTCTATATAAAGTCCCGTGGGACTAGGGATTAGCCATATGTCTCATGTTCTACTCTCTTTCTTCTTTTCTCTTCTCCATCTCTCTCCTCTTCCTTTCTCTTCTCCATCTCTCTCCTCTTCTTTTCTCTTCTCCATCTCTCTCCTCTTCTTTTCTCTTCTCCCTCTCTCTCCTCTTCTTTTCTCTTCTCCATCTCCCTCTCTCTCCTCTTCCTTTCTCTTCTCCCTCTCTCTCCTCTTCTTTTCTCTTCTTCATCTCTCTCTCTCTCCTCTTCCTTTCTCTTCTTCATCTCCCTCTCTCTCCTATTCCTTTCTCTTCTCCATCTCCCTCTCTCTCCTCTTCTTTTCTCTTCTCCATCTCTCTCCTCTTCTTTTCTCTTCTCCATCTCCCTCTTTCTCCTCTTCTTTTCTCTTCTCCATCTCCCTCCTCTTCTTTTCTCTTCTCCATCTCCCTCCTCTTCTTTTCTCTTCTCCATCTCACTCTCTCTCCTCTTCTTTTCTTTTCTCTTCTCAATCTCCCTCTCTCTCCTCTTCTTTTCTCTTCTCCATCTCACTCTCTCTCCTCTTCTTTTCTTTTCTCTTCTCAATCTCCCTATCTCTCCTCTTCTTTTCTCTTCTCTTCTCCATCTCTCTCTCTCCTCTTCTTTTCTCTTCTCCATCTCCCTCCTCTTCTTTTCTCTTCTCCATCTCTCTCCTCTTCTTTTCTCTTCTCCATCTCCCTCCTCTTCTTTTCTCTTCTCCATCTCACTCTCTCTCCTCTTCTTTTCTTTTCTCTTCTCAATCTCCCTCTCTCCTCTTCTTTTCTCTTCTCCATCTCACTCTCTCTCCTCTTCTTTTCTTTTCTCTTCTCAATCTCCCTCTCTCTCCTCTTCTTTTCTCTTCTCTTCTCCATCTCTCTCTGTCCTCTTCTTTTCTCTTCTCCATCTCTCTCCTCTTCTTTTCTCTTCTCCATCTCCCTCTTTCTCCTCTTCTTTTCTCTTCTCCATCTCCCTCCTCTTCTTTTCTCTTCTCCATCTCACTCTCTCCTCTTCTTTTCTTTTCTCTTTTCAATCTCCCTCTCTCTCCTCTTCTTTTCTCTTCTCCATCTCTCTCCTCTTCCTTTCTCTTCTCCATCTCTCTCCTCTTCTTTTCTCTTCTCCATCTCTCTCCTCTTCTTTTCTCTTCTCCATCTCTCTCCTCTTCTTTTCTCTTCTCCATCTCCCTCTCTCTCCTCTTCCTTTCTCTTCTCCCTCTCTCTCCTCTTCTTTTCTCTTCTCCCTCTCTCTCCTCTTCCTTTCTCTTCTTCATCTCCCTCTCTCTCCTATTCCTTTCTCTTCTCCATCTCCCTCTCTCTCCTCTTCTTTTCTCTTCTCCATCTCTCTCTCTCTCTCCTCTTCTTTTCTCTTCTCCATCTCTCTCTCTCCTCTTCTTTTCTGTTCTCCATCTCTCTCCTCTTCTTTTCTCTTCTCCATCTCCCTCTCTCTCCTCTTCTTTTCTCTTCTCCATCTCCCTCCTCTTCTTTTCTCTTCTCTTCTCCATCTCTCTCTCTCCTCTTCTTTTCTCTTCTCCATCTCCCCCTCTCTCTTCTTTTCTCTTCTCCATCTCCCTCTTTCTCCTCTTCTTTTCTCTTCTCCATCTCCCTCCTCTTCTTTTCTCTTCTCCATCTCACTCTCTGTCCTCTTCTTTTCTTTTCTCTTCTCAATCTCCATCTCTCTCCTCTTCTTTTCTCTTCTCAACCTCCCTCTCTCTCCTCTTCTTTTCTCTTCTCCATCTCCCTCTCTCTCCTCTTATTTTCTTTTCTCCATCTCCCTCTCTCTCCTCCTCTTTTCTCTTCTCAACTCCCTCTCTCTCCTCTTCTTTTCTCTTCTCCATCTCCCTCTCTCTCCTCTTCTTTTCTCTTCTCCATCTCCCTCTTTCTCCTCTTCTTTTCTCTTCTCCATCTCCCTCCTCCTCTTTTCTCTTCTCCATCTCCCTCCTCTTCTTTTCTCTTCTCCATCTCACTCTCTGTCCTCTTCTTTTCTTTTCTCTTCTCAATCTCCATCTCTCTCCTCTTCTTTTCTCTTCTCAACCTCCCTCTCTCTCCTCTTCTTTTCTCTTCTCCATCTCTCTCCTCTTCTTTTCTCTTCTCTATACCTCTCTCTCGTCTTATTTTCTCTTCTCTATCTCTCTCTCCTCTTCTATTCTCTTCTCCATCTCCCCCTCTCTCTCCTCTTCTTTTCTCCATCGCCCTCCTCTTCTTTCCTTTTCTCTTTTCCATCTCTCTCTCTCTTTTCTTTTGTGTGTGTGTGTGTGTGTGTGTGTGTGTGTGTGTGTGTGTGTGTGTGTGTGTGTGTGTGTGTGTGTGTGTGTGTGTGTGTGTCGCCGGCTGTCGGTGCGTTGGGTGCGGTGTCATGGCGTCTGCTCGTGTTTTGTCATCGTTGCTCCGTGCTCGTGATTTGTATCTTTATCCTCCCCTTACCTCTTCTCACCCTTGTGCCGTCTTTTGTGTATCCACCCTTCCACGTTATCATCATCATCCCTCCCCCCCTCTTGAGAGTGAGAGAGCACACGTCGTGAAACCGGTAAAGGTTCCCCCTTAGGGCGGTTCCCTCTTCGGTTTTTTCGCTTCGTGTTACAAATCATAATGCTTCTTTCCGTTTCTTTTTTCGTAAATATTTTTATTTTTCGTTTGTTTACTGGAGCTTTTTGGCTTCATTAACCCTTTATACATTTATCCTTTGTTTAAACGTGCAAACGATGGCGGATAGCTCTCGTTACACGTCTCTTGAAGGTTGAAGCGCTAACCCGGAAGCATGGGTTAGTTTGCTCACCTCCGTCGGGAATCGATGTCGAGGCCATTATCCTTGCGGTCGGAGAGATAATCGGTTTGGATAATGTAAAAGCGGCTTCTCGCATGAATAAACGCGTGGTAATCTTTGTTTCCACAGTGCCCATGGTTGCTCAAATAGTCGAGCACGGGCTATTCTTTGCTCCCGACGTGTTTGTTCAGGTATGTCCACTCGACACGCCGGCAGTTCGGATTTCTCTCTCTAACGCTCCTCCGTTCCGAACAAAGACCTGGTTACTGAACTAAACAAACTTGGTTCTGTCGTCTCTTCAGTTACTACGGTTCCTGTACGAGGGAAAAAATAACCGTTTAAAACACGTCATGTCCTTTCGTCGTTTTGTTTATATGATTTTCCCTCTTTAAATGCGGTATTGCCCTTCAAGGTCGAAGGTCACACTTATCGGGTCTTTGTCTCCACAGAGTCTCCAGTTTGTTTTGAGTGTGGTCAATATGGTCATTTAAAAGACTCGTGCCCGAAAAAGTCCACAGATAGAGTCACTAGCCTGAATGGTGATGAACAGCAGGGCTATACTGAGATCGTTGTCGATGATGTAAACAATATGGATGGTGCTGATGCAGACCCCATTGTAGACAAACAGAGAACCAGGAAAAGAACCCTCCCACCTTCTAGCGACCTCAACGAGCCTGATAATAAGGTCTTGGCCGGTCCTCTAACCTTCGCTCAAGTGGTTAGTGAAGGTTATGGTGGAGCGTGACCTCCTCCTCAGCAGTTGCCTCCAGTTGAGGTAATCCCTCAGCCTCCTCTGCCTTCAGAATACTCTGAGGGTAATGTGATAAATGCTGAAAATGTATGTGTTGGCCAGACAGCACCTGAGTCTCTCCGGTGTGCTGAGGGTAAACCTCCATGTGAGGTTGAGCCTCCATGTGTGTCCCCTGCTGAAGCTTGCGTTGATTGTGCCACCCCTCCCTCTGTGGGGAGTGGTGAGTGTGAAGGAACTAGTGATCCGTCTGTGATCGAATCCTCCATTGAGGCAACTGTGCCTTGTCAAGCTCATGGGCAGCAGGGTGATAGTGCTGAAGTCTCAGGTTGTCGCATTGATGAGCCCGTTGCTTCAGCAATGGACTCTCAATGCAATGATTGTGACTGATGGGAGTTCTTCCGTTGCCTCACTGAGTGATGGTGAGGCCGACTTCTCATCGGAGCATGTCTCTGGAGACTCTGTCCCTCCTGCTGAAATCGTGGATTTCCTACAAAAAACTTACCATAAAAAGCACGTGAAAATTTCTGATTTCTTCGTTGACACTCACGCCTTCATTAGTGGGGCTCAGGAAGTTGTACAACAATCTGCGGCCCTTCATATTTCTGATCAATCACTGAAAAGACTGAAGAGGTACCTTGTCACAGCACGGAAAGAATTAAACCTGTAATGGCTGTGTTGCTGCCTATGTTTTTATGAACATAGCAAGCTTGAACATTAATGGTGGGCGCAGTCAGCTGCGTAGGTCCCAAACTGTGCAATTAGCCAGGAGGGAAAAGATTGATGTACTTTTATTGCAAGAAACTCGTGCCACTGCAGATTGCATGGCTGATTGGCAGCAACAGCTGATTGGCACTTGGTTTTTTAGTAATACAGATTCTGTGAGTGCGGTATTGCTTTTTTTGTCAGTTCACGTTTGTCTGTCTCCCCCGCCCCCCATCTTTAAGGAAATCGTACCAGGCTATCTAGCCTCTGTAGAGTTTGAATACAATCAGCAACGATTTATGTTTGTTAACGTCTATGCTCCAAGCGATAGTACAGATAGAGGAACTTTTTTTAATCAGTCCTTTAATTTCCTGAGACACCTCTCTTCTGATACGTTGTTGTGCTTAGGGGGTGACTTTAACTGCACTTTAAACCCAACTTTAGATAGGAACAGTGCAGAGCCACATCCAGCTTCAAGCAGGCCTCTTTCCAATATAATTTCGCGGCATGACCTCAACGATGTATGGCAGCAACAACACCTAAACCTGCAGCAATTTAGCTGGTGTCGGGTTTTACTAAATCATCTTTCACTTGCTCGTCTTGATAAATTTTATATTCCTAACTCTGCTGTCAATCTTGTGACATATACGGCTATTGTCCCTTCTGGTTTCTCTGATCATTCTTTGGTAAAACGGTGTTTTCTTTTCCTCGTTTCAAACGCCGCACCTTGTATTGGTCTTTTAACACCTCACTTCTGAGCGATCCTTTCTTTAAATCATCCTTTGTGGTTTTTTGGGACAAGGTTGTGTATTTCCAACATCGTTTCCTAAATCTCTGTCAGTGGTGGGACTCTGCTAAAGCGCAGATCCGTGTTTTCTGTCAGAAATACAACAACAATTGCTCTCAAAGTAAACAATTATGTATTGATGCCTTGAAACAAGAAATTCTACGATTGCAGGAAGGTGCTGAGGTCCTCAGTGATGAAAGACGGTGTCAACTCCTCTTTGAAAAACAAACTCTGCTTAAGGAATTAATTCAAGAAAATGGTATTGGTGCCTTAGTCAGGCTGAGAGTGAATAGTTTACTGTCTTCAGACACATGTTGTAAAGATTTCTTTAAGTTTGAGAAGACGACCAAGGCGAGCCAGCAAATGCTTAGTCTTCGGGCTAGTGATGGGCATATTCTTAGTGATAATACGGAGATTGTTCATTTTGTTCGGTCTTACTTTGAGAGTGTGTTTTCCTTTAAGCCTAATGATGTGCCTGCAATGCAGAATATTACGACCAATTTACCGTAGATAGATGAGCATCAGCGGCAGGTCTTGGATGAGAACATTACTCTCGGTGAACTTAAAACTGCGCTAGATGACCTTGCTGATCATAAGGCTCCTGGTTTTGATGGGTTACCAGCTGAATTTTATAAAACCTTTTGGGACATGCTTGGTCCTGCTTTTAACTCAGTGTTTTTATACAGTCTGCGTGAGGGATTGTTACCCCTTAATTGTCGACGTGCAGTTGTTTGCCTTATCCCTAAGAAAAACGACCTGCAATTGATACAAAACTGGCACCCAATTTCTCTTCTCTGCACAGATTACAAAATTTTTGCCAAAGCGCTAGCTAACCGTGTAAAGACTGTTTTAAGCACAGTTATACATCAGGATCAATCGTACTGTGTTATGCACAGATCTATGCACGATAACATTTTTTTGGTGCGAGACCTGTGGGATGTGTGTGCATTTCAACAACAACATACCGGTCTCTTTTTTATTGACCAAGAAAAGGCTTTTGACTCTGTTAATCATGAGTATTTGTTTCACATTTTAAAGCAATTCGGTTTTGGGGCATCTTTTATTTCTTATGTATCCTTATTGTATAATCACATTTTTAGCTTGATCAAAATCAATGATGGTCTCTGTTCCCCTTTGCGGATTGGGAGGGGAATTCGGCAAGGTTGTCCCTTATCTGGAATCTTGTACTCTCTCTACATTGAGCCCCTTTTGATTCGTTTACGATCTTCTCTTATGGGATTTTCAGTGACTCCATCAGAAAATCCCGTTATCATTTCGGCCTATGCTGATGATGTATGTGTTGCTGTCCGCAGCAGTAATGACATTGCTCTGCTATTTGAGTGTGTACAGGTCTACTCTCAAGCATGTACAACGCAAATTAATTGGTCG
Source organism: Myxine glutinosa (assembly GCF_964187855.1). Lineage (NCBI taxonomy): Eukaryota > Metazoa > Chordata > Myxini > Myxiniformes > Myxinidae > Myxine > Myxine glutinosa. Next base: position 91,897,216 of record NC_136270.1, read on the forward strand.
AAATGCAAAGCAGTTTGGGTCGGCGGTACGCCACCTTCTGCCCTTCCAATTCTCCCTATGAATTTGACATGGGGAAAAGAAGGTGTGAAATACATCGGTGTTTATCTTGGAACCCCAGGTTTTGTCAAAAGGAATTGGGATGGTTTGCTCCACAAAATTAGCAATAAATTAAACAGATGGAGAGGAATTTTGTCGACCTTGTCTTTCCGAGGTCATGCCCTGGTCATTAACAACCTGGTGGCCCCTCTCTTATGGCATAAAATGATTGCCTTGCAGCCACCTGCAACGTTGGTGTCGTCAATCCAAAAATGTTTACTTGACTTCTTTTGGGATGGCGAACGCTGGCTAAAGCCAGAGACTATTTGCCTTCCACTGGCAGAAGGGGGTCATGGGCTTGTGGACATTCTTTGTCGGGTGATGGCCTTCCAAGTCTCTACAGCTCGTCGTTTTATATTTCTGGAGGCTTTGCCCTGGAAATCCTACTGCAAACTGTATATTAAAACAAGCCGGCATGCTAGGCTACAATTGTGAACTCTTTTTCATGGAGCTGCAACATGTCGATGCTTCGCTGCTCCCTGACTTTTACCAAGATGTCTTGCACGTCTGGCGGTCCATTTCAGTAACTCGGCAAATGGGGACGTACAACAGTGAAAGGTTCCTCCGGGAACCCCTTTTCTACAATGCCCTCTTTCCTGCTATTCCTCACTCACATGCTTTTGTGCAACGTTTTTTGAGTGCTGGCGTGAAAACGGCTCGGGACCTTCGTGACTGTAACAGGAACAGTTGGTTCTCCGCAGGACTTCTTCAAGTAAGAACTGGCATCAGATCTTTGAGGAGCGTAGCCAAGGTCCTACAGGAAATCCTGTGTGTTTTTAGGCACTTGGGCCTGAGCTCAACCGCCAACATTGGTGACCACCATACACCACCACAGATCTGTGCTAGCTCTAGCCTGCCGGCTGATAGCGCCACAACATCTGTCTTGTTATCCTCATCCCCACTTTCCAGCAAGGATAAAAAGAGACTGTATCGTTTGTGTATTTCAGTCCGGTTTCCCTCGTTACAGCCGGTTTCTTTTGGGGCTCGATGGAAAGAGAAACTGCCTTCTGGGTCTCCCTCCCATCCGCAATGGTCTGCAATGTATGTTTCACCGATTGTTAAAAGGACTGGTGATATTGCTTGGAGACTCGCCCATATGGTGTTGCCCTCCAATGTTTTATTACATCGTTTTAATGAGGATAATTCCGTGGAATGCCCTTTTTGTATGATTTCTGAAGACCTTTTCCATGCTTATGTAGATTGTGCAAGACTCTCTCCCTTCTTTGGTTTTTTATCAACTTTTTTGAATCGTGTGAACTTTTCTTTTTCTACAAGTGTTTTTATTTTTGGAATACCACTTAGTTACAAAAAACGCTCTGAGACTGCTCTTGTTAATTTCTTAATTTCTATTGGAAAATTAGCAATCTACAAAACAAGAAAAGCAAAGCTCCTGGCAAATGCTGATATTTTATGTGATGTGGTAATTGTGTTTAAGGCTCTGGTCATGGCAAGGTTACGCTTGGAATTTTCTTTTTGCCAAATGAAAGATGATTTGCAAACCTTTGTGGAAAAATGGTGTGCAAAGGGTGGGTTTTGTAAACTTGATAACTGTTTGTTAAGTTTTTATTTTAGTGTTGGGTGTTTTTATTGTTGTTGTTTGGCTGCACATGTTTGGAATTGTGGTGACTTTATTATTTGCATGACTTGTGTGGTTTTCTTACCTTTATAATAAAAGAGCTTCAAAAGTCAGTCTCTCTCGCTCTCTCTCAATTGCTCATACCCTCACTCGCTCAGACTGTCACTCACAAGTACACTTATTACCAGACCCATGACCAAGCTGTCCACCTCGGGCAGCCAATTATCTGGGTAGTGAGGCAACCTTTCATCCGTGGTCATGTTCCGGGTCTGCTGAGAACCTCACAAAGCAGGCTTCATTGCATGACTGTAGGCGTAGTCATGGCAGGAATTTGTACTTTGTGCAGGGTCCTGTAGTAAACTCACCTACTCTTCGTCGAAAACAATGTGGGATCTTTAATGTCCACAAGCTAATGGTAACAGATGAGTTCTCTGCTTAACGTCCATTTTGAGGGACAGTGCACTCATTGATATAACATTCTGCCTGTGAATCTAAGATGATAGATAGTTAATAGGCCGAGAATCAAATCCAAACTAGATAATTCAAATGGTCAAATCAACAGATCTTTTATTGAGGTATGATGACCACCATGGGAAGGAAGGAGAAGCTGACGTTTCAGGCGTTAACCCTTCATCGGAGTAAAGGAACGTCCCCCAAAAGGACAGCACACACTATGCATCACCTGGCTTGCGCATAACCTGGCCTACAAAGTGCCAGGGTGACCATTTATAGTCAGGTGGAGAATCAAACCCAGACTAGACAGGTTATACTACCTCTAATCAATCCTGCCAGATCATTTACTAATGTTCTATGGATTAAAAAACAATTGTGAATCGAGACTCGATCCTTGAGATTCGGTTCAAAGTCTCGGAATTGCAGAGGGCAGAGAGGGCTGCAGAAGTAATATTGGACCAGTTAGAAAAGAGTTATCATCGAGTTTTATTGTGATAATGTTTCTTTATGTTGCTTTTTATTTCTATTGCTCCTTTATATCTGTTACTATATGTTTGTGTTGCCATCTTTTCCTATTTATCTTGTTTATTTTGACAAGTATTTGTCATTCATTCGTTTTTCAGGAGCATTCAGACCTTTATTCTCAATTGTACACCAACTTGTTTTTCTGTGTTGAAAATCAGACATGATAAAGATGCAGGGCCCAAGCCGTAAGCCTTCAGTTTCGAGAAGTCTGCGGCACCTCTTCCAATCGACAAGCAAGTTTGTGAAGAATTTGAAAAGGTTGCCACGACAATTCACCTGATCTTAGACTCTTGAATTTTGAATGAACTCTTTTTTTTTTTTCTGAATGATGTGTAATACCCAAACACCATCCATGTTACAGGGCCCTCTACCTGGCGACTGTGTTCTACCAAGGTGACAGCATTCTTGTCACGCATGAAGAGCAGATTCCTGTCGTAGAGATTGATGACTCATTCTCAACATCACTCATGCAAGACTTCCTTTGGTTTTGCAAGGTCTCTATTTTCCATAGATGTGATTGTATTATAACCTTATTTAATTCATATTATCTCTATCGTTTTTGTATTTTACAATTGCACTTTAATTCCGATGCTACCTTAAGCAGTTTTACTCACCGTTATTTAATATCTATTCCTGTTGTCCAACAGCTGTCGTGCATGTGGAGTGAGGCTCGTGAGGTCCGCCAGGCAACGGCATTGCCCTTTTCCGCCTCCTCTGCCTTACAAGCACGACAAAAGCTTCTTCTTGCTGTCTCACACATGCAGGTCAGACCGGAATGTTCTTTTCAGGAATCGTCAGACCGGTATAATTTGCAAGTACAAAGTCCTTGACATCATGCGAGTTGGTAGCCTGGTGTTGGCTTAACAGTTAGGGTGCTGGCTTGGGATCCTAGATTCCGGTTAATCATTGAATTTTAACACCAGGGGGGTTGGCTCAGCCTGTCATCCTTATGAGGTCGGCGGCAAATTGAGTACCAGCTCAATGGTAATTGGGGCACTGTTAGGGTTAGGCAGCACTGCATCAGCAGCACAAACGCACTTCCAGAAAAATGATGCAACCAGCAGCCACAGGCTGCATATGAAACCAGAACGGCACTCTAGAACGACAGGGAGCATACCTCCGCCTGGTTGGCCATATCACTCAATGGTCAAGAATCATTGAAAAAATTAAAAATATTCTCATATCCGAATCCATATTCAGATCTTCACCAAAATCTAATCATTTCGTCATTGTGACATACGCTACATGTCTGCAAAATTTCGTCCGAATCCGTCCACAACTTTTTGAGATATTTTGTTCACAAACAAACAAACGGACAGACAAACAGACAGGGGTGAAAACATAACCTACATCCACCTTTGGTGGCGGAGGTAACAACAACAACAACAACAACAACATCTGTAGTTGAAAACTTAAAGCACAATTTCATGACTCATACACTGTTAGGGGTCATGCAGCATTGCAGGCAATATATCACATGTTTTGAGTCCAACACGAGGGAAAATATCAATGATCAATGGGAATGCCTTCAGAAAATATTTTTTGAGACTGTAGCTATAACACTCTATTGTTTGGAGAAAAATGCCATACCGACTGGTTTGACGAAGATTATGAGCAAATCCTTTCAATATCTGAGCGGAGGTGAAAAGTGCATGAAGTTCTAAAATCCCACAGAACCAGAAGTCATGAAGAATTCTATCTATCCATGAAATCAAAGCTCCAGGAAAAAAAACTACACGAGATGAAAGATGCATGGTGGAACAAAATGACCAAGCGACATATTAAAATGATCTGAACTAAACTTAAAGCTTCTTCGCTGCATCCAAGCAGATATATGGCCCATGAAGATCCCTTGTGGGATCCCCAATCACAATCTCACAGCAGTGAAAAATCATTCCAAACTAAATAAATAAATAAATTCCCACAGAAAAAGTCAGATATTGGCTGGATGGAAGGAGTGAACTCTGAAGTGTTAAACGATCCATCAACAGCTATTGACTCAGTACTTGATGCCATTGAGCAACTGCCAGTCATGGATGAGTTCGCCTCTCCGCTAACAATGGAAGAACTTGTGACTGCTATTAAGTCAACCAAGAATGGAAAAGCTCCTGGCTTTACTGGAATACCAGCAGCAATCTATCATTATGGGACTTACGGCGGTGAAACCCTATGGAAACAGTACCTATAATTTGATGTAACCTGTTGGGAGGCTGGTTTCCACAACAATTCAAGGATGCCCGTATACTTTCCAACTACATAAAGAAACCTACATAAATATAAAAGGGGGTATATGGAAAGTGAAAAAGGGAATTGCCGTTGGGACGTTGTGCTTTCTGTTACAGCCAAGATCCTAGCAAAAATCCTCCTTATGGGCTGGCAAAAAGTGGCTGAAAATATTCTTTCAGAAAGCCATAAAGCCTCATACTCAAGAGCAGATATGATTTTCACCCTGCGGAAGCTGAAAAAAAGCCAATTGAGCAGTGACAATGGCTCCACGTTGCCTTCATTGATTTCACTAAAGCTTTTGGCACAATTAACAGATCAACCTCTCTAGAACTTAATAATACGTCTCCAATATCGAGCACTTTTGTCAAGATGATCCATGAATTACATCTTGGCATGACTGGAATTATATCAGTGGGAGGTACTGTACCTGAGTCCTTTGGCATCTGCCACAATGTGAAAAAGGGTGTCTCTTTTACACTTTTATTTTACACTCAACAACACTATTTACACCTTTCAAAACAGCGGGACGGCAGACTGCATCAGCACATCTCGGTACAAGAGTTCGCATCCATTACAGCAACAAATGGCAAACTTTACAGCAACAAATCATTCTAACTCGAAGGTTAGAGAAGCGGTTAGTGTGCCGGCTTGGGATCCTAGGATCCTGGGTTCGAATCCCGGTCGATCGCTGAATTAACGCCAGGGGGGTTGACTCAGCCTGTCATCCTTCCGAGGTCGGCAAATTGAGTACCAGCTTGCTGGGATGAATGATCCCGGTGTGTACCTCGATTTAGAATTGGTACACCGTATCCCTGCACATCGTGTAAGAGGCAACTAACGGTTCCATCAGGAATCAACATAGGTTCCATAAAAACATTGCCTCAAACAGGGAACCATGATTGTCATGGGGCCTGCAAGGCCAACCCCCGCTCTAATGGGGAAAAATGGCCTTAAAACGATCATTCATTCATTCATTTCATTCAGTTGCCTACAATCTCAGTAGCATTCAATAAACTGTCTCCCAGTCATAGTAGCTGCCTCACACTGATATGATTGCATCTAGAATACAAAAACCAGCGACTCCCAGCAACCCCACAATAACCTACAAATCTACATTGTTAATGATTGTTAAGTCATTTTAATCAAACTGTCTAAATATATTGGTAGGACACTCACAGTGGACAACAATGTGGATACAGATATTGAGAAGTGCATTCAGGCAGCCGACAAAGCTTAGAAAATGTAATCAGGTGGAAGCATGAGGTAGCCTGGCCTGCGGAAGTGTGTTTCGTCTCAGCACAGCCTAAATATGGCCACTAAATGCAATATTTCACAATAACAACACTCAGTAGATCAAACCCTGGTGTTGGGCTAGCGGCTAGGGTGCCGGCTTAGGATCCTAGGATCCTGGGTTCGAATCCCGGTCGATCGCTGAATTAACGCCAGGGGGGTTGACTCAGCCTGTCATCCTTCCGAGGTCGGCTAATTGAGTACCAGTTCACTGGTAATTCCCTGTTTGTCGTTAAAAGGCGGCAAAAAGGGTTCGCGTCAGGAAGGGCATCCGGCCGTAAAACATTGCTTCAAAAAGGGGACCAAAAAAACAACAACAACCACGGTTCCCGAAAAAGGCCAACCCCCGCTTTGCGGGGAAAAATGGCCTCTAAAGGTGGTTATTTATTATATTTAACAACACTCAGTAGATCACATAGCTCCGCCAGCCTGAACAGTTTACGTTTTGTATCCCACTGATAGGCCGGATCTGCTTCCGGATCTGAACCAAAATCGAATCGGCTTGTTCTTATCACCTACCCAACTTACCCACCAAGTGTTGTCATAACCTGTCTGCAACTTTTTGAAATATCGTGCTACATATAGTTTTCGCTCTATCTCTCAATCATAAAGAATCACTTAATAAATTATAGTATCCAGATCCGATTCCAGATCTTCATCAAAATGGAATCAATTAGTTATAGTCACATGCCGAACCTGTCCATCAAGTTTTGTCCTTTTGAGATATCGTGTCTATATCGATTTTGGCCCTATCTGGACCCAGATCTGAATCTTCACCAAAATCTACCGGATACTCACTTTGTCCTCTGACACTTGTGTACTCCTGTGACATCTATGTCAGGGGGTTTCATATATATATATATATATATATATATATATATATATATATATATATATATATATATATATATATATATATATATATATATATATATATATATATATATATACATATATATATATATATCTGCAAAATATATATATATCTGCAAAAATCACTCATAGCATACACTGACACTATATATATATATATATATATATATATATATATATATATATATATTTATATATATATATATATATTACTATATATATACTCCGATATATATCAGAGTATATATATATATATATATATATATATATTACTATGCGATTTCATACCATCAGTGGTGAACCGCCATTAAGGTATCCCATCCAGCTATGCTCTACCTTAATGGGAGCGATAAGTACCATCTGCCACATGGCACATTATCTCTGGTATCCACTCATTATATGGAATCGCCTGGATGCAGCCGGGAGCAACCAATCCAAATATAATTTCAGTTCTCCAGCTTTCACTGAGCGCACGTGATGACGTCACCACCATGTACGTACGCTCTGCCTGTCAAGCTCTCAAGAGAACCCTCCGACAGAACATAATTTTTTATCTTTGATCTTTTTGAACTGATTTTTCATCCACCAGAGAGACACCGATGCTGGGAGGAGGACAAGGACAAAGTGGGACATAACCGACACAGGCGACAAGGATAACAAAACACAATACACCACTCAAACACGCACGAATCACTTGCAACACATGCATATTACGTGTCAATTGTCATGAGGTCTCGCAGCACAGCTTTGTGATTGGTTGACAGAATAGGCCCACCCCTTCCCCCAGGTATATCTGGGAGGAGGTAAACAAGGGAATTACTCTTGATAAAGGCTCATGGAGGCCCAGTGCACGCCGGGTTACTGGCCGAAACGTTGAATTTTTAATACAAAGCTATAGGTTGGAGAACAGTAAAATGTACATAATGGATATATATATATACATACATACATACATACATATGGGTTTTTCATATACAGCCTGATTTTTTCCCTTCCATTGAGATAATTGTCAATTCAACGGACTGTCATCATCTCATGTCACATGTTCACAATTGATGGAATGTACATTTGCGAGTTCAACTAATTCCAAATTGTAGTGTTCAACGCTCACATTTGCATTTGATTAAATGCTCCATTGAAGATCAACTCCAAAGAAACACAATCGCGTTAAAAAAATGTTATAAAATCATTACGGCAAAACTTGTAAAAACATTATGGCAAACGTTTTTATTTTATAAAAAATGTTATAAACAATTGAGGATTTTATGTGTTTCTGTGCTTTTGTAGTGTTGAAACAGGGATCCATATTATACTGATAAATTAATTGAAACGATACTTTTCTCTCAGATGAAGACCCAGCCAGAAGGCTTCACAAAAGCGACTTTGTTATTACTTGGGGATCTGATAGAGGAGACGATTATGAGAGCATATTGTTACAGACGTGGCTTAGATGTTATTTACCGAGCGGTTTGGTATGACCACGTCTGCACAAGTTACCCGATTATACCCGAACGTTGACTAATCGCGCTACGCTAGGTCAATGAAGGAAAAGACACACGGCTGGGATTAAATTGACACGACACCATGGATACGGTTCTCAAGACCTCCGGAGGAGATTATATTCGTTCGGAAGGTCAGATTACAGGGACGAGAGGTACAGCATAGAAAGACAAGCACTTAGACACAATCTTATATTAACCCCAACAGACGACAGATAAACGGGACAAAAGGCTGACTCACACGGGGATTGATGGCTAGGAAAGGCAGGATCGATGGCTCCAGGTGCACCTGGGCTCAGGGACAGAATCGACCCGGTCCGGTCCAGAGATGCGGGAGGTCTCACAGCGCTCGAGGTAGTGACTTGCTCTTCTTCAAGCTGGGGGCGCATCTGACCTCACATCCGGTGAGTCGCTTCGTATATCCGGCGGGGAGTGACACGCCCTCGGCTCGTTAGCTCCGCCTCGTGGAATCGGCACGTTGCTTCTCATTGGGTGCGTGCGGGGGGTTTACCAGGCTCCGCCCTTGACGAGGAGCTGACAGCCAGCCCCTTCGTGGTAACCCCGTGGAGCGCATGGTCATGGCGGCTAACCGAGCTGGTGGGAGGACGCACACTCCCCCCGCGCGCCGTGGTTGTAGTTGTTGTTGTAGCTATAGTTGTTGTTGTTGTTGTTGTTTGGGGAAGAAGATGGAAGGAGGTATGGGAAGGTCCTAAACTCACTACTGGTGCCATATAATCACATTCTGGTGCAACGAAGAGTCAGAATTAATGGAAAGGAGTCCTTAACTGACATAGACCAAGAATAACTAGCAAGATGTCCGAAAGTTGTCTACGTGAGATGCGGTGGACCTGGGCACGACATTTAATGGGGGAAAAAGGGGAAGGTCGGCTCTACTGATTGTTGTTTACAGACAATGGGACTAGGGAATGGGGGATTGGGGATAGTTGGGGAGTATTGGGGAAATAGGGGAATATTTACAAGCGGATATGGAGGCCAAATTCCATATTCGCAACATTGCACCCTTCTCTACCCTCGGGGCGTCCCGACCCGATAAATTTTTACCTACTTTAGTGTGGCACGCAATGTAGTTCCCTCTACTATTAACTCTACCCTGAGTGCGACAGTTTTACAGATATTCACAAATGAGTAAATATGACCCCCTGCGACGTTGCACCCTTCTCCTCACAGAAACACACCCACAGGATAACCGAATCCGGAAAGAATCCTCAAACTAAACATACAGCCGGTAGGGAGCATTATTTACACAAGACTACGCTGATATTTACACTACGATCCAGGACCTGTTTTTGGAGGAACACATGCAGATGTTATGCATAGAGAGAGCACGCATACTAGCATCGATACACCAACCCACGAGTGCTCTGTGGCCTACGGCCTTTAATAATGTGCAGAGCACCCCTTCCAAGCATCAAGCACCACCCCATCACACAGTGAGCACCATCCGGTGCACCAATAAAGTGTCTATAAATCATTGTGTGGTGTCGCAGCCGGCCGATGTTCTGCCGCTGGTCTTGCCTTCGTGTGGTGCACTTGGTGTTCTTACTTCCTTAGAAAAATAAAGAAAGGCGCCAACCGCGTCCATTTCTTTATTGTGGCCGTCAGGGGGCCAACTGTTAGTGGTTCACCTTGTATGGCATAGGTGCCACGTTGACCCATAGGTCCATCCATGGGTGGTGCTTGGCCGCAAAAGAACTGCGGTCCATTGTGGGTGGCCACAAACATTGCGGTCCATATGGTGTATCGATCCAAGCAGCAAGCAGCGAAAGTGCAGGCCCACAACTGCGAAGCCAGCACCTCTCTCTCCTCTCTCTCTACCCCAAAGCCAGATCCTCGGAGGTGGGAGACAAAAGAAGCAGACAAGTGAGTAAGGTGGTAAGGGCGCAAAAGTGCACGCAATATAAGGTAATGCACACTGGGGGCACATGGGAACCAGGTGAGACAGGTACGTTCCTACCGTACGCTCCCCCCCCCCCACCAGGTAACCTACATGGCCCCTCCCTTACCCCTTACTGTATCCATAAAACACAACACTACCCATAAACATCTACTTTACAAATCAACAAACATCCCTACTGTCTTCCCCGTTCCTCCCATATACCAAATTCGTCTTCTCTCCCTCCTAACCAATCAAATTTGCCATTTTCAACTTCCATCAAAATTTGCCATTACCAATTCGTCATCAGTCCCTCCTAGGGAGGGAGAGATGGAATCACCCCAATGTCTCATCCACGTCGTGATGCGTCTCACAAATCCACACAGCAATTCTCATTTCCTGCAACAAAACAAAGAAAACACAGGTGTGGAGTCATCATCATCACCACAGGTAAGTGGCTGCGTATGGTGCGACAGGTTCATCAATCCTAACTATTTCCTAAATGACTTTAACAACTTTACACTACCCGGGGTCTTTCTCCGGCCAAACCATTGGCCCTCTTACACTATGGGTTCTAAAAACCAATTCCCATTGGCCAACTGTGGTGCTTTTCAATTTGGGGTCTCACTCCCCCGATTCATCTCCCGGTGCCCTCGCACAATTTCTGGGCTGTGGCGTGTACCTCTCCCAGCGGGTCTACCTACCTGCACACCTCCACCACTGCGGTTGCCTCCGAGCTTACCTGCTCCTTACCCTAACCTAACTACCTGGGGAAGGCCCTCTGGCGCTCTCCCCACTCGGTGCCCTCTCTGGCACTGGGCTGCCCGATCCACACCCGGGATCCTCAGGCACCCACTCACAACTACCGGCTCCCAGAGCCCACCTGCGGCCTCACCTGGCCGACATCCTCACAGTGGTGGAGTGCCCAACCAACTACACACACTAACAGGCTACACGCCCAGCCATTTCCACAACACTAATGCACCCATTCACAACACCATTCTGCAACCGCACCACAAATGCCAATATCCAACCACAATTTACCTGTACCCTCTACCTAACACTTACACTACCCGCCCCGGGTATCCGTGATAGGGGTCCACTCTTCCCCCATCCACACCTTCGCACCATGCACACCACTCCGTACCACTTACTCCAACTCTCTCCACACACCTGTACTGGCACACCTGTGCTCTCACACCTGGTGCCACCTGCACCCTTCTCTCCCCAAGCGCATTCGCGCTGATCCACAACACTCATTACTCACACACTGCTCCACACACCTGTCCAGTTGCACACCTGTGCAATCACACCTGTTCAATTCTCACACCTGTTCAGTTGCACACCTGTGCAATCACACCTGTTCCATCCTCACACACACACGGCATCATCTCATCTAACTACTCCCTTCTGAAACTTGCGCTTCCCAGTCGCCCCTTTAAACTATTGCGCTCCCACGTCATTAACAACCACACTAAACTACCTGCGTCCCCACTACAGGTATCAGTCACTAACTAAACTTAACGTTACCTAATGTCAATCTCTTCTAGATCCCTACAATATAACCTAACCCACCCGGGCTAGTTTTCACTGCCATACACCCCATAAGCTATAGCGCATTTGCCCCACTTTGGGAAGGGTGGCAGGGATGCCCCCCTTACCCATCGGGCCCATCGCTCACTACCAATTTTGCACATCAAATTTCAACAAATCAAAAATTTGGCCAATCACTGCCCATCATCTGCCAATCACTACTGCCAATCCCTTGCCAATCATCAAATTTTGCTTTTCTCTAATTTTGGGTCCAAAACACTAACCTCATCACCCAGTCTACTCACTAATACCTCTCGGTGCGCCAATCCCTGTCCAAAGCCCGGCTTCGTAAAGCCAAGCCATGAATGCGGGTTGTTCTGTGCCAGCGGCTGGATGCGTCCGGCACTCGGTGCAGGGACGGGGGCTTACCCGGGCCGAGATCCCACGCACCACCTCGGCGTGGAGCCATCCAATGCCCCGATCTCGACCTGCCGGACTGCCTCAACAAAACGTGGTCGCCATGACGACTCTTTCTATCGGGCCGCCCGCTCCGCCTAGTGGAGCACGGACGCGGCCGTTCAAAGCGAGGCCCAGCACGCACCGAGGGCCCGATTCGGCTATAAGTCGTTCTAAACTCTACCCCGTCTAACGTCGATGCTTCACCTGCATGCTTACACCCCGCAGCCCGTTCCTTACTCACACATCCAGCCGTGCCCATGCTCCTCGTACCTTTCCTTACACACCCAGGTACACCCTTTCCACTCACAGCCTTGGTCACACACCTGACCACCGAACACCTTGGCACACATTCGTCGCTCGCACACCTCACCAATACACCTCTTCGCGCCCCCTCCTCGGTCACCTCCTCTGTGACAATCACAGGTGTGCCCTCATTCGCACACCCAACCACGTGCCTCACTACCAACTCAAATGTGCCTTCCCACACACGCTCTACCATTCCAGGTGTGCATCCTTCCATCCCAGGTGTACATCCTCGCTCACCTGTCACAACCAGCTCACTCTCCTTGTCACTCTCACTACTCTCACCACCACTCTTGACCACGCACTCACCCTTACTCTTGACAGCACACTCTTTCCTCATGCACCTGTCCGTCACACACCTTTCTCGCGCACACTCTCCCGTTACACCCTCTGTAACACTCACCACACCGCGCTTCCATGTGCCCCCTCGCACACGCGCTACGACTGACTCACTCTTGCCAGCACACTCACTCCTTGGCACGCACTTTTTCCTCACACACCCCAGAGTCGGACTTTCTCGCACACCTCCTCTTTCGCACACCAGACCTGTCGCACACTTCACCAACGGCCTCTCACGAACATCCGGGTCTATCTCGACCCCCAAGCTTATTAAATCACCTGGCGCATCATACGCACGACCATATTGGTCACCACTTACCCCGGGTCCTCTTTCTCCTCGCTTCTCCTCCATCACCTGCGAATCCCTCATCCGGTTAATGAGCACATCATCACGATCCGAACACAGACTTTGGACCAATTCTTTTACTTCCTCCTTTATCTCTTTCTTATCCTCTCTCCGTCGCTTCTTAATTTCGCTCACCCCTTCTTCCACTTCTTCTAATTTCTGCTTCACCTCCTTCATCTCTTCGTGCGCCCCTTTAAGTTCTTCCTCTAACTCCACTTTATTTTTTTCTATGTGCTCCCGCACCTCCCGCTCTTTAACCTCCATCACCTCTACCACCTTGTCCATTTTCCTCGTCAGGTCCTCATGTACCGTCTGACACTCTTTTTTAATTACCCCTACGTCCTTTTTCATCTCCTTCTGTGTCGATTTTAAGCCCTCTATTACCGCTGTGTTCTTCTTTACCTGGTCCCCCAACTCCTTTTGTCCCACTGTCAGTTGTTCTACTCCCAGCGTCAACTCCTCTATACCACCTTGCAATTTTACAGTCCCCTTTCTCACCTCCTTCTCCATGCGCTCCTTACAGTGCCTCACCTCCTCGCGCACTCCTCCGACCTCCTCACTCACCCCTCTTCTGATTTCTTCTCCCATCACTTGCATCTCATGCCCAGATGCCACCCTCATCTGCTCCATTTCCTCCCTATGAGCATCCAGTTTGGCTTCTACCCCCATTCTGACCCCCTCTATCTGCTGCCCCATTTGGTTAACTTCCCTTTCCGCTTGGTCCCTCATGTCCCTCAATTTGCCTTCCATACTGTTTTCTAACCCCTCTAACCCATTTTTCACTCCCTCTATCTGATTCTCCTGGGCAGCCATTCTATTTTCTACCCCCTCTAACCCCTTTTGCATCCCTTCCATTTGATTCTCTTGAGCGGCCATTCTGTTTTCTACCCCCATTAACCCATTTTTCACTTCTTTTATCCCGTTGTCTAACCCCTCAAATTTGTCGTCTAACTTCCCAAATTTCTTGTCTAATCCCTTAAAATTATTGTCTAACCCCTCACCGGTACCCCTCGCTTCGTCCCTCATTACCCCCATTTGGCCCTCTAATCGCTCACTATCAGCCCTCAATCCCACAATTTGGTTTCCCAATTGCTGACTATTAGCCCTCATCTCGTCCTTCATTTCTTCACCCGACTTAACCATAAAGGCCTTTATTTGTTCCATAAATAGGCCCCAATCCATCGGCGGCGCTACCACGGTCGCGGGCGCGGTGACCAGCGAGGCGCCATTTTGTGCGTCTGCTACCCTCGCTGCTTCGCTCTCCTCGCGTCCCTCAATTTGGTCCTGGACCGACCCTGCCTCACTCTCCCCTACCGGACCCCAGCTGTCTTGGTCTGCCATAGCGCGACTTTCAAAATTCGGGTTTTTATTTTCGTAAAACAAATTCAAATTTCGCCGTTATAATTTCGCGCGGGAAACGCGCTCCGAATCGATTCTATTACAAATTTGGGCCTAATAAATTTAGTCCCGGGTTCGAATTCCACTCCTCGACACCAATTGTTACAGACGTGGCTTAGATGTTATTTACCGAGCGGTTTGGTATGACCACGTCTGCACAAGTTACCCGATTATACCCGAACGTTGACTAATCGCGCTACGCTAGGTCAATGAAGGAAAAGACACACGGCTGGGATTAAATTGACACGACACCATGGATACGGTTCTCAAGACCTCCGGAGGAGATTATATTCGTTCGGAAGGTCAGATTACAGGGACGAGAGGTACAGCATAGAAAGACAAGCACTTAGACACAATCTTATATTAACCCCAACAGACGACAGATAAATGGGACAAAAGGCTGACTCACACGGGGATTGATGGCTAGGAAAGGCAGGATCGATGGCTCCAGGTGCACCTGGGCTCAGGGACAGAATCGACCCGGTCCGGTCCAGAGATGCGGGAGGTCTCACAGCGCTCGAGGTAGTGACTTGCTCTTCTTCAAGCTGGGGGCGCATCTGACCTCACATCCGGTGAGTCGCTTCGTATATCCGGCGGGGAGTGACACGCCCTCGGCTCGTTAGCTCCGCCTCGTGGAATCGGCACGTTGCTTCTCATTGGGTGCGTGCGGGGGGTTTACCAGGCTCCGCCCTTGACGAGGAGCTGACAGCCAGCCCCTTCGTGGTAACCCCGTGGAGCGCATGGTCATGGCGGCTAACCGAGCTGGTGGGAGGACGCACACTCCCCCCGCGCGCCGTGGTTGTAGTTGTTGTTGTAGCTGTAGTTGTTGTTGTTGTTGTTGTTTGGGGAAGAAGATGGAAGGAGGTATGGGAAGGTCCTAAACTCACTACTGGTGCCATATAATCACATTCTGGTGCAACGAAGAGTCAGAATTAATGGAAAGGAGTCCTTAACTGACATAGACCAAGAATAACTAGCAAGATGTCCGAAAGTTGTCTACGTGAGATGCGGTGGACCTGGGCACGACATTTAATGGGGGAAAAAGGGGAAGGTCGGCTCTACTGATTGTTGGTTACAGACAATGGGACTAGGGAATGGGGGATTGGGGATAGTTGGGGAGTATTGGGGAAATAGGGGAATATTTACAAGCGGATATGGAGGCCAAATTCCATATTCGCAACAATATGATGGAGATGATTAAGGTAATGAAAGGTATCGACAAAATAAGTGCAGAAGAGTTCTTCGGCAGAGTTGACAGAGACACAACCAGAGGCCTCAACATTAGAAAAGAAGATTATGATGGGAGGAAGGTAGGGATCTTTCACTCGCTCATAGAGTCGTTAAAGCATGGAATAGTCTTCCTATAAATGTAATGACAGTAGAAACAGTAAAGGTTTCAAGCCATAACAGCACATATCATCTCACATCTTCAGTTTTTAGATTTATTTTGGGATGTCTCAGGTTATCTCTCATCCACACCCCTGATCATTTCCACCTCCATGAACCCTCTTCAAGCCCCTCCTCTTACTGGGTCTTCAGTTTTTCGTTCCATTTCTGTGATTTAAAGTTTGTTACTGTATCCATCTTGTTCACCCTCTGTGTTCTGCCATTGCTCTCATTCTTCCTCATGTCCCTCATCCCTCCACATCTCCCTCTATTTTGTCCCACAAGCCTGCTGTTGTAGTGGTCCCCTGTACTATCTTCCTAACTCTCTGTTATGTCCTCGTTCATTCTGTTTTCTTGCCCCTCCACGAGCCTTGACTTTGTATAACACTAATAAAAGAAAGTCCTTCAAATAGTCTCCCTCAGAAGAAATGGATGGATGATGGATGATCCTCCTCACATTGTCAGGTGCATAAGTATCTCACATTAGATAACCTGCCCAGGATGCCAAGGCAGTTTAATTGGCTAGGGGGGAAAATTCTGGACAGGTCACCAGTCCAACAAAGGATACTGAATTGGCTCACTCATAGCAAGTGATAATCAAATTCAGATGAAGGCCGAGTCAACCCACCTGGTATTATTTTGGCAAGCTAGGGCTTGAACTCAGGACTTTAAGATATTAAGCTGTTTATTTAAAAGGCTTTTTTCAATTTCCTCATCAAATCATTGCATTAAAAAAAATTCAATCTCTTGCAGTCATTCCTTTTGACATTTGCCTCAAAATCTTGTGTCCCAACACCATCTCTCTCTGTTCCCACCTTTCCCAGTCGAACCCAGCTGCTCCTGAACTCTGTGTCCTTCTCTCCTGGCAAGGTGGAGAAGTTTTTGTCAAACCTCGACTCTGATTCTGCAACTGGACCAGACGGCATCAGCCCACGGGTCCTAAAATCCTGCTCTGCTGCTCTATCTCACCCTTTCTCTGTTCTCTTCACCCTCTCTTTTGCTCAAGGTCATCTGCCAGCATCTTGGAAATCAGCAAACATTACCGCTTTACACAAAAAAGGTGCTAAAACAGATCCTTGCAACTACAGACTAATCAGCCTGCTCCCAATAATCAGCAAGGTCATGGAATCAATCATCACTTCTGACATCAATCCTTCCTCTTCTCCAATGGCTCGATCTCAGATCATCAATTTGGATTCAGACCAGGTTATTCTACTCTGGACATGCTGCTTCTGCTGTCTCAACAATGGACGGAGGTCCTCAATGCCAAACAAGAAATCAGAGCTGTCTCCCTTGACATATCACGTGCCTTCGATACGGTCTGGTACCCCACCCTGCTCACCAAACTCTCCTCCTATGGTATCCATGTAAATCTCCACGCATGGCTTGCGGACTTCCTCTCTGGTCGTAGTCAACGTGTGGCCTTGAATGGATTTCTCTCATCTCCCCTTCCTGTTCAGGCTGGAGTTCCCCAAGGCAGTGTTCTGGGCCCTGTGCTTTTTCTGGTCTTCATCAATGATCTCTCTGACTCTCTTGAAAATCCTCTCTATCTCTTTGCTGATGACTCCACTCTCTGCCACTCCATTCCTCATCCCTCAGATCGGCAGTTTGCAGCCTCCCCACTCTCTGCAGACCTGGACAAAATCACAGACTGGTCAAACAAGTGGAACATGTCTTTCAATCCTGACAAATCTCACACTCTTACTATGTCTCTCCGAAAAGACCGACTGGAAAACCCTCACATCCACTTTTTGAATAATCCTCTCCAAGAAGTTCTGTCATTCAAGCTTTTGGGTCTCACTATCTGCCATGATCTTTCCTGGGAAAACCACATTTCCAAGCTGGCCTCCAAAGCCAGTCGCCGACTGGGCATCCTCCATCATGCGAAGTCCTTCCTTGGCACACCTGAGCTCCTCACCACATACAAGGCTTTCATCCGCAGCTCAATGGAATACTGTTCTCCCCTCTGGGCCGGTGCTCCTGCCTCACACCTAGCTCGGCTTCACGCTGTTGAAACCAAAGCTTTCAGAATCATTGGAATCTCCCGCGATGAAGCTAACTCCGAGGGCCTTTCACTTACTCACCGCAGGAAGGTTGGTGGTCTTTCTGTCTTCTACCGACTCCTCTCCAGCCTTGCTCCCCCAGCTCTGTCTGTGCTCTGTCCCCCAAATATTCCTACAGGTCGCACAAGATCTGCCTGCAACCCTCTTATGGTGAAACTGCCAAAATCAAGACTCTCTGCTCACCTTCACTCTTTCATTCCTCTTTTCTCCCACCTCTGGAACAAACTTCCTCAATCTCTTCAATCCCACTCCTCACTCCAGGTCTTTAAAACAGCTGTTCACCACCATCTCTTATCTTCCCCCATCCAAAACCCTGATCTTTTCTACCCCCGTTAATTCACCGCAGATCCACTTTTTTAAAATACCGACTTCTTTCCTGGAAGTCCTAGCTGTGTCCATGTGTTTTATACCTCTCCCACTCCCCCCCCCCCTTCCCATGCCTCCTCCCCCCAAGCCATCTCCCCCCCCACAGATCTCCCGATGTCCCTTTTCTCTACTGTTGTACTTGTGTGCTTCCCTCTCTCCCCATCTTGTCTCCTGCTCCCTTTGGCATGTGTTTTATGTGTGAGTTTGTCTTTTTGTGATCAATGTTAGCTTTTACACGAGCCTCGATCTTGTATACAAAAAAAAAGAAAATGCTAACCACCTTAACCATTAAGCCACCACCAAGCTTTTTTTTTAGGAAAAATGCCTTAACGTGATGTTTCTTTTAGAATTATTGATGGTCGTTTCACACATGACGCCGTTTGATGCTTACGGTACATTGGCTTCTTCTACAGAAAAGTTATTCTCAACTCTGTAATGTTTGAGGCCTATTTTGTCCACGTTGTCTTTGAAAAGGTATCACAGAAAGTAATCTGGGAAGCTTCGATCAGTAGATCTCACAGGCGATGAAATGTCATCAAACCAAAAGATGATGTGATCATCAAAGAAGTGTCATTGCAGACAATTTGTTGACATTCGGGCTGTATGGCGTGCATCTCTGTCATGATGAAAGTATATTTGTCTCTCCTGGATTTTGTGCAGTCTAAAGCTCTCAATATTTGGAATCTCCTGTAATGAGGCCAGAGCACAAAGTCTACTGTTTTCACATCCTGGCAGGTCGTTGGCCTCTCTATTTTTTCCTGCTTCTTCTCCAATGTTGCTACCTGTGCTTTCTCAGGCCTCCGACCCTCCCAACAGCTCCAGGATGCATACATTCTTCCAGTAACACCCTCCTTGTTAAACTTCCAAAATCTGGGTGACTGGACATCTTAACTCTTTTGTTCCTCGCTTCTATGTGGAACGACCTTCCAGAGGCTGTTTGATGCTCTTCTTATCTACAGGATTTCAAGCATGCAGTGCACCACCATATCACCACCCATCTTTATCTATGATACTTATTATCCTCATTGAAAACCCAAAACTCTTACTTGAGGTTATCAATGAGGATAATAAATATCAAAACTCAAACTCTTACTTGCAGGTTGTAGTGTTTCATACAGGACAACCTTCCACACCACCTTTGTAAATAGCACACCACACAACAAGATTTGACTATGAAGAGCGTTGGTGAAGCTCTGCTGCCGGGATTTTTCTGATTGTCAAAAACTTTAAGATCTGATTTTTAACATTGTCTTCGAAATTGATGGGCTACTTTAATAGTGTATGATCATTTAATTGACCATTTCACCGTTTCAAAATGTTTTTACTGATCATTCAGATAGTTTGTAGTCCCTAGTTACTTTCCCTGGTCTGATACTTTCCCACTTTCACTAGTCTTGATTCGATAGATTTTTACCAAAACAATTGTGGTCATATTGAAAATAAATTGTAATCTAATTTTGGTTTCTTATTTATGGCCACACATTGATTGACCTATTTTGTTCTAACAGTTTCACAGTTTGAAGTTATGGAGCACTTTGATGAAATTTAGATGTGAAAGCCAAAGCACGATTTTGAAATACACTCGCTGCTGAGTACTTTTTGAACACATTTCCTCACAGCCTGATGACAATGTTCCCCTAGCACCTACTTGGCACGCAGGACCTAGGCCATCCTTACCTTGAGCCACTGAAGGACCGTCAAGGCAATGGGCTTTTCGTGACTCTGCGCTCTGCCGACTCTGTGAATTCGCCGCTCAACCTAAAGTGGCTGCCAGCAAGCAAACTGCAGAGCCAGCGCAAATCACTGTCCGGCCTGGAAGATCCCACTGCTCTCGATGTCCTGCTCATCACACTCCAGGTAACTGCCACCACTTTGCCTCCACCCTAGAGGAGTGATGTACCAGAGCCTTGATAATCCAAAACTGTGTTCCCTCCCAACCTTCACATGAATGTTTTCCTCGTATTGCAAAGCAGCAGGTGCTTTAGTAAGGTTTGTTATTGTGACAATGTGACATGTTGGTCAAAGCCGCACTACCAGGTTTGATGCATCGGTGTTTGAAATTTGGCTTTTAATATTTGAAACTAACTTAGAATGAATATATATATATATATATATATATATATATATATATATATATTGTTACAGACGCGGTTTTGGATGTTAGTTTACCGAGCGGTTTGGTATGACCGCGTCTGCACAGTTTACCCGATTCCACTCGAACGTTGGCCGAATCGCGCTATGCTAGATCAATGAAGGAAAGGACACAACGGCTGGGTTAACTGACACGACACCAGGGGTACAGTTCTCAAGACCTCCGGAGGAGGTTATAATATTTGTATGCAGAACGTTTAGATTACACGGACAAGAGGTACAGCATAGGAAGGTGGGCACTTAAACACGGTCTTATCTTAGCCCCGACAGACCACAGATAAACGGGACAAGACTGACTCACACAGGGATTGATGGCAAGGAAGGGCAGAATCGATGGCTCAAGGTGCACCTTGGCTCAGGGACAGGATCCACACGGTCCGGTCCAGATATGCGGGGAGGTATCGTCGCGCTGGAGGTGGCGTCTGTTTCTCCTCAAGCTGGGGGCGCATCTCACGTCACCTCCGGTAAGTGGCTGCGTATATCCAGCGGGGAGTGACACGCCCTCGGCTCGTTAGCTCCGCCCCAGATGGAATCGGCCCGCCGCCTCTTATTGGGTGCGGGGGGTTACCGGGCTCCGCCCTTGACGAGGAGCTGACAGTCAGCCCCTGAGTGGTAACCCCGTCGGAGCACATGGGCAATGGCGGCTAACCAAGCCGGAGTGAGGACGCACACTCCCCGCGCCGCGCCGCGCCGCCCCCCTCTGTTGTTGTAGTTGTTGTTGTAGTTCCATGAGATGATGGGAGGATGCGGAGATGAGGTTGTGGGGAGGTATTGGGAGGTCCTAAACTCACTACTGGTGCCATACAATCACATTCTGGTGCAACGAAGAGTCAGAATTAATGGAAACGAGTCCTTAACTGACATAGACTAAGAATAACTAGCAAGATGTCCTATAGTTGTCTACGTGAGATGCGGTGAACCTGGGCACGACATTTAATGGGGGAAAAAGGGGAAGGTCGGTTCTACAGAGTGTTGTTTACAGACAATGGGACTAGGGAATGGGGGATTGGGGATAGTTGGGGAGTCGTGGGGAAATAGGGGAATATTTACAAGCGGATATGGATGGAGGCCAAATCCCATATCCGCAACATTGCACCCTTCTCTACCTCGGGGCGTCCCGACCCGATAAATTTTTACCTACGTTAGTGTGGCACTCAGATGTAACCCTCTACTATTAACTCGACCCTGAGTGCGACAGTTTTACAGATGTTTACAAATGAGTAAATATGTCCCCCTGCGACGTTGCACCCTTCTCCTCACAGAAACACACCCACAGGATAACCGAATCGCGGAAAGAATTCTCAAACTAAACATACAGCCGGTAGGGAGCATTATTTACAATTGACGCTACTTTATTTACAAGACTAACCCAGGACCTGTGATTGTTCTTTCTGGGGGGGAGACAGTCTGCTCTGCATCAATGCACCATTAAAGCACCCAAAAACGCACCAAAGCACCCTCAAGCACCAATCGGTGCACAGTCATCACTGTTCATGAATAAAAATAACCAAACAACCCCTAACCCTGCAGGTGTCTCTTGCTCTTCGGCTCCCTCTGCTGGTTATTACTTTCTTCCAGATGTTGTCATTTCCTTTCATTTTCTTACTGGCGGCCTATTTGAGCATAAAATGAAATGCACCCAACGTGTCCATTTTTATTTATTTTTTATTTATGGCCCACAGGGCCGACTACGTGTGCTTCACCTGTGTGGCATCGGTGCCCTGTGGCCAAGGTCTGCCAGCAAGATTTCGGGCCCTCATGGCCGGTTCCAGCAGAGGGGCCATGCCCCAACCCATGGGGTCCATCAGTGGTGCTCGGCCACAGGCATGGGGTCCATAATGTGGTGCATCGATGCAGACAGCTGGTTCTGAGAGTGCCGGGCGCACAATGGCCGACTCACGCACGCTCCCCTCGGCACCCAATGGCGCACAGGTCATGTGGGAGACAAAAGGGGAAAGACAATGAGCGAGGGGTAAGGTCACAAGGGTACACATCAATAAGGCAATGCAAGGCGAAATGCGTACGGAGGGCGAAGTGAGAAAGCTCGTCCCTACCGTACGTCACCCCCCTGTCACCTACCCTACCCTTGCCCTTACCCCATATGTACAAAAATCTACACATTTACAAATTCGTCACTACTGTCACGTCTTCCCCATATTTCCCCTATACCAAATTCGTCTCCACAATCCCTCTATCCAAAATTTGCCATCACCAAATTCATCATCAATCCTCATAAGGAGGAAGAGATGGAACAACAAAACACAATGTCACACCCACGTCATGATGCGTCTCACATTCCAAACATCTACACAATAAAATAACAAAACATGGCATGGTGTGGAGGTACGTCATCTCAGGTGAGTGCATGTAGATGGTGCGAGGAGACTTCAATCCTAACTATCCTCTAAATGACATTAACACACTTTACACTACCCGGGGTCTTTCCCTGCCAATCCATTGGCCAACTTACTCTATGGGTTCTAAAAACCAATTCCCATTGACCAAACTGTGGTGCCTCTCAATTTGGGGTCTCACTCCCCCGATTCATCTCCCGGTGCCTTCGCACAATTTCTGGGCCGCGACGTGTAGCTCTCCCAGCAGGTCTACCCACCTGCACACCTCCACCACTGCAGTTGCCTCCGAGCTTACCTGCTCCTTAACCTAACCTAACTACCTGGGGAAGGCCCTCTGGCGCTCTCCCCACTCAGTGCCCTCTCTGGCACTGGGCTACCCGGGTCCGTCCTCCGGATCCTCGGGCCCCACTGACACTAACGGCTCCCAGAGCCCACCTGCGGCCTCACCTGGCCGACATCCTCACAGTGGTGGAGTGCCCAACCAACTACACACACTAACAGGCTACACGCCCAGCCATTTCCACAACACTAATGCACCCATCCGCAATACCATTCTGCAACCGCACCACAAATGCCAATATCCAACCACAATTTACCTATACCCTCTACCTAACACTTACACTACCCGCCCCGGGTACTCGTGAAAGGGGTCCACTCTTCCCCCATCCACACCTTCGCACCATGCACACCACTCCGTACCACTTACTCCAACTCTCTCCACACCACTCATTCTCTGCTCCATATATTCCACACACCTGTACTTGCACACCTGTGCTCTCACACCTGGTGCCACCTGCACCCTTCTCTCCCCAAGCGCATTCGCGCTGATCCACACACTCACGACTCATACACTGCTCCACACACCTGTCCAGCTCTCACACAGCATCATCTCATCTAACTACTCCCCTCTGAAACTTGCGCTTCCCAGTCGTCCCTTTTAAACTATTGCGCTCCCTCGTCATTATAATCCACACTAATCTACCTGCGTCCCCACTACAGGTATCATTCACTAACTAAACCTTAACGTCACCTACTGTCATCTTCTAGGGCCCTATCAATATCCTAACCCACCCGGGCTAGTTTTCACTGCCATACACCCCATAAA
Source organism: Myxine glutinosa (assembly GCF_964187855.1). Lineage (NCBI taxonomy): Eukaryota > Metazoa > Chordata > Myxini > Myxiniformes > Myxinidae > Myxine > Myxine glutinosa. The sequence goes on from NC_136270.1 coordinate 91,921,451, forward strand.
CTATTGCGCATTTGCCCCCCTCTTGTGAGGGATGGTGGATTGGCCATCCCACCACATCGGGCATCTCCCACTACCAATTTTGCACATCAAATTTCAACAAATCAAAAATTTGCCAATCACTGCCCATCATCTGCCAATCACTACTGCCAATCCTTTGCCAATCATCAAATTTTGTTTTTTTCTAATTTTGGGTCCAAAACACTAACCTCATCACCCAGTCTACTCACTAATGCCTCTCGGTGCGCCAATTCCTGTCCAAAGCCCGGCTTCGTAAAGCCGAGCAATGAATGCGGGTTGTTCCGTGCCAGCGGCTGGATGCGTCCGGCATTCGGTGCAGGGACGGGGGCTTACCCGTGCCGAGATCCCACGCACCATCTCGGCACGGAGCCATCCAATGTCCCGCTCTCGACCTGCCGGCACGTCTCACCAAAAAGTGGTCGCCATGACGACCCTTCCTATCGGCCTGCCCGCTCCGCCTAGTGGAGCCCGGACGCGGCCGTTCCAAGCGAGGCACAGCGTGGATCGCGTACGGCGGTTCTTTCGAAACCACCGTGGTTCGGATCCCCGCTGGTCCTCGCGGCACGCGAAGCTGCCCGACGCGCACCGAGGGCCCGATTCGGCTATAAGTCGTTCTAACCTTTAACCCGGTTACCGTCGATGCTTCACCTGGATGCTTACATGCATATGCTACCCCTTGCTTGCTCATACCTTTCCTTACACACCCAGGTACCCTCATTCCGCTCACCGACTTGGTCACACACCTGACCACCGAACACCTTGGCACACATTCGTTGGTCGCACACCTCACCAACACACCTCTTCGCGCCCCCTCCTCAGTCACCTCCTCTGTGACAATCACAGGTGTGCTCTCACTCGCACACCCAACCACGTGCCTCACTACCAATTCCAGCGTGCATTCCCACTCACGCTCTACCATTCCAGGTGTGCATCCTTCCATTCCAGGTGTACATCCTCGCTCACCTGTCACAACCAACTCACGCTCCGTGTCACTCTCACTACTCTCACCTCCACTCTTGACAACGCACTCACCCTTACTCCCGACAGCGCACTCTTTCCTCATGCACCTGTCCGTTACACACCTTTCTCACACACACTCTCCCGTTACACCCTCTGTAACACTTACCACACCGCGCTTCCATGTGCTCCCTCGCACACACGCTACGACCGACTCACTCTCGCCAGCACCTTCACTCCTTGGCTCGCACTTTTTCCTCACACACCCCAGAGTCGGACTTTCTCGCACACCTCCTTTTTCGCACACCAGACCTGTCGCACACTTCACCAACGGCCTCTCGCGAACACCCGGGTCCATCTCGACCCCCAAGCTTCTTAAATCACGTGGCGCATCATACGCACGACCATATTGGTCACCACTTACACCGGGTCCTCTTCCTCTTCGCTTCTCCTCCATCACCTGCGAATCCCTCATCCGGTTAATGAGCACATCATCACGATCCAAACACAGACTTTGGACCAATTCTTTTACCTCCTCTTTTATCTCTTTCTTATCCTCTCTCCGTCGCTTCTTAATTTCGCTCACCCCTTCTTCCACTTCTTCTAATTTCTGCTTCACCTCTTTTATGTCCCGGTACGTCTCCTCAAGTTCGTCCTCTAAAGCTACCTTGACCGTTTCCATGTGCGTCCTCACCTGCCGGTCCTTCGTCTCCATTACCTCTGTCACCTCGTCCAACCTCGTTGTCAGTCCCTCACGTACCATCTGACATTCCCTCTTCGTCGCTATCAAGTCGTCTTTTAGTTCTTTCTGTGTCGCTTTTAACCCTCCTAGTACCGCAGTGTTCCTTTAAACCTGCTCCGTTAGTCCTTTTTGTCCCTCCGTCAGCTGTTCCACCTCCTGCGTCAGGTCCTCTATGCCCCCTTGTAACTTTACAGTCCCCTTTCTCACCTCCTTCTCCATGCGCTCCTTACAGTGCCTCACCTCCTCGCGCACTCCTCCGACCTCCTCACTCACTCCTCTTCTGATCTCCTCTCCCATCACTTGCATCTCCTGCCCAGATGCCACCCTCATCTGCTCCATTTCCTCCCTGTGAGCATCCAGTTTGGTTTCTACCCCCATTCTGACCTCCTCTATCTGCTGCCCCATTTGTTTAACTTCCCTTTCCGCTTGGTCCCTCATGTCCCTCAATTTGCCTTCCATACTGTTTTCTAACCCCTCTAACCCATTTTTCACTCCCTCTATCTGATTCTCCTGGGCAGCCATTCTATTTTCCACCCCCATTAACCCATGTTTCACCCCTTCTATCCCATTGTCTAACCCCTCTAATTTCTTGTCTAATCCCTCACCGGTACCCCTCGCTTCGTCCCTCATTACTCCCATTTGGCCCTCTAATCGCTCACCCTGAGCATCCATCCGCTTCCCCATTACCCCCATTTGGTTTCGCAACCGCTCACTATCAGCCCTCATTCCCACAATTTGGTCTCCCATTTGTTCCATAAGGGCCCTCATTTGCAGGAGGAAAAGGTTCGAATCCACCAGCGGCGCTACCACGGTCGCGGGCGTGGTCGCCGTGGCCATGTGCGAGGCGCCATTTTGCGCGCCCGTAACCTCGTGTGCGACGATGCTATTTTGCGACCCTGCCACCCTCACTGCTTCGCTCTCCTCATGTCCCTCATTTTGGTCCTGGATCGACCCTGCCTCACTCTCCTCTACCGGAACCCAGCCGTCTTGGTCTGCCATAGCGCGACTTTCAAAATTCGGGTTTTTATTTTTTTTTGTAAAACACAATCAAATTTCGCCGTTATAATTTCGAGCGCGTGAAACGCGCTCCGGATCGAATCCCACTTCCCGACACCAAATGTTACAGACGCGGTTTTGGATGTTAGTTTACCGAGCGGTTTGGTATGACCGCGTCTGCACAGTTTACCCAATTCCACTCGAACGTTGGCTGAATCGCGCTATGCTAGATCAATGAAGGAAAGGACACAACGGCTGGGTTAACTGACACGACACCAGGGGTACAGTTCTCAAGACCTCCGGAGGAGGTTATAATATTTGTATGCAGAACGTTTAGATTACACGGACAAGAGGTACAGCATAGGAAGGTGGGCACTTAAACACGGTCTTATCTTAGCCCTGACAGACCACAGATAAACGGGACAAGACTGACTCACACAGGGATTGATGGCAAGGAAGGGCAGAATCGATGGCTCAAGGTGCACCTTGGCTCAGGGACAGGATCCACACGGTCCGGTCCAGATATGCGGGGAGGTATCGTCGTGCTGGAGGTGGCGTCTGTTTCTCCTCAAGCTGGGGGCGCATCTCACGTCACCTCCGGTAAGTGGCTGCGTATATCCAGCGGGGAGTGACACGCCCTCGGCTCGTTAGCTCCGCCCCAGATGGAATCGGCCCGCCGCCTCTTATTGGGTGCGGGGGGTTACCGGGCTCCGCCCTTGACGAGGAGCTGACAGTCAGCCCCTGAGTGGTAACCCCGTCGGAGCACATGGGCAATGGCGGCTAACCAAGCCGGAGTGAGGACGCACACTCCCCGCGCCGCGCCGCGCCGCCCCCCTCTGTTGTTGTCGTTGTTATTGTAGTTCCATGAGATGATGGGAGGATGCGGAGATGAGGTTGTGGGGAGGTATTGGGAGGTCCTAAACTCACTACTGGTGCCATACAATCACATTCTGGTGCAACGAAGAGTCAGAATTAATGGAAACGAGTCCTTAACTGACATAGACTAAGAATAACTAGCAAGATGTCCTATAGTTGTCTACGTGAGATGCGGTGAACCTGGGCACGACATTTAATGGGGGAAAAAGGGGAAGGTCGGTTCTACAGAGTGTTGTTTACAGACAATGGGACTAGGGAATGGGGGATTGGGGATAGTTGGGGAGTCGTGGGGAAATAGGGGAATATTTACAAGCGGATATGGATGGAGGCCAAATCCCATATCCGCAACAATATATATATATATATATATATATATATATATATATATATATAGATTTATGTATATATATATATAATCGGGAGATTGAATAAGACGCGGACGGAGCTTCAGGGCTTGAAGGTAGAATGAATGAATGGGTGAATGAATGAATGAATGAATGAATGGGTTACGGTTAACAATTTGATTGGGTTGATGTAGGAACATGCTTTAATCATCAAAATTTATGCTATGAGGGATTTTTGTCCGAAGTTTATGTATCCAAAAGGACTCACGTTTCAGAATCGTGGTGTGTGATCGATTTGTGATTGATTCAATGGCAGAGATTTGAATGTCATTTATAGAGTGATCCGGTTGATTAAAGTGTATCGTGTAAGGTTGTGCCCTGACTAGTGTGGAAGTTATTGATTTCTGAGCGGGTGTTATTAAATCGTGTGTAGAGTGTATTCTCAGTTTTTCCAACATATTGTTGGTGCACTTTTGGCAAGTGATTAGGTATATGACCCATGTAGATTTGCAGTTCATATAGGAGGTGATGGACAAAAATCCCTCATAGCATAAATTTTGATGATTAAAGCATGTTCCTACATCAACCCAATCAAATTGTTAACCGTAACCCATTCATTCATTCATTCATTCATTCACCCATTCATTCATTCTACCTTTATATGTCATTTATATAAGTATATAAATATATTATATGAATATAAATGGCATATGAATATATGCTTGTGTGTTTATGTATGTATGTATCTCTATATTTGTATATGCACGTGCACCGGTACTGTAACGCAAACCGTAACTGTAAGGTGCGCTTCACTTCCGTTGAACTTGGGGCCGGTGAGTGAGCTTTGGCGTGGCTCTTCCTTTTGTATGCATTTTCTACATATATGACACATCTTACACACATATCACTATACATACTTGCCTGCTGTTTTTGTAGACTCAGAAGAAGACCTTTGTTGGTCGAAAGCTTGTCGAGAATTAAAGATCGAAGCCCTGAAGCTACGTCCGCGTCTTATTCGATCTCCCGATTATATATTCAATGCAAATGAGCCGCCCTGCTCGTACTGTGGAGTTTCTCCTATTTCTCACAGTTATAGTTATAGTTATAGTTATATATATATATATATATATATATATATATATATATATATATATATATATATATATATATATATACACAGTGGAACCTTGACTTACGAGTTTAATTCGTTCTGTGACCGAGCTCGTAACTCAATTTGCTCGTTTCTCAAATCAAATTTCCCCATTAAAATGCATTGAAATGCTATTAATCCGTTCCAGCCCGCCAAAAACCACACCAATTTTTTTTTAAATATACAGTATATATAAAAATATCTCGCGCTTTATATTTCACCTGTATGCAGCATACAAGTTGGCAGGATGGCCTGGACTGGAGGTACGCACACTTGACTCTAAACTGTCCAGCCTGGGTTTGAATCCCGACCCAGCTATAACCTGTCATGTCGGTGTTTCACAGGCAGGGTGATTCATCAATGTGTGTACCGCTAAACTGGGCGCCCCGTTTGCGTCCCATTAGTTGTTGGATGTTGAGGATCTCACCGTGTCTTCCACAAAGAGAAGGCGAGCTATCGCCGGCACTCTGAACAAGTTGTGGCCTGGCATGCTCTTCTCCTCTGCCGTTATATACGTCCTCCTCGGCATCTTTTTCCAGAAGAGCCCTGTCTCGTCACAGTTGAAGATTTGCTGGGGGATGTATCGTTCGGCTTCTATCAGTTCGGCAAAAGTTATAATAAAATCTTCAGCTGCCTTCACATCCGCCTCACCAAGTCGACAACACGCACACCTCGCTCATGTTTTTCGACGATTGCGTGTTTTATATCCAAGCACATCATCCTCTTCTTCTTCTCAGTACTGCCCTTGGCACTCAATTTCTTAGGACCCATGGTTAAAACTAAGAAAATTTTCCAAAATAACCAAAATGCGAAAACAAAGCAGCAGCGATATACGGCAGAGATGCTTGCACGGCAAGATAACCACGTGACCAGAACCCACCTGGTGGCGTAAGCTCCAAAATAACCAAAATGCGAAAACAAAACAGCAGCGATATACGGCAGAGATGCTTGCACGGCAAGATAACCACGTGACCGGAACCCACTTGGTGGCGGGTGGCGTAAGCTCGTAACTCAGATCTCGGCTCGCATCTCAAAGCAATAAACCGCCCGAGCGACGGCTCTCGTATCTCGGAAAACTCGTAAGTTGGTGCACTCCTAAGTCAAGGTTCCACTGTATATATATATATATATATATATATATATATATATATATATATATATATATATATATATATATATATATATATATATATATATATATATATATACTGAAACGCAAAAGAAACTTACCACCTTTGAAACCTTTAAATATCAACAAAAACACAGCGTGTAGTAAATGTGTGAACTTATTTGTGGACAATAGTGTCCTCGCTGTCAGACAAAACGGTCACGGATGGTCACTTGAACCTTCAATGGTCACTTCATAGCACAGCTGTTGAACAGCCGTTTTGACTGTCAGTGATTAGCCAAGGGGTACGGGATGATTTTAATGAGCTGCACGTGATGTCGTGATATTGGCTTTAAAAAGGCCAGTGCAAAATGGGCATTTTGACAGAAAAATTTGACCATTTTGACCAACTTCAAAAAGACTGAAAACACAAAAGAAACTTACCACCTTTGAAACCTTTAAATATCAACAATAACACTGCGTATAGTAAATGTGTGAACTTATTTGTGGACAATAGTGTCCTCACTGTCAGACAAAACGGTCACGGATGGTCACTTGAACCTTCAATGGTCACTTCATAGCACAGCTGTTGAACAGCCGTTTTGACTGTCAGTGATTAGCCAAGGGGTACGGGATGATTTTAATGAGCTGCACGTGATGTCTTGATATTGGCTTTAAAAAGGCCAGTGCAAAATGGGCATTTTGACCGAAAAATTTGACCATTTTGACCATTTTGACCAACTTCAAAAAGACCGAAAACGCAAAAGAAACTTACCACTTGTTTGAAATGTAATAAAATTGTAACAGTTCAAAATAAAACACACCAACAATTGCTAATTGAAACATTGGCATTTTATTGATGACATGTCAAGTTTTTGACCAAGATACACCATCTCATCAGTTTGTTCTACAGTACAGAACAGCACAGGGTGCAATGTCAGTCCCCTTTCAATAGCGTGTATGGCCACCATTGTTTTGGATACAGGCAGTGCATCGTCGGCGTATACTGCCTACCAGTCTTTGGATGGATTGCTGCTGGAATCTGTCCCACTCAGTCCTCAATGTCTGAAGCAGCTCTGCCCGTGTCCTGGCCCTGCCAACTACGCGTCTCCCAAGCTCATCCCACAGGTGCTCTATGGGATTCAGGTAAGGGGAGAGCGCAGGCCACTGCATGGTGTTGATGTTCTCGCTTTGGAGAAATGCAGGGGTAAAGCGAGCAGCATGGGGACGAGCGTTGTCATGCTGAAAGGTTCTCAGTTCTGGGTGGTCTAGCAGGAATGGCAGCAGATGAGGTCGCAGGATGTTATCCACATACCGCTGGGCGTTAAGATTCCCATCCACAACCACCAGTGGCGTCCTGTACCGGCCTGATATGGCTGCCCACACCATCACACTTGGGCCACCCCACCTGTTGGCTTGACGCACGCAACAATCGGCATATCGCTCGCCTGTTCTTCTCCAGACACACTCACGCCCATCCGGACTGTCAACACAGAACCTTGACTCATCGCTGAAAGCGACCTCGTTCCACTGCGCCAAGGTCCACCGCTGATGCTGCTGGCACCATCTCTGACGGTTGCGGCGATGGGCAACCGTTATCATGGGACCTCTGTATGGTCTTCTGGCAGTCAGACCATAGTCATGCAGTCGTCTTCGTGCAGTATCATTGGAGATCCATGGGTTTGCACGCCCCGGAGTTTCTGCCGCAGTGCGGGATGCTGGACGGAATCGATCCCGCAGGTGACTTTGGACCATCGGCCTGTCCTGCCTTGCAGTGGTGACTCTTGGCCTCCCTGATCGAGGTCTGTCATCTGCAGAGTTGTGGAGGGTGTCTCTGTCCACCAGGGCCGATATCGTCTGGTGTGAACAGCCAAGGCGACGTGCCACCTCACGGTAGCTCAGTCCGCCTTGCAGCATGCCCAGGGCACGCTGCCGTTGATCCCTTGACAATCGTGGCATGTTGATTGAAATGCCCATTTTGCACTGGCCTTTTTAAAGCCAATATCAAGACATCACGTGCAACTCATTAAAATCATCCCGTACCCCTTGGCTAATCACTGACAGTCAAAACGGCTGTTCAACAGCTGTGCTATGAAGTGACCATTGAAGGTTCAAGTGACCATCCATGACCGTTTTGTCTGACAGTGAGGACACTATTGTCCACAAATAAGTTCACACATTTACTATACGCAGTGTTATTGTTGATATTTAAAGGTTTCAAAGGTCGTAAGTTTCTTTTGTGTTTTCGGTCTTTTTGAAGTTGGTCAAAATGGTCAAATTTTTCGGTCAAAATGCCCATTTTGCACTGGCCTTTTTAAAGCCAATATCAAGACATCACGTGCAGCTCATTAAAATCATCCCGTACCCCTTGGCTAATCACTGACAGTCAAAACGGCTGTTCAACAGCTGTGCTATGAAGTGACCATTGAAGGTTCAAGTGACCATCCGTGACCGTTTTGTCTGACAGTGAGGACACTATTGTCCACAAATAAGTTCACACATTTACTACACGCAGTGTTATTGTTGATATTTAAAGGTTTCAAAGGTGGTAAGTTTCTTTTGCGTTTCAGTATATATAATATATATATATATATATATATATATATATTGTTACAGACGCGGTTGTGGATGTTGGTTTACCGAGCGGTTTGGTATGACCACGTCTGCACAGTTTACCCGATTCCACTCGAACGTTGGCCAAATCGCGCTATGGTAAATCAATTGAGGAAAAGGACACAACGGCTGGGTTAAAATGACACGACACCAAGGGTTCAGTTCTCAAGACCTCCGGAGGAGGTTATATTAGGGCGGAAGGTCAGATTACAACGATGAGAGGTACAACATAGGAAGATAGGCACTTAGTTACGGTCTTATAATAGCCCCGGCAGACGACAGATAAACAGGACAAAAACTGACTCACACGGGGATTGATGGCAAGGAAAGCGGGTCTTCGATGGCCAGCACAAGGTGCACCTTGTGCTCAGGGACAGGATAGCGCGGCCCAGTCCAGAGATGCGGGAGGTCTCACAGCGCTCGAGGTGGTGACTTGTCTTCTCAAGCTGGGGGCGCATCTCACGTCACGTCCGGTAAGTGGCCGCGTATATCCGGCGGGGAGTGACACGCCCTCGGCTCGTTAGCTCCGCCCCAGATGGAATCGGCCCGTTGCTTCTCATTGGGTGCGTGCGGGGGGGGTTACCTGCTCCGCCCTTGACGAGGGGCTGACAGGGAGCCCCTTCGTGGTAACCCCGTCGGAGCGCATGGTCAATGGCGGCTAACCGAGCCGGTGTGAGGACGCACACTCCCCCGCGCCGCGCCGTTGTTGTAGTTGTTGTAGTTGTTGTTGTAGTTGTTGTTGTAGTTGTTGTTGTAGTTGTTGTTTGGGGAAGAAGATGGGAGGAGGTATGGGAAGGTCCTAAACTCACTACTGGTGCCATATAATCACATTCTGGTGCAACGAAGAGTCAGAATTAATGGAAACGAGTCCTTAACTGACATAGACTAAGAATAACTAGCAAGATGTCCGAAAGTTGTCTACGTGAGATGCGGTGGACCTGGGCACGACATTTAATGGGGGAAAAAGGGGAAGGTCGGTTCTACAGAGTGTTATTTACAGGCAATGGGATAGGGAATGGGGGATTGGGGATAGTTGGGGAGTATTGGGGAAATAGGGGAATATTTACAAGCGGATCTGGAGGCCAAATGCCATATCCGCAACATTGCACCCTTCTCTACCCTCGGGGCGTCCCGACCCGATAAATTTTTACCTACTTTAGTGTGGCACGCAGATGTAGTTCCCTCTACTATTAACTCTACCCTGAGTGCGACAGTTTTACAGATATTCACAAATGAGTAAATATGTCCCCCTGCGACGTTGCACCCTTCTCCTCACAGAAACACACCCACAGGATAACCGAATCCGGAAATAATTCGCAAACTAAACATACAGCCGGTAGGGAGCATTATTTACAAGACTACGCTGATATTTACACTACGATCCAGGACTTGTTTTTGGAGGAACACATGCAGATGTTATGCATAGAGAGAGCACGCATGCCAGCATCGATACACCAACCCACGAGTGCTCTGTGGCCTTACGGCCTTTAATAATGTGCAGAGCACCCCATCCAAGCACCAAAAGCACCACCCCAGCACCAATCGGTGCAGTCACCATTGTTCAATGAATAAAAATAATTCAACAACCCCTAACCCTGCAGGTGTCTCTTGCTCTTCGTGTGGTGCACTTGGCCTTCTGGCTTCTTTCGAAATAAAGAAAGGCGCCAACCGCGTCCATTTCTCTATTGTGGCCGTCAGGGGGCCAACTGTTAGTGGTTCACCTTGTATGGCATAGGTGCCACGTTGACCCATAGGTCCTTCCACGGGTGGTGCTTGGCCGCAAAAGAACTGCGGTCCATTGTGGGTGGCCACAAATATTGCGGTCCATATGGTGTATCGATCCAAGCAGCAAGCAGCGAAAGTGCAGGCCCACAACTGCGGAGCCAGCACCTCTCTCTCCTCTCTCTCTCTGCCCCAAAGCCAGATCCTCGGAGGTGGGAGACAAAAGAACAAGACAAGTGAGTAAGGTGGTAAGGGCGCAAAAGTGCACGCAACACAAGGTAATGCACACTAGGGGCACATGGGAACTAGGTGAGACAGGTACGTTCCTACCGTACGCCCCCCCCCCCCACCAGGTAACCTACATGGCCCCTCCCTTACCCCTTACTGTATCCACACAACACAACACTACCCATAAACATCTACTTTACAAATCAACAAATATCCCTACTGTCTTCCCCGTTCCTCCCATAAACCAAATTCGTCTTCTCTCCCTCCTAACCAATCAAATTTGCCATTTTCAACTCTCATCACAATTTGCCATCTCCAACTGAACATCACAATTTGCCATTACCAATTCATCATCAGTCCCTCCTAGGGAGGGAGAGATGGAATCACCCCAATGTCTCATCCACGTCGTGATGCGTCTCACAAATCCAACAGCAGTCCTTACTTCCTGCAACACAAAACAAAGAAAACACAGGTGTGGAGTCATCATCATCACCTCAGGTAAGTGGCTGCGTATGGTGCGACAGGTTCATCAATCCTAACTATTTCCTAAATGACTTTAACAACTTTACACTACCCGGGGTCTTTCTCCTGCCAAACCATTGGCCCTCTTACACTATGGGTTCTAAAAACCAATTCCCATTGGCCAAACTGTGGTGCTCTTCAATTTGGGGTCTCACTCCCCCGATTCATCTCCCGGTGCCCTCGCACAATTTCTGGGCTGTGGCGTGTACCTCTCCCAGCGGGTCTACCCACCTGCACACCTCCACCACTGCAGTTGCCTCCGAGCTTACCTGCTCCTTACCCTAACCTAACTACCTGGGGAAGGCCCTCTGGCGCTCTCCCCACTCGGTGCCCTCTCTGGCACTGGGCTGCCCGATCCACACCCGGGATCCTCAGGCACCCACTCACAACTACCGGCTCCCAGAGCCCACCTGCGGCCTCACCTGGCCGACATCCTCACAGTGGTGGAGTGCCCAACCAACTACACACACTAACAGGCTACACGCCCAGCCATTTCCACAACACTAATGCACCCATCCACAATACCATTCTGCAACCGCACCACAGATGCCAATATCCAACCACAATTTACCTATACCCTCTACCTAACACTTACACTACCCGCCCCGGGTATCCGTGATGGGGGTCCACTCTTCCCCCATTCACACCTTCGCACCATGCACACCACTCCGTACCACTTACTCCAACTCTCTCCACACATCTGTACTTGCACACCTGTGCTCTCACACCTGGTGCCACCTGCACCCTTCTCTCCCCAAGCGCATTCGCGCTGATCCACACACTCACTACTCACACACTGCTCCACACACCTGTCCAGTTGCACACCTGTGCAATCACACCTGTTCAATTCTCACACACACGGCATCATCTCAGCTAACTACTCCCTTCTGAAACTTGCGCTTCCCAGTCGTCCCTTTAAACTATTGCGCTCCCACGTCATTATCATCCACACTAATCTACCTGCGTCCCCACTACAGGTATCAGTCACTAACTAAACTTAACGTTACCTACTGTCATCTTCTAGGGCCCTATCCATATAACCTAACCCACCCGGGCTAGTTTTCACTGCCATACACCCCATAAGCTATTGCTCCTTTGCCCCACCATGGGAAGGGTGGCAGGGATGCCCCCCTTACCCACCGGGCCCATCGCTCACTACCAATTTTGCACATCAAATTTCAACAAATCAAAAATTTGCCAATCATCTGCCAATCACTGTACCATTACCAATCATCACTCTGCCAATCCTTTGCCAATCATCAAATTTTGTTTTTCTCTAATTTTGGGGCCAAAACACTAACCTCATCACCCAGTCTACTCACTAATGCCTCTCGGTGCGCCAATCCCTGTCCAAACCCGGCTCCGTAAAGCCAAGCCATGAATGCGGGTTGTTCTGTGCCAGCGGCTGGATGCGTCCGGCACTCGGTGCAGGGATGGGGGCTTACCCGGGCCGAGATCCCACGCACCATCTCGGCGTGGAGCCATCCAATGTCCCGATCTCGACCTGCCGGCACCTCTTAACAAAACGTGGTCGCCATGACGACCCTTCCTATCCAGCTGCCCGCTCCGCCTAGTGGAGCACGAACGCGGCCGTTCAAAGCGAGGCCCGGCACGCACCGAGGGCCCGCTTCGGCTAAAAGTCGACCTAACCTCTAACCTGGTTACCGTCGATGCTTCACCTGGATTCTTACACCCCGCAGCCCGTTCCTTGCTCACACATCCAGCCGTGCCCATGCTCCTCGTACCTTTCCTTGCACACCTCGGTACCCTCATTCCACTCACAGCCTTGGTCACACACCTGACCACCGAACACTTTGGCACACATTCGTTGGTCGCACACCTCACCAACACACCTCTTCGCGCCCCCTCCTCTATCACCTCCTCTGTGACAATCACAGGTGTGCTCTCATTCGCACACCCAACCACGTGCCTCACTACCAATTCCAGCGTGCATTCCCACTCACGCTCTACCATTCCAGGTGTGCTTCCTTCCTCACCTGTCGCAACCAACTCACGCTCCTTGTCACTCTCACTACTCTCACCTCCACTCTTGACAACGCACTCACCCTTACTCATGCACCCGTCCGTTACACACCTCTCTCGCGCACACTCTCCCGTCACACCCTCTGTAACACTCACCACACCGCGCTTCCATGTGCCCCCTCGCACACGCGCTACGACCAACTTACTCTCGCCAGCACCCTCACTCCTTGGCACGCACTTTTTCCTCACACACCCCAGAGTCGGACTTTCTTGCACACCTCCTTTTTCGCACACCAGACCTGTCGCACACTTCACCAACGGCCTCTCACGAACACCCGGGTCTATCTCGACCCCCAAGCTTCTTAAATCCCCTGGCGCATCATACGCACGACCATATTGGTCACCACTTACACCGGGTCCTCTTCCTCTTCGCTTCTCCTCCATCACCTGCGAATCCCTCATCCGGTTAATGAGCACATCATCACGATCCAAACACAGACTTTGGACCAATTCTTTTACTTCCTCCTTTATCTCCTTCTTATCCCCTCTCCGTCACTTCTTAATTTCGCTCACCCCTTCTTCCACTTCCTCTAATTTCTGCTTCACCTCCTTTATTCCCCGGTACGTCTCCTCAAGCTCGTCCTCCAAGGCTACCTTGACCGTTTCCAGGTGCGTCCTCACCTGCCGGTCCTTCGTCTCCATTACCTCTATCACCTCGTCCAGCCTCGTTGTCAGTCCCTCACGTACCATCTGACATTCCCTCTTCGTCGCTACCAAGTCATCTTTTAGTTCTTTCTGTGTCGCTTTTAAACCTCCTAATACCGCAGTGTTCCTTTGAACCTGCCCCACTAACTCCGTCTGTCCCACCGTCAGCTGCTCCACCTCCTGCGTCCGGTCCTCTATGCCCCCTTGTAACTTTACAGTCCCCTTTCTCACCTCCTTCTCCATGTGCTCCTTACAGTGCCTCACCTCCTCGCGCACTCCTCCGACCTCCTCACTCACACCTCTTCTGATCTCCTCTCCCATCACTTGCATCTCCTGCCCAGATGCCACCCTCATCTGCTCCATTTCCTCCCTGTGAGCATCCAGTTTGGTCTCTACCCCCATTCTGACCCCCTCTATCCGCTGCTCCATTTGTTTAACTTCCCTTTCCGCTTGGTCCCTCATGTCCCTCAATTTGCCTTCCATACTGTTTTCTAACCCCATTAACCCATTCTTTACCTCTTTTATCCCGTTGTCTAACCCCTCACCGGTACCCCTCGCTTCGTCCCTCATTACCCCCATTTGGTTTCCCATTACCCCCAATTGCTCCCTCCGAGCCCTCGCTTCGTCCCTCATTGACATTGCCCTCCTCATTCTGTTTTCCATTTCTTCATTATTCTTGTCCATATGGGCCTTCATTTGTATTAAAAAAAGGTTCAAATCCATCGGCGGCGCTACTACGGTCGCGGGCGTGGACGCCGTGGCCACCTCGTGCGCGACAACGCTATTTTGCGACCCTGCCACCCTCACTGCTTCGCTCTCCTTATGTCCCTCATGTCCCTCAATTTGGTCCTGGACCGACCCTGCCTCACTCTCCTCTACCGGACCCCAGCTGTCTTGATCCGCCATAGCGCGACTTTCAAAATTCGGGTTTTTATTTTCGTAAAACACAATCAAATTTCGCCTTTATAATTTCGAGCGCGTAAACGCGCTCCGGGTCCAATCTCACTCCTCGACACCAAATGTTACAGACGCGGTTGTGGATGTTGGTTTACCGAGCGGTTTGGTATGACCACGTCTGCACAGTTTACCCGATTCCACTCGAACGTTGGCCAAATCGCGCTATGCTAAATCAATTGAGGAAAAGGACACAACGGCTGGGTTAAAATGACACGACACCAAGGGTTCAGTTCTCAAGACCTCCGGAGGAGGTTATATTAGGGCGGAAGGTCAGATTACAACGATGAGAGGTACAACATAGGAAGATAGGCACTTAGTTACGGTCTTATAATAGCCCCGACAGACGACAGATAAACAGGACAAAAACTGACTCACACGGGGATTGATGGCAAGGAAAGCGGGTCTTCGATGGCCAGCACAAGGTGCACCTTGTGCTCAGGGACAGGATAGCGCGGCCCAGTCCAGAGATGCGGGAGGTCTCACAGCGCTCGAGGTGGTGACTTGTCTTCTCAAGCTGGGGGCGCATCTCACGTCACGTCCGGTAAGTGGCCGCGTATATCCGGCGGGGAGTGACACGCCCTCGGCTCGTTAGCTCCGCCCCAGATGGAATCGGCCCGTTGCTTCTCATTGGGTGCGTGCGGGGGGGGGGTTACCTGCTCCGCCCTTGACGAGGGGCTGACAGGGAGCCCCTTCGTGGTAACCCCGTCGGAGCGCATGGTCAATGGCGGCTAACCGAGCCGGTGTGAGGACGCACACTCCCCCGCGCCGCGCCGTTGTTGTAGTTGTTGTAGTTGTTGTTGTAGTTGTTGTTGTAGTTGTTGTTTGGGGAAGAAGATGGGAGGAGGTATGGGAAGGTCCTAAACTCACTACTGGTGCCATATAATCACATTCTGGTGCAACGAAGAGTCAGAATTAATGGAAACGAGTCCTTAACTGACATAGACTAAGAATAACTAGCAAGATGTCCGAAAGTTGTCTACGTGAGATGCGGTGGACCTGGGCACGACATTTAATGGGGGAAAAAGGGGAAGGTCGGTTCTACAGAGTGTTATTTACAGGCAATGGGACTAGGGAATGGGGGATTGGGGATAGTTGGGGAGTATTGGGGAAATAGGGGAATATTTACAAGCGGATCTGGAGGCCAAATGCCATATCCGCAACAATATATTGTAACGGTTTTGAGAAGTGTGTAACGAATTTGAGAAGTGTAACGGTTTTTGAGAAGTGTAACAATTTTGGAGGAAGTGTAACGAATGTGAAAACGTTACAATGTGAACGTTACAAAAGTATGGTAACACCCTGGTAATGTAAATAATGGTCGCAGCCGTCCTCCTAGTTAATTCCATGAAACTTACACGCAGGTCACGATATATCTTTTTAAATAGTGTATTTCCTTATTCTATGTAGGCTAAATATGTGTTTCCCACTAGATTGACTTTGCATTGTATCAAACAAAATAAGCATAGGCCCTTGCAATTTCCCCAAACATCTCCGCTCTCCAAAGTTCCTTTCAAAAGGGTGGGAGTTGTGTTCAATCCCGCAAGCCGCCATTGCCCATGTGCTAATCTCGGAGAAGAAAGGCGTGTCTCCACCTCGTCATAGAGGGGAGGAGTGAGCCAGAGGGTCGCATGGCCAATCAGCACTGCGGTGAGCGAACCGGTAGGCGTGCCCTCGCAGCCGGCGGCTTGATTCCGCTGCGAGTTATAAAAGCGACTGTAAGGGACTGCTTTATGAGATGACCTGGGAGATGAGCAAAGAGGCGGCACCAAGAGGAGCGGTGAGATGCGAAACGCTCCAAGCCAAAGAGGAGAGGTACTCGGCAAGGAAACCAGCTTTGGAGAGACGCGCTGAAAGGAGGGAGACGGCTCCACCACAAGAAGAGGAGCAGGTGTGCCGAACCAGCGCATGACGTCTACAGCAGCGGATACGCGACGGAGGGTTTTCCCGCCAAAAACCGCGAGGAATTGAGAGCTGCTGCCTCCGACCTTGCCTCCCTCTCAAGCAATCCACCTCAAGCCCTACCTGCCTGCAATATCCCCTGTGTAAGTGTGAACGTCCTGTCCTACTCGTTGTCTTGGGATTAAGTAAATTGAGTAGAATAAGCTAACGATGCACTGTGTGACTGCTTTTTCCATCCATTGCTTGTAAATAATTTTGGTCGCTCTTCGTTTTTGCTTGTGTGTGTATAATAAATCTGTTCTTCCTCCGTACTCTGTCTTTTTCTCTTTTCCTTCTCTTTCGGTCGCTTTAGAGGTTTCCCGATTGAATATCTGTGGGGCGATCTGGTCAACGTCGGGTGGAATCGGGTTCTAATCGGGGAGTAACTGTTCGGACGCGGTAATACACCACCGCTCGGTCAATATAACATCTAAAACCGCGTCTGTAACAATATATATATATATATATATATATATATAATCGGGAGATTGAATAAGATGCGGACGTAGCTTCAGGGCTTCGATCTTTAATTCGACAAGCTTTCGACCAACAAAGGTCTGCCTCTGAGTCTACAAAAACAGCAGACATGTATATCAGTCAAGTATGTGTAGTGATATGTGTGTAAGATGTGTGATATGTGTAGAAAATGCATACAGAAGGAAGAGCCACGCCAAAGCTCACTCACCGGCCCCAAGTTCAACGGAAGTGAAGCGCAGCTTACAGTTACGGTTTGCGTTACATTTCCGGTGCACGTGCATATACAAATATAGGGATACATACATACATAAACATACAAGCATATGTTCATATGCCATTTATATTCATATAATATATTTATATATTTATATAAATGACATACAAAGGTAGAATGAATGAATGGGTGAATGAATGAATGAATGAATGGGTTACGGTTAACAATTTGATTGGGTTGATGTAGGAACATGCTTTAATCATCAAAATTTATGCCATGAGGGATTTTTGTCCGAAGTTTATGTATCCAAAAGGACTCACGTTTCAGAATCGTGGTGTGTGATCGATTTGTGATTGATTCAATGGCAGAGATCTGAATGTCATTTATAGAGTGATCCAGTTGATTGAAGTGTATCGTGTAAGGTAGAGATTTGCCCTGACTGGTGTGGAAGTTATTGATTTCTGACCGGGTGTTATTAAATCGTGTGTAGAGTGTATTCTCAGTTTTTCCAACATATTGTTTGTTGCACTTTTGGCAAGTGATTAGGTATATGACCCATGTAGATTTGCAGTTCATATAGGAGGTGATGGGGAATTTTTGTCCAGTGCTAGAACTACAAAATCTGTTTCCTTCTCGTAAATGCTTGTGAATAATGCATTTGTTTGCTGTGCATTTATAGAAGCCAGGGATCCTAGTTTCTTTGTTGTGGGGCTGTGGGTGCTTTGCTTTTACCAAGAGGTCCCTGAGTGTCCGACCACGTCGTAACCGTAACCCATTCATTCATTCATTCATTCATTCACCCATTCATTCATTCTACCTTTGTATGTCATTTATATAAATATATAAATATATTATATGAATATAAATGGCATATGAATATATGCTTGTATGTTTATGTATGTATGTATCCCTATATTTGTATATGCACGTGCACCGGAAATGTAACGCAAACCGTAACTGTAAGCTGCGCTTCACTTCCGTTGAACTTGGGGCCGGTGAGTGAGCTTTGGCGTGGCTCTTCCTTCTGTATGCATTTTCTACACATATCACACATATCACACATCTTACACACATATCACTACACATACTTGACTGATATACATGCCTGCTGTTTTTGTAGACTCAGAAGAAGACCTTTGTTGGTCGAAAGCTTGTCGAATTAAAGATCGAAGCCCTGAAGCTACGTCCGCGTCTTATTCAATCTCCCGATTATTTATTCAATGCAAATGAGACGCCCTGCTCGTACTGTGGAGTTTCTACTATTTCTCACAGTTATATATATATATCTATATATATATATATATATATATATATATATATATATATATATATATATATATTGTTACAGACGCGGCTTAGATGTTATTTACCGAGCGGTTTGGTATGACCACGTCTGCACAAGTTACCCGATTATACCCGAACGTTGACTAATCGCGCTACGCTAGGTCAATGAAGGAAAAGACACACGGCTGGGATTAAAATGACACGACACCAGGGATACGGTTCTCAAGACCTCCGGAGGAGGTTATATTCGTTCGGAAGGTTAGATTACAACTACAAGAGGGACAGCAAAGGAAGATAGGCACTTAGACACAATCTTATATTATTCCCGACAGACCACAGAGAAACAGGACAAAAACTGACTCACACGGGGATTGATGGCAAGGAAAGCGGGTATTCGATGGCCAGCACAAGGTGCACCTTGTGCTCAGGGACAGGATAGCGCGGCCCAAAAGATGCAGGAGGTCTCTCAGCGCTCGGAGGTGGCTCTCTTGTCTTCTCAAGCTCGGGGCGCATCTGACCTCACATCCGGTAAGTCGCTGCGTATATCCGGCGGGGAGTGACACGCCCTCGGCTCGTTAGCTCCGCCCCAGATGGAAACGGCTCGTTGCTTCTCATTGGGTGCATGCGGGGGGGTTACCGGCTCCGCCCTTGACGAGGGGCTGACAGGGAGCCCCTTCGTGGTAACCCCGTTGAGCGCATGGTCATGGCGGCTAACCGAGCTGGTGGGAGGACGCACACTCCCCCCGCGCGCCGTGGTTGTAGTTGTTGTTGTAGCTGTAGTTGTTGTTGTTGTTGTTGTTTGGGGAAGAAGATGGAAGGAGGTATGGGAAGGTCCTAAACTCACTACTGGTGCCATATAATCACATTCTGGTGCAACGAAGAGTCAGAATTAATGGAAAGGAGTCCTTAACTGACATAGACTAAGAATAACTAGCAAGATGTCCGAAAGTTGTCTACGTGAGATGCGGTGGACCTGGGCACGACATTTAATGGGGGAAAAAGGGGAAGGTCGGTTCTACAGAGTGTTGTTTACAGACAATGGGACTAGGGAATGGGGGATTGGGGATAGTTGGGGAGTATTGGGGAAATAGGGGAATATTTACAAGCGGATATGGAGGCCAAATTCCATATTCGCAACATTGCACCCTTCTCTACCCTCGGGGCGTCCCGACCCGATAAATTTTTACCTACTTTAGTGTGGCACGCAATGTAGTTCCCTCTACTATTAACTCTACCCTGAGTGCAACAGTTTTACAGATATTCACAAATGAGTAAATATGTCCCCCTGCGACGTTGCACCCTTCTCCTCACAGAAACACACCCACAGGATAACCGAATCCAGAAAGAATCCTCAAACTAAACATACAGCCGGTAGGGAGCATTATTTACACAAGACTACGCTGATATTTACACTACGATCCAGGACCTGTTTTTGGAGGGACACATGCAGATGTTATGCATAGAGAGCGCACGCATGCCAGCATCGATACACCAACCCACGAGTGCTCTGTGGCCTACGGCCTTTAATAATGTGCAGAGCACCCCTTCCAAGCATCAAAAGCACCACCCCTTCACACAGTCAGCACCATCCGGTGCACCAATAAAGTGTTTATGAATCACCGGTGGTGTCACAGCCGGCCGATGTTCTGCCGCTGGTCTTGCCTTCGTGTGGTGCACTTGGTGTTCTTGCCTCTTTCAAAAAAATAAAGAAAGGCGCCAACCGCGTCCATTTCTATATTGTGGCCTTCAGTGGTGTCAACTAAAAGTGGTTCACCTGTATGGCATAGGTGCCACGTTGACCCATAGGTCCATCCACGGGTGGTGCTTGGCCGCAAAAGAGCTGCGGTCCATTGTGGGTGGCCACAAACATTGCGGTCCATATGGTGTATCGATCCAAGCAGCAAGCAGCGAAAGTGCAGGCCCACAACTGCGTAGCCAGCACCTCTCTCTCCTCTCTCTCTACCCCAAAGCCAGATCCTCGGAGGTGGGAGACAAAAGAAGAAGACAAGTGAGTAAGGTGGTAAGGGCGCAAAAGTGCACGCAATATAAGATGATGCACACTGGGGGCACATGGGAACCAGGTGAGACAGGTACGTTCCTATCGTACGCCCCCCCCCCCCACCAGGTAACCTACATGGCCCCTCCCTTACCCCTTACTGTATCCACACAACACAACACTACCCATAAACATCTACTTTACAAATCAACAAACATCCCTACTGTCTTCCCCGTTCCTCCCATAAACCAAATTCGTCTTCTCTCCCTCCTAACCAATCAAATTTGCCATTTTCAACTCTCATCAAAATTTGCCATTTTCAACTCAACATCAAAATTTGCCATTACCAATTCATCATCAGTCCCTCCTAGGGAGGGAGAGATGGAATCACCCCAATGTCTCATCCACGTCGTGATGCGTCTCACAAATCCTCACAGCAATTCTCATTTCCTGCACACAGAACAAAGAAAACACAGGTGTGGAGTCATCATCATCACCACAGGCAAGTGGCTGCGTATGGTGCGACAGGTTCATCAATCCTAACTATTTCCTAAATGACTTTAACAACTTTACACTACCCGGGGTCTTTCTCCGGCCAAACCATTGGCCCTCTTACACTATGGATTCTAAAAACCAATTCCCATTGGCCAGACTGTGGTGCTTTTCAATTTGGGGTCTCACTCCCCCGATTCATCTCCCGGTGCCCTCGCACAATTTCTGGGCTGTGGCGTGTACCTCTCCCAGTGGGTCTACCCACCTGCACACCTCCACCACTGCAGTTGCCTCCGAGCTTACCTGCTCCTTACCCTAACCTAACTACCTGGGGAAGGCCCTCTGGCGCTCTCCCCACTCGGTGCCCTCTCTGGCACTGGGCTGCCCGATCCACACCCGGGATCCTCAGGCACCCACTCACAACTACCGGCTCCCAGAGCCCACCTGCGGCCTCACCTGGCCGACATCCTCACAGTGGTGGAGTGCCCAACCAACTACACACACTAACAGGCTACACGCCCAGCCATTTCCACAACACTAATGCACCCATTCACAACACCATTCTGCAACCGCACCACAAATGCCAATATCCAACCACAATTTACCTATACCCTCTACCTAACACTTACACTACCCGCCCCGGGTATCCGTGATGGGGGTCCACTCTTCCCCCATTCACACCTGCGCACCATGCACACCACTCCGTACCACTTACTCCAACTCTCTCCACACACCTGTACTTGCACACCTGTGCTCTCACACCTGGTGCCACCTGCACCCTTCTCTCCCCAAGCGCATTCGCGCTGATCCACAACACTCACTACTCATACACTGCTCCACACACCTGTCCAGTTGCACACCTGTGCAATCACACCTGTCCAGTTGCACACCTGTGCAATCACACCTGTTCAATTCTCAACCACACGGCATCATCTCGGCTAACTACTCCCCTCTGAAACTTGCGCTTCCCAGTCGTCCCTTTAAACTATTGCGCTCCCTCGTCATTATCATCCATACTAATCTACCTGCGTCCCCACTACAGGTATCAGTCACTAACTAATCTTAACGTCACCTAATGTCATCTTCTAGGGCCCTATCAATATAACCTAACCCACCCGGGCTAGTTTTCACTGCCATACACCCCATAATCTATAGCTCCTTTGCCCCACATTTTTGGGAAGGGTGGCAGGGATGCCAGCCTTACCCACCGGGCCCATCGCTCACTACCAATTTTGCACATCAAATTTCAACAAATCAAAAATTTGCCAATCCTACTCATCATCTGCCAATCACTACTGCCAATCCTTTGCCAATCATCAAATTTTGTTTTTCTCTAATTTTGGGTCCAAAACACTAACCTTATCACCCAGTCTACTCACTAATGCCTCTCGGTGCGCCAATTCCTGTCCAAAGCCCGGCTTCGTAAAGCCAAGCCATGAATGCGGGTTGTTCTGTGCCAGCGGCTGGATGCGTCCGGCACTCGGTGCAGGGACGGGGGCTTACCCGGGCCGAGATCCCACGCACCATCTCGGCGTGGAGCCATCCAATGTCCCGATCTCGACCTGCCGGAATGCCTCAACAAAAAGTGGTCGCCATGACGACTCTTTCTATCGGGCCGCCCGCTCCGCCTAGTGGAGCACGGACGCGGCCGTTCAAAGCGAGGCCCAGCACGCACCGAGGGCCCGCTTCGGCTAAAAGTCGCTCTAACCTCTAACCCGTCTAACGTCGATGCTTCACCTGGACGCTTACACCCCGCAGCCCGTTCCTTGCTCACACATCCAGCCGTGCCCATGCTCCTCGTACCTTTCCTTACACACCTCGGTACACTCATTCCACTCACAGCCTTGGTCACACACCTGACCACCGAACACCTTGGCACACATTCGCCGCTCGCACACCTCACCAACACTCCTCTTCGCGCCCCTTCCTCGGTCACCTCCTCTGTGACAATCACAGGTGTGCTCTCATTCGCACACCCAACCACGTGCCTTACTACCAATTCCAGCGTGCATTCCCACTCACGCTCTACCATTCCAGGTGTGCATCCTTCCATCCCAGGTGTACATCCTCGCTCACCTGTTACAGCCAACTCACTCTCCTTGTCACTCTCACTACTCTCACCTCCATTCTTGACAGCGCACTCACCCTTACTCTTGACAGCGCACTCTTTCCTCATGCACCTGTCCGTCACACACCTTTCTCGCGCACACTCTCCCGTTACACACCTTTCTCGCGCACACTCTCCCGTTACACCCTCTGTAACACTCACCACAGCGCGCTTCCATGTGCCCCCTCGCACACGCGCTACGACCGACTCATTCTCGCCAGCACCCTCACTCCTTGGCACGCACTTTTTCCTCACACACCCCAGAGTCGGACTTTCTCGCACACCTCCTCTTTCGCACACCAGACCTGTCGCACACTTCACCAATGGCCTCTCACGAACACCCGGGTCCATCTCGACCCCCAAGCTTCTTAAATCACCTGGCGCATCATACGCACGACCATATTGGTTACCACTTACACCGGGTCCTCTTCCTCTTCGCTTCTCCTCCATCACCTGCGAATCCCTCATCCGGTTAATGAGCACATCATCACGATCCAAACACAGACTTTGGACCAATTCTTTTATCTCCTCTTTTATCTCTTTGTTATCCCCTCTCCGTCGCTTCTTAATTTCGCTCACCCCTTCTTCCACTTCTTCTAATTTCTGCCTCACCTCTTTTATTCCCCGGTACGTCTCCTCAAGCTCGTCCTCCAAGGCTACCTTGACCGTTTCCATGTGCGTCCTCACTTGCCGGTCCTTCGTCTCCATTACCTCTATCACCTCGTCCAGCCTCGTTGTCAGTCCCTCACGTACCATCTGACATTCCCTCTTCGTCGCTACCAAGTCATCTTTTAGTTCTTTCTGTGTCGCCTTTAAACCTCCTAATACCGCAGTGTTCCTTTGAACCTGCTCCACTAACTCCGTCTGTCCCACCGTCAGCTGCTCCACCTCCTGCGTCAGGTCCTCTATGCCCCCTTGTAACTTTACAGTCCCCTTTCTCACCTCCTTCTCCATGTGCTCCTTACAGTGCCTCACCTCCTCGCGCACTCCTCCGACCTCCTCACTCACTCCTCTTCTGATCTCTTCTCCCATCACTTGCATCTCCTGCCCAGATGCCACCCTCTTCTGCTCCATTTCCTCCCTGTGAGCATCCAGTTTGGTTTCTACCCCCATTCTGACCCCCTCTATCTGCTGCCCCATTTGTTTAACTTCCCTTTCCGCTTGGTCCCTCATGTCCCTCAATTTGCCTTCCATACTGTTTTCTAACCCCTCTAACCCTTTTTGCATCCCTTCCATTTGATTCTCTTGAGCGGCCATTCTGTTTTCTACCCCCATTAACCCATTTCTCACCTCTTTTATCCCGTTGTCTAACCCCTCAAAATTATTGTCTAACTTCCCAAATTTCTTGTCTAACTCCTTAAAATTATTGTCTAACCCCTCAAAATTATTGTCTAACTTCCCAAATTTCTTGTCTAACTCCTTAAAATTATTGTCTAACCCCTCACCGGTACCCCTCGCTTCGTCCCTCATTACCCCCATTTGGTTTCCCATTACCCCCAATTGCTCACTCTGAGCATCCATCCGGTTCCCCATTACCCCCATTTGGTTTCCCAACCGCTCACTATCAGCCCTCATTCCCACCATTTGTTCCATAAGGGCCCTCATTTGCAGGAGGAAAAGGTTCGAATCCACCAGGGGCGCTGCCGCGGGCGTGGACGCCGTGGCCACCTCGTGCGTGACAACGCTATTTTGCGACCCTGCCGCCCTCACTGCTTCGCTCTCCTCGCGTCCCTCAATTTGGTCCTGGACCGACCCTGCCTCACTCTCCACTACCGGACCCCAGCTGTCTTGGTCTGCCATAGCGCGACTTTCAAAATTCGGGTTTTTATTTTCGTATAACAAATTCAAATTTCGCCGTTATAATTTCGCGCGGGAAACGCGCTCCGAATTGATTCTACTACAAATTTGGGCCTAATAAATTTAGTCCCGGGTCCGAATTCCACTCCTCGACACCAATTGTTACAGACGCGGCTTAGATGTTATTTACCGAGCGGTTTGGTATGACCACGTCTGCACAGGTTACCCGATTATACCCGAACGTTGACTAATCGCGCTACGCTAGGTCAATGAAGGAAAAGACACACGGCTGGGATTAAAATGACACGACACCAGGGATACGGTTCTCAAGACCTCCGGAGGAGGTTATATTCGTTCGGAAGGTTAGATTACAACTACAAGAGGGACAGCAAAGGAAGATAGGCACTTAGACACAATCTTATATTATTCCCGACAGACCACAGAGAAACAGGACAAAAACTGACTCACACGGGGATTGATGGCAAGGAAAGCGGGTATTCGATGGCCAGCACAAGGTGCACCTTGTGCTCAGGGACAGGATAGCGCGGCCCAAAAGATGCAGGAGGTCTCTCAGTGCTCGGAGGTGGCTCTCTTGTCTTCTCAAGCTCGGGGCGCATCTGACCTCACATCCGGTAAGTCGCTGCGTATATCCGGCGGGGAGTGACACGCCCTCGGCTCGTTAGCTCCGCCCCAGATGGAATCGGCTCGTTGCTTCTCATTGGGTGCATGCGGGGGGGTTACCGGCTCCGCCCTTGACGAGGGGCTGACAGGGAGCCCCTTCGTGGTAACCCCGTGGAGCGCATGGTCATGGCGGCTAACCGAGCTGGTGGGAGGACGCACACTCCCCCCGCGCGCCGTGGTTGTAGTTGTTGTTGTAGCTGTAGTTGTTGTTGTTGTTGTTGTTTGGGGAAGAAGATGGAAGGAGGTATGGGAAGGTCCTAAACTCACTACTGGTGCCATATAATCACATTCTGGTGCAACGAAGAGTCAGAATTAATGGAAAGGAGTCCTTAACTGACATAGACTAAGAATAACTAGCAAGATGTCCGAAAGTTGTCTACGTGAGATGCGGTGGACCTGGGCACGACATTTAATGGGGGAAAAAGGGGAAGGTCGGTTCTACAGAGTGTTGTTTACAGACAATGGGACTAGGGAATGGGGGATTGGGGATAGTTGGGGAGTATTGGGGAAATAGGGGAATATTTACAAGCGGATATGGAGGCCAAATTCCATATTCGCAACAATATATATATATATATATATATATATATATATATATATATATATATATATATATATACATATATATATATATATATATATATATATATATATATATATATATATATATATATATATATATATATATATATATATATACACAAAGAATTAAGTTAAGCACCCCTACACAACGAATTAAGGTAAGCACCCCCTAATATATATTCTTTGTGTATATGTATACATTGGCATATATTCTAAGGTGTGAGATCAAATAATGATTGGTATGACATTAGCAATTATCCATTGATGAAATGCAGATGAGTGCACTCGTAGGGTTGAGTTGGGTTGCGTAGTGATCCGATCACGTGGGTCCTACACACGTTATTGACGCAAAGATCGCTAGAGGTCTTCTCAGAACAATGACTGTACGTTAGAAAACATACACGTCATCCACACTGTCCGTGATGGACCTATAGCTCCATACTTAAATTGAGGTGAAAATATGCCTAAAATTCCCAAAAAATTTCACCTTAAATTATTCAGAATAAAATATTGAAAACGGCATGATTGTTATGTTTTTATGTGACCATAATATCACTTCTCCAGAAAATATAGCAATATCATGGGTATATTACACCGTTTTGACGACAACAAACTTGTAATGTGCGAGGTTGTAAAAAAACGGGGGGGGGTGCTTAACTTAATTCTTTGTGTATATATATATATACACACACAGTACACTGCTGTGCAAAGGTCTTTGGCACATTGAGGAGTTGCAGCAATATATGGATGTTTGGAGCATCAACAATTTACTCAAAGCCTTCACTTATGTTTTCTACTATTATATAAATGTCCACTGTTATATGAATACAGCTTAGTTTGGGTGAGAAGAAACCAAACTTTCAATTTAATTTTGTAATCTTTATTTTTAAATAATTTAAAATTACGAAGGGAATTTAGCAATCTTACATTCACATTGAGCGGAATCTTCAAAAACTTGTGATCACATCTCAAAGTAAATTATACATGAGGAGTTAATATTAAGTGTTGTAGTAGTTAATCCATCACATTTACCAATCAAATCTAATTGATGACTCGTTGTCAGGCGTTCCTCGTCATTAACATCAGGTGTTCCTCTCAACACGTCTATAAAGCTAAAAGCTCACTTTTCGACTGCAGAATAGAGATCTATCAGGATTTATTGTTATCTGAAAGCAAAATGGCTAATATTTCAGTAGCAGATCACCACAGAATTGTGTTTCTGCAGAAAGAAGGAAAAGCAAGTACAAATACATTCAAAGTACACCGCCCCCATGCCAAATAAATAAATAACTTATCCTCCAGTGCATGGCATTGCACGGGCGCTTTCGGTGCTCAGCAATGCCTCCGTGCAGTACATAGTCGGTATTGGGAGAGAGAGGTGTACAATAATTGATTGATTAATTGTGTAATTAAAATAAATAAATAATAATCGTAAAATAATTAATTTCTTAATTGGCTAATAGCATAGCTAAACCACCAGTGTTTCATCCATAGCTGTAACGTTTTGCAAATTAATTAAATAATTGATTAATCGGAAAAAAGTAATTAATTGAATAATCATTAAATAATTAATTGATCAATTGATAAATCAATAAATCAAAAATATCTTTTATAGCCAAATCACTTGGTCACAGTCATGTCCGAATATCAGCTTACTAGCTGAAAATGTGCTTGAGATATTGCCCAGATCAGAAAGAAAATAAACAAGTGATTAATAATTAAAATAAATAAATAATAATCATAAAATAATTAATTTATTAATCAATTGGCCAATAGCATACCTAAACCAACACCGTTTCATCTGAATCTGTAACTTTTTGAAGTTAATTAATCGGGTAATTAATCAAATAATTAAATAATTAATCGATTAATGGATTAATCGATAAATCAATTTTAATAATGCCCTTTACAGCCAAATCACTTGGTCATTGCCAAGTCCAAATATTAACTTCCAGGCTCAAAAGGTGCCTGAGGTATAGCCCAGGTGAGAAAGGAAACAAATAAGTACTTAATTAATCGACAATAAACAGATGTTTGGTACTACAGAACTTTAAAACACAAGAAAAGAAACATGACATAATAAGAATAACCGAAGCTTTTCGTGCTGTACTCCACAAGGTAAATCACAGCAAGAGAAATAAGGAAGTGAAAGATTGTGCATACATAAGCATGTCTATGTAAGAGTGACATCGATTGGTTCATCAGTCCTAAAGACGTGTTTTTAATCGATTCATCACGTGACAATGCTTTCTTTCTTTGAGATGGAGCATTCCCTTTGCGTTGCGTTTATCACCACTCACAAGGTGATATGTTTTGTCAGCACAGTGAGACCCAAACTCAAGGGCCGTCTTGAAAGATTGCGGACCATGTATGTGGGCCCCAAGATTTTGGGGGGCCCTTGTTATCTGGGGGCTCCGTGCAATTGCACGGCGATGCTAACGCCGCCGCTGTGCTGTATTATATCGTTTTTCTTAAAGTTGAGCCTCAAGCAAGAAAGCAGCATGTTTTCTAAGTTTTCTGTATGACTCAGCTGGGGTTCAACCATAGATCTCCCAGACTATAAAGAGCGGGCGCCATATTGGTTATGCCATTGAGTCTGGTGCCATAATGCATCCACTGGCTATAAATTCTCTAGCTTTGGACACACCTGTCAGATTAGATTGAAAGCTTTTGTACACCTTCAGTGTATAATCTTTGGGGACATTTGTATGTATAACCAGTGAAGGACACACGGATTAATATCTCTTCACTCTAATGTACGTAACAAGTAATCACAAATATAATTTAACGTTAATCTAAGTCTCTACACAGAGGAGTATGAACATTAAAACACACATGGCAGTTGGACAACATGACATTCGCCAGCATCTCATTGCTGGAATTAACTTTGGTCAACATAGACAGTTTGTGAATGTCTGTATTTGAATTAGGAGGTGAAGACGACCAAATGGGGATGGGAGGTAAAAAGAAAGGGCTCACAGATCCAATATCAAAATGTAACAAAGTGTTAGTTACTGGTGACACTTAAAGCAGCATATGAGGGGTGCAGAATCGGGGCCTTTGAAGAACAGCGATTCCACAGTAAGACCGCCCATGGGGCTTACATTCATCTGGGTTCTCATCCCAATGGAGTCCACACACACCCCTGAATTTGGGTGTTTTAACTCGGGCATCATAGGCCAGTTCTTATCCTACATACTGCAGTTCTGGCTTGAGCCCAGACACACTTCAAACCTGTCTCCGTGTCGCTGCATGGGTTTCATTTTCATTTTTTTTTCACCAAAATCATTAACCTGCAACTTTATTTCTTCAAAAGTATTTTTAAAACCTTGACAATCATATACGTTGTCAAATTATTAAAGGGGATTGACAGACTCGTTGATGCAAATATAATTGTTGAGATGGTGGTAGGGGATGAGAGTGTAGTGGTGCAGTCTGGTAAGAGGAAAAGGTAAGAGAAAATGAAATGAGACAGGGATTTCTTTACTCACAGAGTGGTTGATATGTGGAGTAGTTTGCAAGGAAGATTTCCCCTTTGTGAAATTCTGTCCTGATCTGTTCTGTGTCCTAGACCTTGGATAAATAAATAATGGGTATGCGGGTGTCTTCTGATACCTCAGGGAGATGGATGCCCCTGCCTTGCATAACACCCCAGGTCACCTGTGGGCAAAGTGTAGTACCCAGGGTAACGGTCCGCAGCCATGCGGTTTAAACGGCAGATGGCTCTGCACATCTGGTGGATGAGAGTCCAGTCGACTCCAACAGCACAGGCGGAAGAGGGTGAATTCCCCAACGGCCAGCAGAGAGACGGAGAGGAGTGGCGACCCCCGTCTATACCACACACTTACCCGTGTGTACCAGCCTTAGAAAGGCAAATATGATGACAAACACCATCATTTCCCGAGGAGACACGACATGATTGAAATAAATAAATAAATAAAAAATAGCAGTGTAAACAAGTGCAGTCGATCAGTTTAAAAATATATGTAATTCGATACATTCTTAAAGGTCATAAGAATGGACAGTTACAGGTAACTTGGCTGAGTTGCAAGGCAGGATTAGGGTGTGTGTGTGTGTGTGTGTGTGTGTGTGTGTGTGTGTGTGTGTGTGTGTGTGTGTGCGTGCGTGCGTGCGTGCGTGTGTGTGTGTGTGTGTGTGTGTGTGTGTGTGTGCTGGGCTTTACTCCACTCCATACTCTCTCCTCTTTTCTAGTATACTAAAATATAAGATCTGCTGCTTCACTGACGGGAATACCAATCTTATAGATGGAGATAGATTTAGGTATGCACATGAGAGGAATTTTTGAGGTCACGTGCGTCCTCTCCTCTGTGAAGCCTCTGTGAAGGAGTCTCGCGAGATCACGGCGAGATCACGTCTTTTCGAAGCTGCTCCATGCGCTCACGCTTTCGAAGCTAAGTGATATTTCTCAATCGTGTTTTTGTCGAGACTGTATCTATCCTTCGGTGTATGTACCTATAGCGTATCTTTTGGAAAATTTTCGGTGCTAATTTTTCGTACATGTATACACAATCGTCGGTTAATGGTATCGAGTATTCTGCGGCCTAGTACTCGTAGGCTTGGACTACCGTACCGTCTCCGACCTTGTGGTTTGTTTTTCTCTCAGCGATTCGTCGAATGCGCTGAAATTATTTTCGTTCACTGTTTCGTCCCAGTCGTTCACCCCGTACCTCCTTGTTTAATATCTGTACTCACAAAAAAAAAAAAAAAAAAAACCCCAAAATAACTATTTCCTTCCCAGGTCTTATTCGTTTATTTGTTCTTTTTGTTCGTTCGTTCTTCGTTCGCGATCACGCGGTTAGAAATGTATAATCTCTCCCCTGAACAACTATTTTCTCTCATATATTATAACACCCTTTTCTTCTTTTCCTACAAAAGGATGCTTTCGTCTTGCTCACCAAATCTATTCATTCCAAAAAATATATATAATACCATCTCTTACAGTTCCTCCTTTCTACATTCCCTAAACTATCCAGAACTCCATCCCTCCTCCAGTGTCCTCAAACGTATTTTTGACTCGAAGGTCTCAAACTCATTTTGCAAAAAATGTTCGTTTCCCATGAATCGTACACTTTTCAAAATCCAATCTCACCCCTCCCCTCCAAATCCTCCCCATCACCCATCCCTTTCAAATCTCCCCCCTTGCCCCTTCCCTCCCCTCCCTCCTAAACTCCCCCCACACCCCTCCCCTCCAAGACTCTCCCTCGCTCCTCCCCTCCTAGACTCCCCTCTCACCCCTACTCCTCAAAGCATCCTCCCTGCTTCTTCCTCCTTCCAACTTTCACCTTCATCTCCCCAAACCTTCTGCCTTGCTCTTCCCCCTCCTCAAATAACACCTCACTGTGCCTCACCCAATCTCCATCAAACCTTTTGTCCGCCCCATTCTTCCCTTTCTCCAAGCTATTCTGAAATCTCTGACACACCTTCAACAGCTCTCCCTACCTCTTCCTCCTCTTCCACATCTTACCCTACCCCTCCCCCCCCTGTTCTGGACCCGATGCTCCCCCTTCCTCTTCATTAACGGTATGGACCTCAAACATCCGGGGCCTTCGCTCAAACCTGACTGACCTCTCCATACAGGTTGCTTCTGACAAACCAGATGTGATCTGCTTAACAGAAACTTTCCTCCTTCATGATGTCTCTGATGCCTTGGTATCTCTCCCAGGTTACTCCCTCCTCCGGTATGATAGACCTGAGCCTCGTCCTGGAGGTGGGGTTGCTATCTTTATAAAAAACTCTCTTCCTCACTCACCCTCCACTGCCCTCTCTCCACCTCACCCCCAGGAATACCTTTGGCTACGGCTTCCCCTTCGCTCCCACCTTTTGTTCATATGTGTGTTGTACCGTCCACCAATCAGCGATGACTCCATCTACATCTCACTGTCTGATAATATGGACCAACTTCTATCTACCCATCCCAACTCTCTCTTCCTCATATGTGGTGATTTCAATTGTCACCATGCCAGTTGGCTGGGTGTGGGTACCTCTCTCACCAGCCATGGCTCTTCAGCAAAGGAATTCTGCGACTCACTGGGACTGACACAATCTGTCAATTTCCCGACCCGGATCTCAGTCAACGGAGCATCTTCTCTTCTGGATTTGGTTATGACAAACTTCCCTGAAAATGTCTGCTGCTCTTCTTCTGCTCCAATCGGCTCATCTGATCATGTGCTTGTCAAAGTGGACATCTCTCTGACCATTCTCAGAGAGCCTCCTCAGCGTCGACGAGTCTGGCATTTCACTCAGGCCAACTGGCACGGTCTTCAAGCAGCCATCAATCATCTGGACTGGTCTCCCATCTCTACCGCCTCTGACATCAACTCATCCTGGGAATTCTTTCAAAGTAAATTGCTCTCTCTCATGCACAGATTTATACCATCTCGTCTTCAGTTGTCATACCCTTCCTCCCGTCCATGGTACACGGAATCTTGTGGTGAGGCTGTTGCCCTGAAACAACTTGCTTTCGTCTCCTGGAAAGCAAATCCAACGGAAGGAAATCTCATTTCCTTTCACAAAGCCCGAAACAAGTGTGTGTCCACCCTCAGGAGAGCCAGGAAACAATATCTCACCATTCTCAAGACCGAACTCTCTTATCTGTCTCCCTCTTCCAAATCCTGGTGGCGTCTGGTCAAATCTGTTTCTGGTGTTTGTTCCCCCTCCATCCCCTCCCTCACCTCAAACGGCTTAACGGCTGACTCCGCACGTGAAAAAGCTGAATGCCTCAACTCTGTGTTTGCCTCTAAATCTTGTGTCCCAAACCCATCCCTCTCTGTACCCACCGTACCCAGTCGTACCCAGCTGCTCCTGGACTCTGTGTCCTTTCCTCCTGACAAGGTGGAAAAGTTTCTGTCAACCCTCGACTCTGATTCTGCAACTGGTCCTGACGGCATCAGCCCACGGGTCCTAAAATCATGTTCTTCTGCTCTTTCACTCCCTCTTTCTGTTCTCTTCACCCTCTCTTTTGCTCAAGGTCATCTGCCATCTGCATCTGCCAACGCTGTTGAGGCCAAAGCTTTCAGAATCATTGGAATCTCCTGCGATGTAGTCAACGCCGAGGGCCTTTCACTCACTCACCGCAGGCAGGTTGGTGGTCTTTCTGTCTTCTACCGACTCCTCTCCGGCCTTGCTCCCCCAGCTCTCTCTGTGCTCTGTCCCCCCAATATTCCTTCAGGTCGCACAAGATCTGCCTGCAACCCTCTTCTGGTTAAACTGCCAAAGTCTAGGCTCTCTGCTCACCTTCACTCTTTCATTCCCCTTTTCTCCCGCCTCTGGAACAAACTCCCCCACTCCCTTCAATCCCACTCCTCCCTCCAGGTCTTTAAAACAGCTGTTCACCACCATCTCTTATCTTCCCCCATCGAAAACCTTGATCTTTTCTACCCCCGGTAATTCACCCCAGAGTCCTTGCAGTGTTCATATGTTTTAATCCTCTCCCACCTCCCCCCAAGTCCTCCCGATGTCCCTGCTCTCAAATGTTGTGTTTGTGTCCTTCCCCCTCTCTTTTGTGTCCTTCCCCCTCTCTCCCCATCTTGTCTACCGCTCCCCTTGTTTTTTGTGTTTTGTGTGTCGGTTTGTCTTTTTGTGTGATTAATGTTAGCTCTTTCACGAGCCTCGATCTTGTATACAAAAAAAAAAAAAAAAAAAAAAAAAAGCCCCATGTTGTATCAGTCCGCCGCACCTCACATATGGAGAATACAGTGCAGAGAGGAAGAGAGAAATGCTACCATTTTTGCTTATGTAATAAATAGATGTTATAGTGTTTTCACCAACAGGTTTTAAGAGAATTTTTTTTTTTTAACTTTAACCCTTTAAAAATCTTGCGAATAAATTATTGAAATATCAGCTGCTTTTTTGTTCGTATCCTTTTCTCACCTGTGTTGCATGTAGTAGGTACCTACCTTGTGATGTTTTAAAAGGTGGTGTATAATCAGAAATACTGTTTGATCGGGTGATATATTAGTCTTATATGAATAAAATGGAAATCTTGAAAAAAAAAAAAGTCTTGAATTTGAAATATCAGCAAGCGTTTTTCTGAATACAATCGATATGAGAAACGGGATTGAATGAGACTCACTATTATTATACATGAAGAAGAAGATGAAGGAAGAGGAGTTTTTGGTTTAGTGGAAATTGAAACCGGCACATCCATCCTCACCTTACTCAACTATATCACACTGTTCGCAGATTGCCCAGCATCTGATTGATAAAAATCTGGCGATCAGAATTTATGGCAAGCACACGAACGGTGTATAAATCCCCTATAGGATAATTGTTAATGGACGGATGCACACACGCATGTAGGCATGTCGAGACCGAGCTCCTTTTATATTATAGATGCTCTCGGCCCCTTCCCCCTACCTCCACTAATTTTGGTACTCATAATCGATCGATTCTTCGGGGCTGTTAAGTGTGCTTGGCCATCTGTCAAGGTTATTACTTGTGTTTTTTATCGTGATGCATAATATGTGTTCAGATGGATGTAAATGTGTTATTACCCCATATAATTGGCTTCTTTGATTACTTCAATTTCTTTGTGTCATTTTCAATTTGACCGAAACACCTTTCGTTACCAGGGATGCATTTCTTTTAATTTGCTATAGATTTTTTTAAATGGCAGGAAAATATTGTTCTGCCATCTGCTGTATACTCTGTTTGACTTTAGGTACAAACTAGACAATTATCATTTTCCAGGAGAAGATTGATTTTCAGAGAGCTCAGCAGCAGGTGCTTGCTCCAGGTCTTTACCTTGGTTTCCTCAAGCTTTGCAGTTCTGTGGATCAGATCAAGATCCTTGTCCCACAGACCCTTCCTAATGTGCTGTGCCACACGAAAGTGAGGGACAATGGACACCTCTCTCGGTGCGTCGACATATCGTGTTATCACCATCTTTAGTTAAAGTTGAATAATTATATTTACAGTACAGTGCCCCTCGTGACTTTAAAGATGGTCCCACGGTTTTCCAGGGAAGAATGGGAGATGCTTGGACGTGTGGGAAGCTTGGATCAGGTTTTCGGAGCAACTGAAGGAGATGTAGACACCACCGAGAGCATTTTTCTGCGTGAGATACATCTAGCTGTTTCGTCTCTGCTACATCAGCTACATGTCCCACTGGAGCAGGTCATTTTGTCCTTCCGCTCAATATATTTAAACTTCTATCATATTTTTGTCAGTATCTTCTTGTCTCTTGTTCCTTTTTCTCTTCCCTTTATGTTTCTTCACTCATCATGTCATTTATTTGGTTGTGTATTTTTTCCTTCTAATTGCATAATGTCAATAACAGCCTTAATCGAATATTGACAATTATCCTCAACACAATTCGTATTGGACATGCACTCCTGTCTGACTCCATGCAGGCTGCAGACTTAATCGAATATTGACAATTATCCTCAACACAATTCGTATTGGACATGCACTCCTGTCTGACTCCATGCAGGCTGCAGACTTCCGGTTGCATACTCAGGACCTTGTAGAGTTTGGCAATGGAATCTCCTTCCTGCTGTTGCTGCCACCTTCTGATGATGTCTGTGTTGCTCCAGGCCAAGGCAGCACTTTTACACCAGTCTCTGGCCTGGTCTCCCTACCACTGCAAGTCTTCGAGTTAGGTATGCCTTTCACCATCTCACATTCGTGGTAGAGCAATTCTCTCAGGAATGCAACACTTTTTCTCAAAGCCAGGTAGTCTATTGATTCTCTTATCGATCCACAAAGGTGAACAAAACTAAAAGTTCCCTCCTTCACAAACGAAACCACCAAGCATACGTGAATAAGCTAAGTGGCCTAATATCACAGATGTGATACAACCCCACGTGATTTGTTGTATGAGACTGAAGTCTGGAACAGAAGTGACATTTATATGTAATAGACCTGTCGTAATAGTTTTCCTCCAATCAAATGTGATGCTTTTACATGAAAATCATTCACTGATTGATATTTTGAAATGCTGGACATACAAGTCACATGAGGATCATACTGCCGAGAGTAGCCCAATCAAAATAAAATTCATACCATTATACATTAACTAGGAAAAGCCCATCAAATATGATGGATTGGTACAGCTTATGCGACGGAGCAGCCTCGTGAACGTGCCAAGGTATGAAGCCTCCGCCTAGTGTCAGGTGTGCTTATATATTCTTTATTTATTAGACATCCTACGGATATAAATGAACACCGGTTTACTCTGCGTGCGTTACACATCACGTACAGCGAATTTCACCTCCCTGCACCTTGTATTTTTTGTTTAAAAAAAAAACGCTTCGGTACACCGCCCTTGAGGGTTGGTTTGCATGCCACCATCTACACCTCCAATAAAAGAGACATAATTGCTCTTTTATAGAAAATATTTTTCAAGTTTGTTTTATCCTCAAAAATAGACCGTAGTGAACACACATTCGCGTTAAAAGATTGACTTTTAAAACCTACCCTTATGAAGGGCGACAGACATCTGATGCAAACACACAAACTCACATGTTGTATTTTATATGGTAGATGGGAAAGCAAAGCACAGTCACTTGCTTTTCAGTCTCATGTTAGTGTAGCTACTGAATTCATCTTTGGGTTGTGCGTTTGCATTGTTTTGGAATATTGCTTGGAATTTTTTGTACCATTTAATATGGCTCCAAGTGGATCATTCGAGGCTGGCTTTGGCAAGAGTAATGGGTGTTTTGAATTAAAAAGCAAACAAATCTAACATGGGTTGCTCATGCCAAAAACAGCACCGTTTCTTTCAGTCCTGACAGCCACAATCTTCATAGCCGACAGCGATCACGTGCCACAGCGAGGCGTGAATTCCGCAAGCAAATTCTCACGAGGATGCCCGTTACAGCGGCGCACCCACCCAGCGGGCATTCCATTTGAGGGGTGCGTGGGTTCGAGGCACCACCGGGCAATTCACACGCCGAGCCACCCTCCCTTGGGCAGCCGCTCATCACATGGCATGTCGCCAGCAGGCACGCTGCCAGTCAGCCCAGCGCCAGGACGCCTTGGGCTGAATGCCATGTTCAGACAGCAACACCCATGCCTCCTTATGCCTCCATGCATTAGGAACCATCACTGTTGCTGCTGAGTTCATGAAAAAAAGAATATGTGGATGCCACATTAAAAGTCCCCAGTCTTTCTTTTCTTTTTTGCTTTTGCTGTAACAAATGCACTCCTTCGAATAACATTTATTACAATGCAAATCAATCACAGCTGGCACAACATCTGCATCGGTTAAGAGCGATTCATTTATATGGAAGAGCTAATGGAATCATTATCGGGGTTATTTCAGGTGAAGACAAAAAAGACATGATAGTTAAACGTGTAGCCCAGCTATTATTCTGTACACAAGATTTCGAGTAAAAGTGGGGAAAATTTTTTCCTTTTGGGAAATGTGAAGCAAGATGCCATCCATGTGGATATACAACCACCTAGGTCATTTTATTCACCTTTCTGGACATTTTTCATTTGAAATTGCCCACTGCACCTTCAGACAACCCTCCATGAAAGCGGGTAACACATCTTTCTCCATCCGACTTTACATTGGTATGTTTGACATTGACGTGACAATATGTGTAAAACAACCTGGTTAATTAGTTTCATTAAATACATGTGAAATTATGTGCACTATTGGAACCAAGAAGAAAAAGGTATAAAATGTCACGGCCCCCATGGTTTTAGTAACTTTGCTGTACGGAGTTAAAAGCCATCAGACGGTATCTTTGGTCGGATTACAAAACAAAATAATCTGCTTATGTATACTCTCATGTTTTGTCTTTGTGCCGGGTTTGAACAAAATCTGTCCATGCATGTCGAGAAATGGTTGGGGACACGCTTAAGTAACAAAATGGCCGCAAGTCGGCCATCTTTAAACTGCTCTCGAAAGAAAATGATGTGCATATGTAAGCCATCATTCATTATCTGTGTGCCAAGTTTGAACAACATTGGTAAATGCATGTCTGAGAAGTAAATGGTTGAGGACGTGTTCAATATTGGGTTTTTTAAAACTAAAATGGCAGCCAGTCGGCCATCTTTGATTACATCACCAAACAAAATTATGTGCATATGTACACCTTCATGTGTTGTCTTTGTGCCAAGTGTGAACATAATCGGTCTGTACATCTCCGAGATATGGTTGTGGATGCACGTAAGGATGGACAGACGAGACCCAATCCATAAGCCCCTGTTTCGGACTATGTCCAACGGAGGCTAATAATTTGGAAATATGGGATAGAATCACACCTATATGCTTGTTATGTACTCTTTTCTCCCCAAGAGCCATTGTGTTCACCACACATTGTCACACTACAGTGATATCGCCACCTGTGCTTTTATAGGCCCGTTGGTTGTTATATCCTTCACCTTCAGACAACCCATATCCATTTGCGGGTTTCATGAAGAGAAACGGAGCCCTCTCAGGTCTCAAAGTAGCCACCACCTTCGTTGTGTGTGTGTTCAATGTTTCAGTACACATGTAAAATACAAAAAATACTAATCCCATCCCATCACCTTTAAAGCAAATTTTATGGTAGATGATGGGCCTTAAACTTTTTTAAAAAGATGATGGGCCTTGCAGGGATGGGCCTTATATATATATATATATATATATATATATATATATATATATATATATATATATATATATATATATATATATATATATATATATATACATATATATATATATATATATATATATATATATATACATATATATATATATATATATATATATATATATATACATATATATATATTGTTGTCGGTAGGGTAAAGGAATATCTAGAGCCAGATAGATCTGTGTAGGTAGGCATTCGACTGTCGCGATAGGGAATATACCTGTAATAAGTTCTGTGTGTATAGGCGATTTGTCGGGTAAGAGTATACCTGTGAACATACCAGGATGT
Organism: Myxine glutinosa; assembly: GCF_964187855.1. Lineage (NCBI taxonomy): Eukaryota > Metazoa > Chordata > Myxini > Myxiniformes > Myxinidae > Myxine > Myxine glutinosa. The sequence goes on from NC_136270.1 coordinate 91,960,839, forward strand.
TCGTGTGTTAGATAGTATAGGGATTAAGAATAACGCCCCCGTGTGTCACACCTGGTCATCAAACCTTTGTCCCTTATGGCAATGCACACCTGTAGACACTTAGCTAGGCCCTTTAGTGCACACATTAATTAGTTCCCCTCCCTTACCATGACTTTGGAAGAAAACAGACAGGAAACCAGGCCAGGACACCGCCGATGATGGCTGCCGCCGGTCGCATCACGAACTTGCCTGGCAACATCGCGTGACCACGCCACAGGGGCCTGTGACTGGAGGGATGGCGCTGGGAGGTTCGGTGGAAGGCGCTGATTGGGTGGCGCGCCAAGATTGACGTCACCGGGGAGGTTATATCAGGGCGCGCCGAACGACATTTTCCCTCTTGGAGATCCAGCAGTTCGACTTGGACATCCGGTGCTACATCTTGCGCAGCATGGCTCTTGCGGTTCTTGGTCATCGAGTTGGCTCTTGCGGAGCACGTCCCTCTAGCCCTCTGGCATGTTCGGCTCAAACCCTTGTGCTCTCTGTGCTTCCCTGCTTGGTCTTGGGAGGTCCCTGGTGGTCGTTGGCTCGGCCCTTCGTGGTGCTTTGGAGTTTGGAGCGGGGGACCTCGTGGTGTGCGGTCGGCGCTTGTGGAGCTTGGAGCGAGGCCTTGTGGGTGCATCGGGGCCGGGCGGAGCCGTGTTGGACGGCAAACAATACAAGACGGACAGGTAAGCTCACACCACATTTCACAATATTACACAACGTGTTCTTTTCCTTTCATCTATTCCCTCGTCTCGTATTCGAAATCTGTCGTGTGGGGATGTCCCGATTAGGATATTTATTACCGGCGCGTGTTTTTCCTGTCCTTGCCTTTTACTCTAATAAACCCTTGTATTAATTTCCATTCCCTGTTAAACCTGTGCCAGGTTGAATTAATTTCCCTGCAGGATCGAAGCTGCTGTGGGTTCGTTGAAGGTGAGCTTTTACCGCAGCTCCCACTTTTCTTCTTCCTCCCATTTGACATAAAGTAGAATCCGTGTTTGGCCGTCGCCTCAATTAAAGCCGTTTTCGGTCCATCCGAGAGCCTCTGGTATTAACCGGAGGCTTCGCACGACAATATATATTCATATATATTCATATATATATATATATATATATATATATATATATATATACGAGTATATAAAACGATATAAAGATATATATATATATATATACGTATACAGTCGTTGCCAAAAATATTGGCACCATTGCACTTTTTTCAAATAACTCAAAATTGTCTATAAAAATAAGTTGAAATTGACAAAAGTATTTGGTCTCCACAATTCTTTATTTCACTGTTAATATCACAGAACCTTCCTTTTAAATCAGAACCTTCCTTCCATAAATCCTTTTAAAATCAGAAAATAAAAAAATGCCATTGACAAAATTATTGACACCCTAAATTTAATATTTGGTAGCACACACGGCCTTGGACAAAATAACTGCAGTCAAGCACTTCCTATAGCTGGTATAAGCTTCCTCCACCTCTCTATTGACAGTTTGGCCCACTCTTCTTGTGCAAACTGCTCCAGTTCTCCAGAATTTGAAGGGTGCCTTCTCCCAACTGCTGTTTTAAGATCTCCCCACAGGTGTTCAATGGGATTTAGATCTGGACTCATTGCTGGCCACTTCAGAACAGTCCAGCGTTTTGTCTTGAACCATTCCTGGGTGCTTTTTGAAGTGTGTTTGGGGTCATTTTCCTGCTGCAAGACCCATGACCTTCGACGGAGACTCAGCTTTCTGACACTGGGTTGAACATTGCGCTCCAAAATGCCTTGGTAATCTCCTGATTTCATGGTGCCATGCACACATTCAAGGTACCAAGTGCCAGAGGCAGCACAGCAACCCCAAAACATCACTGAACCCCCTCCATGTTTGACTGTAGGGAGGTGTTATTTTCTTTGAAGGCTTCATTTTGTTTTCTGTAAATATAGAGATGATGTGCTTTACCAAAAAGCTCTAATTTGATCTCATCTGTCCACAGGACATTCTCCCCGAAGGATTTTGGCCTGTTCAGGTGTTTTTGGCAAACTCCAGTCAGGCTTTCTTATGTCTCTCCATCAGCAGTGGGGTCCTCCTGCGTCTCCTACCAAAGAACCCCTTTCATCGAGTTGGCGATGGATGGTGCGAATTGAAACTGTCGTACCCTGTGTCTGAAGGTCAGCTTGAATCTGTTTGGCAGTTGATCGAGGTGCTTTCTCCAACATTTGAACAATCCTTCGCTGCAATCTTCGATCAAATTTTCTCTTGCGGCCACGTCCAGAGAGATTGGCTTCAGTGCCATGGGCCTTAAACTTCCTGATGACATTGCGTATATCTGATAACACAGGAACATCAAGGTCTCTGAGGATGGACTTGTAGCCTTGAGATTATCCAGGTTTGGCTACAATCTTGTGTCTGAACTACTCAGACAATTCACTAGTTTTCTTTCTTTTCTCTATGCTCATTGCAGTACACACACTGACACAAAACAGCAGAATGACTCCTTTTCTCCATTCAAACTGGTTGAATGAGTGATTTTTTAAATATTGCAGGCACCTGCAACTCACCACAAGTGAGTTCAATTCCAAAGTAAAGGAGAATCACCTGCTTGAAATATAATTATTTCTAACAACTTCTAAAAGGTGCCAATAATATTGTCTGGGTGTTTTAGGATTTCTTTGTGGAATAAGCTAAGATTTAGTAATCTTTTCAGCTTTTTTTGTTTTGTTCCACTGCAAACTAAAGAAATACAAATGTGGATACCGAAAGTTTTTTTTCTATTTCAACAATTTTCTGGAATAAATGGTGCATTATTTGAAAAAAGTGCAAGGGTGCCAATATTTTTGGCCACGACTGTGTGTGTGTATATATATATATATATATATATATATATATATATATATATATATATATATATATGTATGTATGTATGTATGTATGTATGTATGTATGTATGTATATATATGACGAAAGGAGCACACTGTGACCTGAGATGTGACATGACACTAATGGTATGCACATGCCGACACATCACCTCCAAACTATGGTGGCGACCGTGTGGTACTCAGGTCTTTGAAGACTGAGATTTATGACTTTATACTTTATAGTCACAAATAAATGAAAGCAGAACCCAGATTTTTTTATTTTGCTTTGAATCATTGTAATTTTGCATTTTAGATTTGACAAGATAGTGCAAACTTACCTTTGAGCTGTCTAGTCTGGATTTGATTCTCGGCTAGACTATAAATTGTTGGATTCGTGCTTTGCAGTCATGAGGGCTGGTAGGGTGGCCAAGAGGTATGCTTACTTACTTCTAAGCTATCTATCCTGGGTTCGATTCCTGACGCAGCTATAAATTGTCAGTCCAGTGTTCTCACATGCAAGGTGATTAATCAATGTGTGTGGACATTAAACGCGGGCGTCCGGTCTCCCAGTATTCATTGGTGCACGTTAAAGATCCCATGGTGTCCTTCGCGAAGAGTAGGCAAACTAATGCCGGCACCATAACCAAATTCCAAATTCCTGCCCTAACTAGTCGAACGTCAGGCCTGGCCATCCGGTTCGTGAAGACTCGGGCCAGGATTTCCCCTGCCGTCCCCACAAGAAAGGTGGGATAATGATGGTCGTTAATGAAGACCCAAGTAATCTTAGTAATTGGCAATTTGTGAATTACTAATAGTCGTAATTCTAGCAGTCTTTGAATATTGCATATTTCATTATATTGCATTTTGGGTCACATGACTTATTGTTTGAGGTCATTATCAAGATGTAACATTTTTAGTTTTTATTTTGCCTTCCATATTGTCATGCGACTCCGGTTAATACCAGAGACCGCGGATAGGCCTAAACGGTTTTATTGGAGGCGAAGACCAAACACGGATTCGGCTATAAAACGCGGAAGGAAGAAGGAAAATGGAAGGCTGCGGCAAAAGCTTACCTGGATCGCGCCGACGGCAGCTTCGATCCTGCAAGGAAATTAATTCAAGTGAACAACCAAGATTTGAATGGGAAGGGAAAATAATACAAGGGTTTATTACAAATAAAGACAGGGACAGGAAAATACGCGCCGGTAATAAAATGTCCTAAATCGGGATCCCGCATACCAGACTCAACAACAGACACAGGAATGGATTAAAGGAAAATAATTGTCTCGTCGTGTAAAATGTAATGGGGATTGGCCTTATCTGTCCTGTCGTCTTGTCTTTGGCTGCCGTCCAACACGGCTCCGTTCGGCCCCGATGCACCCACGAGGTCCCTCGCTCCAGCACCACAGCACCGAGCACCGCTCCAAGCACAAGCACCGCTCCAAGCACCACGAAGTCGATCTTCACACACGATCGATAAGCCAACTCTCAAGCCAACACAAACAGGGACAGGACTCTCTCCACTCAAGATCGCACCGGGACTGCCAGGGCCAGGAATCTCCAAGAGCAAGAGCCGCAAGAGCCGCAAGAGCCGCAAGAGAGAAAATGTCCTTCGGCGCGCCCTTAAATAACCTTCTCGCGGTGGTGACGTCAGCCCTGGTGCGCCACCCAATCAGTGCCCTCCACCGACTCGCCGGCTGGAGGTCCACGCCTACCGCGCTGCCCCTTCACTCGTTCCCTGTTCCGTGGTCATAGCGCGTGGCACTCGATGTGGCTAGGCCTTTCGGAGGTGTAATTGGCGGCGGCCATCATCGGCGGTGCCCCGGCCTGGTTTCCTTGCCTGTTCGTCTTTCACAGTCATGTCAGGGAAGGGAATTATTTAGTGTTGCACTAGGGACCTAACTACATGTCTATGTTGGTGTGCATTGCCATAAGGGACAAAGGTTTAGCTACCAGGTGTGACACACAGGGGCGCTACTCTTTAATCCCTACGCTACTTATCCCTCGAACATCCTGGTATGCTCACAGGTATACTCTTAACCGACAAAACGCCTACACATGAAACTTATTACAGGGCAGATTCCTTACCGTGACAGACGAAGCACGTTACCTATTCAGATCTACCTGGCTCTACATATCACTACCCCACCCGACATAACACCCCCCCCCCCCCCCTGGAACCGTAGCTCCTGCAAGGTTCACTGTAGGCGCTACCATCCCAGCCTTAACACTTACTGTCTCACACTTAATTAACCTATGAAATAAATCAGGAGGGTTGTGGGAAGTGAGTCGGACTTCCTACCTGTGCTTCTTAACATGCTAATCCCCTTAGCAATCATGCAAATATGTACAATTATTTCATCTGTTGTTCCTGTGGTCGGAGGATACAAGCAACACACCAAAAATCTAACTTAACCACAAAACTTACCAAACTTACAAAAATTCAGAACTCTAAACATTTGTACAACCACAGTCTACAGACCACGTCCCCCGGTGGATGCCACAAGACGCAACCTTACCTGCGGGGCCATCCCCAATGCGCCCCTAAATTTCCGCGGGCCCTGTCCAGGTGTTACAGGTGAGTGACATGGCTCGGTGGATTTCGCCAACATTCACGCAACACAAAGCCCTTATCCACTCATTCTCATTCCATAAGTCATCAAACACAAAGTCATTACAAGCACTTATTTCACCCCCCCCCCCCCCCCTGCAGGACTATGGCATTGATGTCATTTGTGTGTGCATGTCATTTCTACTACTAGGCAGCGGGGCGGTACCGCACAAAAAGATGGTGGGGGCGCTTCAGGCTGTGGTGCCCACTGTCCCAAAAACAAGTCAACCGACTTAAAAGTCCATTGCCCCCCACCACCCTTTACCTCTTGGCCCCTTGGCAGCCCAACAGCCCCTTTCTGCTATTACCTCGCCGGTGAGGGCCTCCACACACCAGGCTCCTCCGTGGCCTCCTGCTTCCGCGCAGCTACACGGGTCACCGGGGATCTCCGTTACCCCACGGCGCCCAACCAGACCCTCCACCGACGAGCTCCAATTTCCAGATACCACTGGCTGCCAGGGTAATTGCCGCAGAGGGGGGCTGCAGGCATCGCTCCTCCGAGCTTGATCTGTACCTGCGGGCACACACACTTTCCCCACCCACAAGATCCCAAAACACATTTCCTCCCCTGCTGCCATTCAATTCTCAACACAACTCAGCACAATTCCAAGCAGATGTTACAAAAAGATGTTACAAGAGTTTTGCCATGGCCTGCCACATGTGAAATTCCATTCACATTGAATCATTACACAATAATCACAATAATCATCACTCATTCATTTCCTCCAACCTCACGACCACATGAAAACACCTTACCCCAACACCAACACAAACGCCACCCACAAGACTCTGTGGCACACATTCCAACCCCCTCATCGGCCATTTCATCACTCTCACCCGCCTCCCAACTCCAAATTACATGTCCCATAATTTCCATAAGCAAGTCCTGCAGCCTGGGACAGTAACCATCAAGGCCTTACCTCTACCTTGATGTACAGGTAACTACCGGTTGGTCAGGTCCAAAAGTGCAATCCACCCATACAATCCCAAAATTTATCCTTGGACCAATCAAATTTTCAAAATTTCTCTTTTGTCCCCACTATACTGGCAGGTATGTGGGTCCGCATCCAACGGTGATTATCACTACCCAACTACCTGTCGCTACGACAGCTCCGCACCTCTACCGTGCAAGGGTCATTGGGACAAGGTGAGCAGTCAAAACGCAAACATGGCCCATGAGTGTCCATAAGGGTGCGACCCACCATCCATCCTCCGGCCCCCCCTGCGAGGAACATAGCTGCACCAGCCCCAGCTGGCCAATGTGGTGAGCACCTGCTGCCACAAACACTACCGCACGCACAACCTCGGCCCTGGGGGAGACGGTCGCAGTGCGTGGCATTCCCCTCACGTCACCTACGCCGCCCTCATCCCCCAGTCCACAGAACTGCAGCCCCCCAGTGCCCACCCACACTTGACCACACCAAGGTCCAGTCGACAGCCATGCTCCACCAGGAGACCCACCCAGAAGACATGGTCCACACACCTCGGACACCCATAGCACCACGTTGACCCTCAGACCACACAACTACATCCCCATAACCCCGCGTCCCAAATATTGGCGCAGTCGCCCCTGCAACCAGTTGAAAGCTGTGTCCTGCTACCCTGTCAATTTTATCACAGCCTCCAACACTTTGGTCTAACAAACCTGGATCAATAATGGCGTCACTATACAGTGTCCACCATGACCTTTCAAAATTCACCCTTAAATTTGCATCTAACCCACAGATTACCCATGACAAACATTTGTCACATTTCACTAACCTCACCAAAGAAAGATGCTTTGCCATACACATGCCAACCGAGCATGGCCCATATGCTCGGCACTTTACACATTCCCGATTCAACAAACCCATGGCTCTCTTCCCAACCCGAGAGTCCACACATCATAACGGAGCATCTGTGGAAGGTCACCCTCACACCATCACGTTCCACAGATGCCCCAATGGTTGTCCGGCAGGCTATCTCCATCCCTGTCCATGCGGTTCGACCCGCGTCCATAGCCCAGCACAGCATGTCAGGTCACCACATGCTGGCTGTCCCAGAGTCTCAGGGAGAGGGTGTCAGGTCGCATGCCCGGGTGGTCACCACATCAGGCCCAAGTTGGCCGTCCGCGATGCCACCACTAAAGTGCGACCCACAACACCTCCCCCTAGTGGTCCTCAATAAATGCCATCCCAGGCTTGAGAAACCACCTCGGACCCCCTGGAGGTCTTAACCCCCACCAGGGTCCGGTGACCCTGTCGGCCCGAGCCACACGCCCGGACGGCCCCCCAACGGACAACGGACGGCCCCCCAGGGCCAGGAATCTCCAAGAGCAAGAGCCGCAAGAGCCGCAAGAGAGAAAATGTCCTTCGGCGCGCCCTTAAATAACCTTCTCGCGGTGGTGACGTCAGCCCTGGTGCGCCACCCAATCAGTGCCCTCCACCGACTCGCCGGCTGGAGGTCCACGCCTACCTGAAGCTGAAATTTTGTATGCTGCTGCGTCTCAAATACAATATCCCAGGAAAAAGAAAATCACAAAACAGTCGGAAATTCTCAATAAAAGAAAATATAAGCAAATATAACTCTGCCGGTGCAGCCTCAGTTTGCTCACTGCGAGTCACATGACTCAAGACAATGGAGCCGACATTGGAACTGGCTGCTAGGCAATGGTGACAAGCCGCTCTTCCACCTCTTATTTTTAAGCAGTGAAACCGCTTCGATATTTGGCTATGTCCCTCCGCCCGTCGAAAATGAAGATGAATAACCTTTATAACCCACCGTGTTTAATTTTAATGGGAAAGGGTAATTCTAGTGGGTTTTAAAGGGTAATTCTAATGGATTATATAGGGTAATTCTAATTGGTTCTAAACGGTAATTCTAATGGTTTGTAATGGGTATTTATAGTGGGTTGTAAAGGGTAATTCTAATGGGTTGTAAAGGGTAATTCTAATGGTTTGTAAAGGATAATTCTAAGAGGGTTCTAAAGAGTAATTCTAATGGGTTCTAAAGGATAATTATAATGGGTTGTAAAGGGTAATTATAATGGGTTGTAAAGGGTAATTCGAATGTGTTCTAAAGGATAATTCTAATCGATTATATAGGGTAATTCTAATTGGTTCCAAAGGGTAATTCTAATCGATTATATAGGGTAATTCTAATGGGTTCTAAAGGGTAATTCTAATGGTTTATAATGGGTATTTCTAGTGGGTTGTAAAGGGTAATTCTAATGGGTTCTAAAAGGTATTTCTGGTGTGTTGGAAAGGGTAATTCTAATGGGTTGTAAAGCACAATCCATATCATCAAATATGTAATGCTTGTATTTATTATGTGTGCAAGTAGGATGTTACCGAGTATTTGCTTGCAGTCTGCAAGCATGTCCCACTAATATATTGTAACGATTTTGAGAAGTGTGTAACGAATTTGAGAAGTGTAACGGTTTTGGAGGAAGTGTAACGAATGTGGAAACGTTACAATGTGAACGTTACAAAAGTATGGTAACATCCTCGTAATGTAAATAATGGTCGCAGCCGTCGTCCTAGTTAATTCCATGAAACTTACACGCAGGTCACGATATATCTTTTAAATAGTGTATTTCCTTATTCCATGTAGGTTAAATATGTGTTTCCCACTAGATTGACTTTGCATTGTATCAAACAAAATAAGCGTAGGCCCTTCCAATTTCCCCAAAACCTCCCTTCCAATTGCCTTCCGCATTTTGGGCGGTTTTCTTCAACCGCCATTGCCCATGTGCTTTGAGTCGGAGAAGAAAGGCGTGTCTCCACCTCGTCATAAGAGGGAAGGAGTGAACCGGCCCTAACAGCCAATCAGCACCGTGGTGAGCGACCCGGTAGGCGTGCCCTCGGAGCCGGCGGCTTAATTCCGCCCGAGGTGATAAAAGCGACTGTAAGGGACTGCTTTATGAGAGAGGCCTTGGGAGATGAGCAAAGAGGCTGCACCAAGAGGATCGGTGAGATGCGAAACGCTCCAAGCCAAAGAGGAGAGGTACTCGGCAAGGAAACCAGCTTTGGAGAGACGCGCTGAAAGGAGGGAGACGGCTCCACCATAAGAAGAGGAGCCGGTGTGCCGACCCAGCGCGTGACGTCTACCGCAGCGGATACACGACGGAGGGTTTCCCGCCAAAACCGCGAGGAATTGCGAGCTGCGGCCTCCCGACTTTGCCTCCCTCTCAAGCAATCCACCTCAAGCCCTACCTGCCTGCATTATCCCCTGTGTAAGTGTGAACGTCCTGTCCTGCTCGTTGTCTTGGGGTTAAGTAAAAATGAATAGTGTAAGTTAACGATTCGCTGTGTTACTGCTTCTTCCATCCATTGCTTGTGTGTGTATAATAAATCTGTTCTTCCTCCGTATTCTTCTTCTTCTTCTTTTTCATTCTCTTTCGGTCGCTTTAGAGGTTTCCCGATTGAATATCTGTGGGGCGATCTGGTCAACGTCGGGTGGAATCGGGTTCTAATCGGGGAGTAACTGTTCGGACGCGGTTAAATACACCACCGCTCGGTCAATATAACATCTAAAGCCGTGTCTGTAACAATATATATATACAGTATATATAATATGTATATATGTGTGTGTGTATATATATATATATGTATATATGTATATATATATATATATATATATATATATATATATATATATATATATATATATATATATATATATATATATATATATATACATACAGACTTGGCATTTAATATGGAATATTTTTTTTGTGGGGGTGAACTTACTTTTCAAGATGACTTAGAACCAAAAGTTCATTGGAATTATGTTGAAATTATTCTAGATTTTGTTAATGTGACCTTTAAAAGAAACAAAAACCACATTTGACATTTCGAAGCAAGTAAATTGATCCTTGAAAGTGATGTAAACTGATATCGAACTCAATTCACGGACAGTACTGTGTTAACTGTACGTTTTCCAGAAGTATCTCTTTATTTTGCACATTAGCCAAAAAATTTTTCAACAAAAACAAAAGCTAAATTATGACTGGGATTACAGACAGTAAAATTACAGTTCAGTACTTCGTGTAACCCCCACGAGCATTCAGGAGAGCACGTACACGTCGAGGCATGCTGTTCACGAGATTTGCCAAGGTTTGGACAGGAATCGCTTGCCATGCAGTGACAATAGCCTGCTGCAATTCACGCACAGAGGTAGGCTGCTGGTCCAAGTTGTCGATTGACGCGTTAATTCTGCCCACAAGTTCTCTATCGGATTCATATCCGGGACATGGCAGGCCACTCCATATGCTCTACACCACGGTCAGAAAGAAAGTGTTGGATCATGCGAGCACGATGAGGCCGTGCATTGTCATCTTGGAAGACAAAGTTTCCTCGAAAGGCTGCACGAGCAAATGGAAACAGTTTCTTCCAGAATGACCCTGTACTTGAACTGGTTCAGGTTTCCATTCAGAACAACCAGGTCAGTTTTGCCCCCTGCATGAAAAGCAGCCCAAACGGTCACCCCACCACCTCCAGCTTGGACTCTTGGCACTATACAATCTTCGTTGTGGGCTTCATGCACTTGTCTGCGCACTCGGACGTGGCCATCTTGACGATAGACCAGAAATCTAGACTCGTCAATGAAGGTCATGTGATTCCAGTGTCCTGGCTGCCATTGACGGTGCTCTCTGGCCCACTGCAATCGGCGCTGGCTGTGTTGTCTGGTCAAGCGTGGCTTTCTCAGGGGACGCCTGGCATGATAGCCTGCTTGAACCAGTTGTTGGTTGACTAGCCTTCTGGATACAGGCACATTTGCAAGTTGCTGCCACTCAGCCCTAAGCCGATTAGCTGACTTGGTACGGCCATTGCAGACTGACCGGTGCAGCTGGCGATCATCTCTCCTTGTCGTTCTGCGTGGACGTCCTGGCCTCGGTATTGGAGTAGGGACACCCCTCTGAGCATTTCGTTTCAGGATCTTTGACACCTGACCTTGAGTGATGCCATACTGCCGAGAAATAGCACGCTGTTTCATGCCAGAATTTCGTAAAGCCACCACTCCATGACAAACAGCATTGTCAAGTTGACGGACCATCTCCAGAGGAAGCGGCAATAACTTTTGTAGACGTGCAGCAGTTGTTTTCCACTAATACAGAACCAACAACCCTTATATACCTGATTGTGAAGCCAATCGTCAAATGTACCTGTCCTTACATTTTGTCACGCCACCTGTGATATAATCCTGTTATTGACTTCTTGCTGCGAAAGACAATCAGTGACATGGTTCTTTCAACAAAGACATCACCGAAGGGTAAAAGAAACTCACCAGATTGATATACTGAGTTCAGAAAGTAAACCCAAGTCAAGAAAAACAAGTACAAAAAGTTTTAATTAAAACAAAAGCCGCGTCGATGTTACACAATGCCTAGATGCAGCTGTGCCTATAACGTCGATGTTATAGGCACAGGACATTCCTATTGATTCGATTACTTGATGTTATTTTTGTGCAAAGTGAAAATATATCTCGGCAATTTCCCGTGTGTGGCGACGAATTTTTAATATATCTCGGCATTTTCCTGTCTGTTATTTCAGGCGGTGTATGACTGACCATGCCGCAATTAAAAAAAAAAAAATCTCGGCAATTTCCCGTGTGTGGCGACACGTGAACGAAGCTATGCTCCTCTCTCCACATTATTGTGACGACGTATAAATTAAATATTTCATCGTGACGATCGTCATCAAATGGACGAATTTTTTATATATCTCGGCATTTTCCCATCTGTTATTTCAGGCGGTGTATGACTGACCATGCCGCGATTTAAAAAAAATATATCTCGGCAATTTCCCATATGTGGCGACACGTGAACGAAGCTTTCTCCTCTCTCCACATTATTGTGACGATGTATAAATTAAATATTTCATCGTGACGATTATCATCAAATGGACGAATTTTTAATATATCTCGGCATTTTCCCGTCTGTTATTTCAGGCGGTGTATGACTGACCATGCCACGATTTAAACAAAATATATATATCTCGGCATTTTCCCGTCTGTTATTTCAGGCGGTGTATGACTGACCATGCCGCGATTTAAAAAAAAAAAATCTCAATGGACTTGAAGTTACAATTTGAGAATTCATTTCGTTCTATAAAGGGCAACTTTCATCGGATTTTCTTCACGTTTTTTTTCAACTGAGTCTAAAACTATGTTAGCGACTGTGAAAAATGAAATGATATATCGAATTTGATTTGAAATAAAACTGTGTGAGAGAGCAAGACACCACGGGCCTACAAAACAGGCCTCAAAGCTATGCGAGTTAATAAAATGGTGGATATTTGTTTATATGAAGCCTCTCCCACAATGGGTGGATCTATGGTTCCCAGAATGGGTGGAGCTTTGAGGTTTTGTCTTCTCTGCAAGAACAACAAGAAGAAGAAGAACAAGAACAACAGCAGAGGGCACTCTATGACCAGCGTCTGCGACGCGGCTAAAAATATATTCCATATTAAATGCCAAGTCTGTATATATATATATATATATATATATATATATATATATATATATATATATATATATATATATATATATATACAGTGAAACCTTGACTTACGAGTTTAATTCGTTCTGTGACCGAGCTCGTAACTCAATTTGCTCGTTTCTCAAATTAAATTTCCCCATTAAAATGCATTGAAATGCTATTAATCCGTTCCAGCCCGCCAAAAACCACACCAAATTTTTTTTAAATATACAGTATATATAAAAATATCTCGCGCTTTATATTTCACCTGTATGCAGCATACAAGTTGGCAGGATGGCCTGGACTGGAGGTACGCACACTTGACTCTAAACTGTCCAGCCTGGGTTTGAATCCCGACCCAGCTATAACCTGTCATGGGTGAATCACAGGCAGGGTGATTCATCAATGTGTGTACCGCTAAACTGGGCGCCCCGTTTGCGTCCCATTAGTTGTTGGATGTTAAGGATCTCACCGTGTTTTCCACAAAGAGAAGGCGAGCTATCGCCGGCACTCTGAACAAGTTGTGGCCTGGCATGCTCTTCTCCTCTGCCGTTATATACGTCCTCCTCGGCATCTTTTTCCAGAAGAGCCCTGTCTCGTCACAGTTGAAGATTTGCTGGGGGATGTATCGTTCGGCTTCTATCAGTTCGGCAAAAGTTATAACAAAATCTTCAGTCCCTGAAGATTTTCCTCATCCTCATCTCACACATGATGCTCTCAGTCACGGTATCTCCTGCGAGCTGCTTCTCCGTCAACCACACAAACAACAACTTCTCCATCTCTTCATGGACAGAGGTCCGGAGCTTTGAAATAATCGTAACGCCCTTGGCTGGCGTTATAGCCTTTATCGACTCCTTCTGCTTCAAAATCGTACATATCGTAGAAGTACTACGATCGTACTGCCTCGCCAAGTCGACAACACGCACACCTCGCTCATGTTTTTCGACGATTGCGTGTTTTATATCCAAGCACATCATCCTCTTCTTCTGCTCAGTACTGCCCTTGGCACTCAATTTCTTAGGACCCATGGTTAAAACTAAGAAATGTTCCAAATTAACAAAAATGCGAAAACAAAGCAGCAGCTATATACGGCAGAGATGCTTGCACGGCAAGATAACCACGTGACCGGAACCCACCTGGTGGCGGGTGGCGTAAGCTCGTAACTCAGATCTCGGCCCGCATCTCAAAGCAATAAACCGCCCGAGCGACGGCTCGTATCTCGGAAAACTCGTAAGTTGGTGCACTCGTAAGTCAAGGTTTCACTGTATATATATATATATATATATATATATATATATATATATATATATATATACCGTATATATATAATTATTAGAGGCCATATATATATATATAATATTTATTGTGTGTAATAAATATTATATATATATATATTATATATATATATATATATATAATTTTTTTCCCCTTTTCTCGCCGACATTTTGAGCATCCATCAACAATGAGTCGTCTCAATCCACATGCCATATGCATTCAAACCTTTTGTGCAGTGTTAATTTGCTGGATGTTTGTTGTGAAAATCTACATGCCTTAAACAAAGAAGGTAAATTTTTTTTATTGAAGGTACAGATGAAGCTACATCATTTGTGCACCAGTATCGAATGCACTGTCGTCATGCGTGTGAAGCTGTTGCTTCTTCCTAGCTCAATGTTTCTTTGCTCCGTCATGTGCACGAAGAACATCGAGCAGCATCAGTTCAGGCAAACCATGACCTGAAGATGGCACTCGGCCTGCATTTTCGGTCTTTGATTCCTCATGGAGCTTCGAAACGCAGCGAAACATCTCCTTTTAAGGCTGTTGCTTTCACTCCTGCACGTCGAGTGCTGTTTACAATGTCACAGTTGATATTGCCACTGCATTTTTTTCATTTATTCCCCCTCTCTGTGCAGAATATGCTTCATGAACATGTTTGGATACCTTTCTCCATGCTATCGATAGGGAGAGAGTGGAATCATATCTCAGTGTTTCAGTGCCGATGATTATCGAAAATACTTTAAGACTCATTAATGGGAAAAGTAAATACAATTTACACATGTCTACAATATTACAATTATTGTAATCCATATTCATCTCACAATTCTGATTCGATTTTATTGGACGTACAGTATAATTCACCTTCTAAGCTGTAAACTACAAACTTGCCTGGATAATTTATTTTTCCACTAAATTCTGTCACTTATTTCTGATACACCACAAGAATAATAACCTTAAACCCTCACAGGATTGTTGTGTCATCAGGTCGAGTGGCAACCTTTAATGAACCTGATAGGTCGAAAATCTTGGCGTCCTTCGTTGATTTATAACGTTCTTCAGAGATTTGAAAAATCTTCTTCTCCGGAACCAGAATAGGCAGAAAGCATTCATAAAGAAGTGTTTTTCGCTAAACTTCAGATATGTCATCGATGCACCAGATCCCCTCCTAATTTGCGAAGGAGTTATCTGTGTAAAGTAAAATGGCTGGCACGGTCCAATCGCAATTGATTGTTTTCCAATATCGGAAAGTTGATGGATTTATATGGAGAACACTGGAATAGAATGCTCCAAGTGATGTAGAAATTGTGATTTGAGCACTTGTGACCTCTCCCATGAATCCTTCCTCACCAAGCAAGATGGCATCCATAGCAACCGAGACATGTATTTCAAAAAGAAAAACAGCTTTTTATAGGGTTTCGGTTTTGCCTGTTTCATAAATGCTAAATGTGAAGGTGTCTCATGGTTCCCTCTTTCAACATCAGGTGTAAGAATAGACATCGGTGTTGGAATGGTAAGATACTTGTAGGATGTGTTTATAGGGCTCCTGGTGTGCAGAGGGACGAGCCAGAAACGAGGGTTCATGAAGAGTTCAGAAAGGCCTCTTGAAAGGGTAGAGTGTTGATTGTGAGGGATTTAAATTTGCCAAGGATAGATTGGGTCCAGGAATGGCGAAAGAACAGAGCCAAGGAGGATTTTCTAAAATCTATTCCAGGATTGCTTTTTAAGTCGGTTTGTGGAAAAGCCCAGAGGGAGGGGATGGGGTGTTCAGTGTTAGATCTCTTCTTAAACAATGATCCCAATATGGTGGAGCAGGGTTAGGAGAACATCTGGGGACAAGTGACCACAACATAATGTTTGCAACTGTATTGTTGAGATGTGGAGGTCGGGATAGTAGGGCAAGGCTGTTATATTTCAGGAAGAGAAACTGTGAAGGTATGAGGAGTTAGGTGGTCGAGATCAGGAAAAGCCAATATGTATGAAGTCTGCATCAAAGAAATGGGCAACCTTCAAGAAGCAATTGTATAGGTGCTGAGTGCATAGGTATACTTCAGTGAGGTACAAACGTAGATGTAGAAAGAGACTCGGATGGATGAGCAGTGTTTGGACAAGCAAAAGGTATTCAAAGGGTACAAAATATAACTGAACTGGAGTCCAAAATTACCCGAAGCTAAATGCGCATATGAAAATGACCACTTAGAAAGGCAGAATTATTTAACAAAACAGCAAGACATTCTTTAATAAATAATCGACTCAGAATCCGAACGTCTCGGACATCTTTTCTTCCACGGTAAAATCGATATACAGTATTTAACAGCTCCTTGAAGTGAGGACAGGTATCAAAGCTTTGGCGAGTGGCAAATGTAACACCGTTATTTTAAAAAAGGATCCAGAGAAGAATTGGGGAACTAGACCTGTGAGTTTGGCTTCAGGTGTAGTGAAGGTAAAGGCAAGCAACATGGACTTACTAAGGTGAGATTAAATTTGACAAATTTGTTGGAGTTCTATAATGTAGTGTGTGTGTGTGTGTGTGTGTGTGTGTGTGTGTGTGTGTGTGTGTGTGTGTGTGTGTGTGTGTGTGTGTCTGTGTGTGTGTCTGTGTCTGTGTGTGTGTGTGTGTGTGTGTGTGTGTGTGTGTGTGTGTGTGTGTGTGTGTGTGTGTGTTTTGTAGTCTGATGTAGTGTATCTAAACTTTCCAAAAACTTTTGATAAGGTACCTTTATTGTTGGCTAATGATAAGATGAGGGCCTGTAGAGTAGCCGACAGGATTTTAAAATGTCTTTGTGATGAGAGGCCAAGAGTGACTGTAAACAGGAGGATATGTGACTGGGAGGTTGTTAGTGATGGGGTACCCCAGGGGTCAGTTCTTGGACTGTTGTTATTTATAATTTACAGCAATGATGTTGAACAGTGGAGTAAAGAGAAGGCTTTCCAAATTTGCAGGTGACATGAAGGTATAAGGTTGACAGCAGAGAGGAGAGGGCGTTGGAGGCGAGGAGGGGTGGGGGTCAGATTCTGGAAAATCTGGATCCTTTAATGGACTGGGCATATAATATTGGTGTATGCAGTTCAACACAAAGAAGTGTAAAGTGCTGGAGTTTGGGAGAATAATGAAAATAGGGGTGATATAATGCATGGGGCTTGTGACATAGGGAAAGGATCTGGGGGTGCTAATAGATGCAAGTGGGGGAGCAACACAGCACAGGGAAAGCTAACAGGATTTTTGGTTGTATTCGTAGGAGGACAAATTATAAATCTAAAGAGGCAGTGTTAACACTGTACTGTATTGTAATTTATGGAGGCCTCTTCTAGAATATTGCGTACAGTTGTGGTCACCACTTCTGAGGAAGGACATCGCTGCCATAAAGAGGATTCAACGTCGGGTGACGAGGGTGATTCCACACAGGACAATGGGGCACAGTTTAGAGTAAAGAAGAGGAGAGTTAGGAGGGTAGTAAGGCAGGGAGGGGTCTTTCACTCAGAGAGTGGTGAATGTATGGAATGTTCTTCCTGTAAGGGTATCGGCAGTAGAGTCTGTATTTTTTTAAATTTTGTTGGGTAGATATCTCGACGTTGTGGGTTTGAGGAAGCACCAATACATTGGCATGATCACACAGGATTGATGGGCCTAATGGCTTTGAAGTTCGTTGTATAACTCTGGGTGTTACTGCATAGAAACCTTGATTGATCCATCTCTTGTCTGCAGCATTAACTGTATTGCACCAACTGCCTGGTATTGTAGAACCACTTTTAGAGGCCATTTTTCCCCGCAGAGCAGGGGTTGGCCTTTTTCGGGCACCGTGGTCCCCTTTTTGGAGCAATGTTTTACGGCTGGATGCCCTTCCTGCCGCCAACCCATTCAAAGTCTACATCTATCCCATTCACTGGAAAGAGCTTTGCACATAAAATCAACAAAGTTTGAAAAAAGAAGTCGAGATGAAATCATGTGAAAAAATAAGCACTTTTTGAGCGTATCCGTCTTCGGCACATTTTTCAAACGAGGCCATAACTCCACGTCATACATGGATGGGGAACATTTTCTTTTGATCTCATTCAGATGTGATTCTGAGCTTGAGTATTTACCTCCATGGACAAAATACCTGTTACAGAGGTACAGAGTTTCTCAAATAATGCATGAAAGACCAGACTGAAGTGTTGAAGTGTCTCATTCATGATTCATTCGTACACACTGAAATGCACAGATTTCAACACATGTAGCACATGCATACAGGACAGACATTCTGAGACATCAGTGTACATCTATCTATAATTCCAGTAATCTCTGTCTGTACGTTTGTACGTCTGTTTGTCTGTGACCGCTGTTTCTCGACAACCACGGGTCCGATATACTTTTAACTTGCCAGGTATATTGCTGGGGACCCGAGGATGTGCCTTTTCAAGGTTTTAAATTAATCGGACAAGTACTTACCGAGCTATGGCGATTTAGCCGTTCGCCGTTCGCTTTGGCGTTGCGAATGGACCAAACCATTCATGTAAATCGAGGGGGGGGGGGGGTTCTGTGGTCGTTCGCTTTGGCTTTGCGAATGGACCAAACCATTCATGTAAATAGAGGGGGGGGGGTTCTGTGGTCGTTCGCTTTGGCTTTGCGAATGGACCAAACCATTCATGTAAATAGAGGGGGGGGGGTTCTGTGGTCGTTGCGAATGGACCAAACCATTGTTTTTTTTTTGCAGTTTTTTTTTTTTTTTGCAGTTTTTTTTTTTTTTTGCAAGGAACGGGCACCCACGTACGGGCACGTCCTAGCTTATATATAGTACGGGCATGCCCTAGTTATCTGAAATTACAAGGACATTAATAAACGGTTGTCAAATCAACAACGCATAAGAGATTTGAACCTGGGATCCCAGCATCATGATGTGTGTGCTCTGATGGGAACTTCAAACAAGCCAATCGACTTGCAGCATGTTTTGTATTTGCAATTTTTCATGACCTTTTCGTTTATAACTTCACATTATGCTGTACTAATAACGGTACCCGGCCTACGGGTGGGGCTTCAATTGGGAGGCCCAAAATGAAAAGGCAAAAATTGAAGGCTTTTTTATTTTATTTTAAACGATTTATATAAACATCCGTTAAATCATATCACACGCAAATCATCAAAATCTAAACAGTATTTGTCGAATTTCAATAAAAGCCACATCACTGTTCATATCGGTAAATATTATTCCATCGTGTTTGGGAAAATTGGAAAAATTGGAAAAAAAATTTTGAAAAACAATACAGCTTATTTTACTCCAGGCGGTTCCATGATTACCCACCCAAAATTTCGTTGCGATCGGTTCAACCGTTTTTGCGGTACCTGGGAACAGACAGACAGACAGACATTTGGTGAATTATAGTAAGATTCTCATTCGTTTCTCTAGAGGAATTGGTGGTAGACTGACATGTAATCTCATCTTTTTATTTTGTTGTTCATGTATACAGTCTTCCCTCATGGATGAGGAATGTGAGAGAGGTTAGAATGCAAAGCACTGAAAAGACAGTGGGCAGTGGTATTGTAGGTAGATGCAACGGGGGGGGGGGGGAGGGGGAAGGGGGGGGGGAGAATGAACAAACAGGTGGAAAGTAGTGAAGATGGAAGGAAACGTAGCAACCTGTAAATACATAGGGAGAGGGAAGGGGGACCGTTTAGTGGTGGGGGGCAGGAGTTCTGCTTAATAAGGATAGAAAAGATCATGGGTAGGGATGGAAGGATGATCTATAGAAGTAGTGTATCACTGGCAACTTCAATCCCTAGAGGGTAGCGTGGAATTGAGCAGGCTCTGGGAAGCATTTCCACAAGTGGGGAAAAGAGGAACGAAAGAGTGGAGACATGAAGTGAGCCTGGTTTTCTGAGGAGCGGGTTGGACAAAATGCATGTGATCTGTGGAGATGAGAGAACAGTGGGAGAAACACCAGACCGTAAAAAACAAAATGTCCACTAATCTGTCTGCAATGAGAGAGTAACAGGTCAGATGCCTCTGCATCTTTGTGTGAGATGCCAATTAAGTTGTGAGCTTTGGATTCCACAGTATCCGGCAGAGACAGGTGCTAAGCGGGGGCATCGGTCCACAGGGGGAGAATATTCCTGCATTAAGCAACGGATAACCTTTGCATGCTGTGACAAACGAGGATGCCCAATCCGCTCATGACTTTGGAGCCCAACTGTAATATATACGAGCCAGGAGTGGTCGTTGATGAGGGTGATGCCCACGAGTTCGGAAAACTGACCCTCCATTGGTTGATTGTGGAAATAGGTGGATTCGATTGACAATACTTCCAGAGAATCAGGGAGAGAATGCAAGATTTGCATGCGTTTAAAGATATTGTAACGGATTTGAGAATCCTGTAATTGTTGTAAATATCACCCTCTGTAAATTGTAATGATTCTTGTAAATACCTCCATTTGTGTAAAGGTCAAAGGTCGTCCCTTTAGCGAGTCCATGTACAAGCACGTAGGCCACCATAGAACCTCTCTATAGTTATTTCTTATTCTATGTTAGTATAAGGCTCTGTTTCCCATTAATTGACTCTGCATTGCACCAAATGACATAAGATAGTTCCCTTTTCAAGTTTCCCCCAAATCATCTCTTCAAAAGTGCCAGTAACATTGGGCAGTTTTCTGCGGCGTTCGCCACCGTTGTATTGGGCTGTTTTCTTCACTCCAAACTCCATTACGCACGCGGTCAACTCGGGGGAGAAGGGCGTGGCCGGCCCATCGTCTTCAGGAGGTGGAGCCAGGAAGCCCTTGCGCCCAAACAGGACTCAGTGGGCACGGCTTGGTAAGGTGTGGCCATGGCTTGGTAGGGCGTGGCTATATAACCCGTGGCGGGGAAGCCCCCACCAGCAGATGACCGAGAGAGCCAGAGGCATGTCGAGGCAAAAACCAGCTCTGCCGCGTGCAATGAACGATAGACGTGTGCCTGCCGATGCCTTGCTGCCAGCCCGGAGCGGAGCTGTGTGCCGGGTTTCGCCTCGACCCCAAAAAGCGTGGACCGAAGCGCGAGCTTGGAGCCGGACCTCGACGCCTACCATCTGCCGGGACCCTCCTCTGCCGTTCCATATCAGCCCCTCATTCATCCATTTGTGTACGTGAGTTTGTCTTGTTTGTTCTGTCTGGGGAATAAGTAAGACTGTGTAGATAAGCTAGAAATTGCTCTATGTCCTTCTGCTCCTTCCATTTCCCTGTAAATTACATTTCTTTTCTTCTCTGCGTTGGTTGTGTGTAAATAATTAATAAATCCCTGTGTTCTTTCTTTACCCCTTTTGCTTCTTCACATTCGGTCGCTTTAGAGGTTTCCACATTGAACACTTGTGGCACGATTTGGCCAACGTTTAGGATCGGGTTTAGTTTTTGGTAATGGCTCGAACGTCGTGTTGCTAACACCGCTCAGCAATTATAACATCTAAAACCGGGGTTCGAGCGGTACTTGCCTCCCTGTTCTGCGGAGGTACGGATATAGGTATTCGGGAAAAACCCTGGACCCATAACCTTGATCCGTTCCATCCCGCGGGAGAGCGTTACAAGTACCAGGAGCGGAGACGGTCAGCTTAACAAGACAAGGGGCTAACCACCACTTGCTAAGGGGAAGAGCCGTACTCCGTATCCATAACAATTGGTGTCGGGAGCGGGATTCGGACCTGAAGTGCGCTTAGCGCACTCAAAATTACGAGCGGCCGAAATTCTGTTTAAAATCCAAATTAAGTCGTGCCATGGATGATCAAGGCGACCGGATGCCGGTGGGTGAGTTAGAAGGGGGGGGGGGGGGTGGAATCGACCCAAGATCCCGGGGAGGCAGTGGGAGTAATAATGGAGGAGGAGAGCAATGAGGATGTGGTAACAGAGGTTTCAGGCGCACAAGATGTCGGCCTTGCGCACGTGGTTGCGGCAGCACAAAATGACGGCGCCGCGGAGGCCGAGACCGCGGTGGCAGCTGGGGCCGCTGTGCAAATCGGGTTTGACCTCCGATTATTCCTGACCCAACTGGATGCAAAAATGGATAGAATGGGGCAGCAAATGGGCGACCAAATGGGAGCAATAAGGGACGAAGCGAGGGGTACCAGCGCCCAAATTGGGAAGTTGGACAGCAAATTTGGGGGATTAGAAAATCAAATTGGGGAATTGAGGAATGACATGGGAAATCAAATCGGGGGGCTAGAAGCCAAATTTGAGGGTTTCGACAGTAAATTTGAGGGTTTAGACAATAAATTTGGGGGTTTAGACAACAAATTTGAGGGGTTAGACAACGGGATGAAAGGGGTGAAGAATGGGTTAACGGGGTTAGAAAACACCATGGAAGGCAAATTGAGGGAAATAGGGGAGCAATCCGCCCGGGAAATTCAACAGATGGGGAATCAGATAGAGGAGGTGAAAATCGGATTGGAAACTAAATTGGATGCCCAGAGGAATGATTTGGAACAGATGAGGGCAGCATCTACCAAAGAGATGGGAGAAATGGGGGAGGAGATCAGACGAGGTGTGGGCAAAGAGGTCGCGGGGGTACGCGTGGAGGTAAAGCAGGGTGAGGAACGTATGGAGAAAGAGGTGAGAAATAGTATGGCTAGGTCACAGGGGGGAATAGAGGACCTGACACGGGGAGTAGAACAGCTGACGGTGGGACAAAAGGAATTAGGGGAGCAAGTGGAGAAGAACACTGCGGTAATCGGGGGGTTGAAGGCGACACAGAAGGAGATAAAAAAGGAACTCATAGCGACAAAGAGGGAATGTCAGATGGTACATGAGGGGTTGACAAAGAGGTTGGACGAGGTGACAGAGGCAATGGAGACGAAAGAACGGGAAGTAAGGACGCACATAGAAACGACCAAGGTGGCATTAGAGGAAGAAATTGAGGGGGCGCACTGGGAAATAAAAGAGGTGAAACAAACATTAGAGGAAGTGGAAGAGGGGGTGAGTGAAATTAAGAAGAGACGGAGGGAAACTAAGAGAGAGATAAAGGAGGAGGTGATGGAATTGGTGCAAGGTCTGTGCTCAAATCGTGATGATGTGCTTACTGACCAAATAAAGAGTTTGCAGGTGGCGGAGGAGGAGCGAAGACGAGGTGCCGAGGTGAGTGGCGATATAATCGGAAATGTATATGGTGTGAGGGGAGATTCAGTCAGCTTGGGTGTTGGTTTGGACCCTGGTGTTCGTGAGAGACCAATGGTGAGGTGTATGACTGGTCCGGAGTGTGTGGAAGGAGGAGGTGTGAAAGGAGGTCCGACTATGGGGAGTGCGGAAGGTATTTGTGAGCCAGGGTGTGCGGCGGTGATCGGGTGTGTGCAAGAATGCACCCCCATGAGTGGTACGGAGTATGTACCGGGCGAGAGTGCGCAAGAAGGTGCGCAAGAAAGGTGTGGAACGGAGGTGCGTGTGAGGAAAGATTGTGCGCCGAGGAGGGAGTGTGCTGTCGAGAGTGAGAGTGAATGCACGACAGAGTGTGGTGGTTAGAGTGACACGGAACACGAGTTGGTTGTGACATGTGAGAAAGAATGTACAGCTGGAATGGAAGGATGCACACCTGGAATGGTCGAGCGCGTGTGGGAATGCACACTTGAGTTGGTAGTGAAGCACGTGATTGGGTGTGTAGAAGAGTGCACACCCGTGGTTGTCACAGAGGATGTGACCGAGGAGTGGGCGCGAAGAGGTGTGTTGATGAGGTGTGCGAATGACGAGTGTGTGCTAAGGTGTGCGGTGGTCGGGTGTGTAACGAAGTCTGTGAGCGGAACAAGAACAAGTGCAATAACGAAGTACGTGGGGTGTGCGGGCGGCGTTGGCGCGCCGAGCTTGGTGAGTGTGAAAGGGGTCGCGTATGCGTGTGAACCTGCAGGTGAAGCATCAACGTTAACCGGGTTAGCAGTTAGACCGACGGTTAGCCGAAGCGAGCCCTCGGTTCGTGCCGGGCTTTGGGTGCTGCGGGAACCAGCGGGGATCGTAACCACGGCGGTTTCAAAAGAGCCGCCGTGCGCGATCCCCGCCGGGCCTCGCTCTGCACGGTCGCGTCCGTGCTCCGCTAAGCGGAGCGGGCGGCCCGGTTTGAGGGCAGGTGGGAAGGGTCGGCACGGCGATGCCTTGTGGTTGCGGCGTTCCGGCCGGGCGAGATCGGGTGGGAGACCGGAAGGCTCCGCGCCGAGGTGGACCTCGGAATCTCGGCCCGAGCGAACCCCCTCCCCTGACCCGAGTGCCGGACGGATCCAACTGCAGGAAACGAACCACCCAAATTCATTGCTCGACTTTGCGAAGTCGAGTTTTAATGATGTCATGACGTACCGAGAGGCTCAGATATAGCGGACTGTGATGATGATAGTGTTTTGGATCCGAAATTGAGAATAGTGAATAGGATTGGCAGAAATGATTGGCAAATTGATGATTGGTAAAATGATTGGCAGTGATTGGCAAATTTTGATTTGCAGGGAATTGGATGGGCAAAATTTATAATGGGAGACGCCCGAGGTGGAGGGATGGCAAATCCACCATCCCTCACATCACGGGGCACATGAGCACTAGCTATGGGGTTTATGGCGGTGAAAACCAAGCCGAGGGAGGGTTTGGATAAAATGATAGGGGTCTGGAGAAGATTGACCATAGGTAACTGGAGATTTAAGTAGCGACATTATACCTGTAGTGGGGACGTAGAGAGTAGGGTAGTTGGATTATAACGACGAGGGAGCGCAATAGTATAAGGGGCGACTGGGAAGCGCGGGTTTCAGAGGGGAGTAGTTAGATCAGATGATGCTGTGTGTGTGTGTAAAAGTGTATTCAGTAGCGTATTGTGAAAAGTGTGGGTGAGTGTATTGTATTGAATGAAGAAGCCTGGGAGGAAGGAGGGTGCAGGAGGCACCAGGTGTGATTGCACAGGTGTGCAAGTGAACAGGTGTATGGAGCAGTGTATGAGTGAGTAATGGTGATTGTGTGTTGTGTTGACCGAATGGGCCTGGAGGAAGGAGGGTGCAGGAAGCACCAGGTGTAGGAGTGATTGCACAGGTGTGCCAATACAGGTGAGCATGGTTGAATGAAATGAATGGTATGGAATATATGGAGTATGGAATGGATGGTGTGGAGTGACTATGGTGGAAACTGAGGAGTGGAGTGAGTATGGTGAAAACTGTGGAGTGGAGTGGATGGTGTGAAGGGAGTGGATGGGGAGGATGGACCCCATCACGAATACCCGGGGAGGGTAGTTTAAGAGTTAGGTAGAGGGGTATAGGTAAATTGTGGTTGGATATTGGCATCTGTGGTGCGTGTGGAAGAATGGTGTTTGGATGGGTGCATTTGTGACGTGGAAATGGCTGGGCGTGTGGCCTGTTAGTGTGTGTAGTTAAATGGGCACTCCGCCACTGTGAGGATGTCGGCCAGGTGAGGCCGCATGTGGGCTCTGGGAGCCGATAGAGTTGTTGTGGATGGGGCCCGAGGATCCATAGGACGGACCCGGGTAGCCCAGTGCCAGAGAGGGCACCGAGGGGGTAAGTGTCAGAGTGGGCCTTCCCCAGGTAGATAGGTTAGGGTAAGGAGCAGGTAATCTCGGAGGCAACTGCAGTGGTGCAGGTGTGCAGGTGGGTATACCTGCTGGGAGAGCCACACGACCCAGTCCTGAAATTGTGCAAAGGCACAGGGAGTTGAACCGGGGGAGTGAGACCCCAAATTGATGAAGCACCACAGTTTGGTCAATGGGAATTGGTTCTTAAAACCGCATAGAGTGTAAGATGGCCAATGGATTGGCAGGGAAAGACCCCGGGTAGTGTAAAGTGTATTAAAGTCATTTAGAGGATAGTTAGTATTGAGAATCTCCTCGCACCATCTACATCCACTCACCTGGGGTGACAGGACTCCACACCATGCCATGATTTGTTTTTATTTTTCTGTGCAAATGTTTTGAGGATGTAAGACGCATCATGACGTGGGTGTGACATTGTGTTGTTGTTCCATCTCTTCCTCCTTAAGAGGGATTGATGATGAATTGGAGATGGCAAATTTTGGATTAGTGGGATTGTGATGAATTTGGTATAGGGGGAATATGGGGAAGACGTGACATTAGTGACGAATTGGTAAGGGTGTAGATTTTGTAAATACGGGGGTAAGGGGCAAGTGTAGAACAGGTGACGGGTGGGGTGACGTACGATAGGGACGAGCTTTTCCCCGCTCAGTTTCCAGGCGCACCTCACCTTGCATTGCCTTCGTTGATGTGTACCCTTGTGACCTTACCCCTCGCTAACGCTGCCCTCTCTGTCTTCCTTCCCCGACCCATGGATCGTGCTCTCTGGGCACTGAGGGGAGCGTGCGGGAGTCCGCCATTGTGTGCCCGAATCCCCGCAACCAGCTGCCTGCATCCACGCACCACTTATGGACCACAGTCTGTGGCCAAGCACCACTTATGGACCCCAAGTTTTGGGGCCTGGCCCCTCTGCTGGGACCGGCCATTGTGGCTAAAAGATCTTGCTTGCGGACCCGGTGAGGTGGCACCAAGCCCACAGGTGAACCACCCATAGTCGGCCCCTGTGGGCCATAAATAAAAAGATGGATGCGTTGTGTGCCTTTTTATCTTTACAAATAGGCAGCAAGCCACAAGAAAGACAACAACTGGAAGAGACGACGGCCAGCAGAGCGGACCAGAAGATCCAGATCATCAGTGTGTTTTTTTATTATTATGTGATGACTGTGCATGGGATTGGTGCTCTTTGGTGTTTTGGTGCTCTTTATTGGTGCTGGTGCGTCGATGCAGTGAATGCTGTCTCCTCCCCTCCCACAGGATTTTCTTTTTGTTTCCCCCAAAAGAAATCGCAGGTCCTGGGTTGCGTTTTGTAAATAGTCCAAATAGTGCAACTTGTAAATAATGCTCCCCACTGTAAATGTATAGTTTGAAAACCATTCCGCAATTCGGTTAGCTGTGGGCATGAATCTGTTAGGTAGGGTGCAATGCAGCAGTGGGACATACTTATTTGTGTTTTAAAACTGTCACACTCAGGGTCAGGTTAATTGTAGAGGGAATTACACCTACGTGCCACACTAAGTTAAAGTTTTATAGGCCCGGGACGTGGCTGGAGGATGAGGGTGCAGTGTTGCGGATTTGAGAATCCTGTGTTGTAAATATCACCCTCTGTAAATAGTAATGATTCTTGTAAATACCTCCATTTGTGTAAAGGTCAAAGGTCGTCCCCTTAGCTGGTCCATGTACAAGCACGTAGCCAATCATAGAACCTCTCTATAGTTATTTCTTATTCTATGTTAGTTTAAGGCTCTGTTTCCCATTAATTGACCTTGCATTGCACCAAATGACATAAGATAGTTCCCTTTTCAAGTTTCCCCCAAATCATCTCTTCAAAAGTGCCAGTAACATTGGGTGGTTTTCTGCGGCGTTCGCCACCGTTGCATTGGGCTGTTTTCTTCACTCCAAACTCCATTACGCACGCGGTCAACTCGGGGGAGAAGGGCGTGGCCGGTCCATCGTCTTCAGGAGGTGGAGCCAGGAAGCCCTTGCGCCCAACCAGGACTCGGTGGGCACGGCGTGGTAAGGTGTGGCCATGGCTTGGTAGGGCGTGGCTATATAACCCGTGGGGGGGAAGCCCCCACCAGCAGATGACCGAGAGAGCCAGAGGCGTGTCAAGGCAAAAACCAGCTCTGCCGCGTGCAACGAACGATAGACGTGTGCCTGCCGACGCCTTGCTGCCAGCCCGGAGCGTAGCTGTGTGCCGGGTTTCGCCTCGACCCCAAAAAGCGTGGACCGAAGCGCGAGCTTGGAGCCGGACCTCGACGCCTACCATCTGCCGGGACCCTCCTCTGCTGTTCCATATCAGCCCCTCATTCAGCCATTTGTGTACGTGAGTTTGTCTTGTTTGTTCTGTCTGGGGAATAAGTAAGACTGTATAGATAAGCTAGAAATTGCTCTGTGTCCTTCTGCCTCTTCCATTTCCCTGTAAATTACATTTCTTTTCTTCTCTGCATTGGTTGTGTGTAAATAATTAATAAATCCCTGTGTTCTTTCTTTACCCCTTTTGCTTCTTCACATTCGGTCGCTTTAGAGGTTTCCACATTGAACACCTGTGGCACGAATTGGCCAACGTTTAAAATCGGGTTTAGTTTTTGGTAATGGCTCGAACGTCGTGTTGCTAACACCGCTCGGCAATTATAACATCTAAAACCGGGGTTCGAGCGGTACTTGCCTCCCTGTTCTGCGGAGGTACGGATAAAGGTATTCGGGATAAACCCTGGACCCATAACCCTGATCCGTTTCATCCCACGGGAGAGTGTTACAAGTACCAGGAGCGGAGACTGTCAGCTTAACAAGACAAGGGGCTAACCACCTCTTGCTAAGGGGAAGAGCCGTACTCCGTATCCGTAACAATATGTTCGAAGTGTCATAGCAGTTTCTCATCCCTTACATGTCAGCAGAGGTGAGAGTTGTGCTGCCGATCTGACGGCGAGATGTAGAATCATCTTACTATAATTCACCAAATCTCTGTCTATCTGTCTGTCTGTTCCCAGGTCCCTCAAAAACGGCTGAACCGATCGCAACGAAATTTTGGGTGGGTAATCCTGGGACCCCCTGGAGTAAAATAGGCTATATGTTTTTTCCCAATTTTCCAGTTTTTCCAAACACGATGGAATAATATTTACCGATATGAACAGTGATGTGGCTTTTATTGAAATTCTACAAATACTGTTTAGATTTTGATGATTTGCGTGTGATATTTAACGGATGTTTATATAAATCGTTAAAAATAAAAAAAAGCCTTCGATTTCTGATATTTTGCTTTTTCATTTGGGCCTCCAAATTGAAGCCCCGCCAATAGGGCGGGTACGGTTGCTAGTACAGAATAATGTGGAGTTATTACCCTGCGCAAGCAAAGCGAAAAGCGCGGCTAAGGAATTGGTCAGCTTCTTTCTCTATGTCTGTCTGTCTACAAATAACAGTTTATGCACAACTTAATTTCAATGGAATGTTGTATTTTCAACACCAGTCGGAACATGAATCGGAAAACGAACCTGCAGTTTAGCAAAAGTTTCACTCTGAATTCGTCCCGATCCGCATGCGCAGAGAGGAGCGAGATATTTTTTTTTTTCGTTTTTCTACCTGTCTGGCAGTCAAACAAAATTGAAAATCATTCTAAACAGGAAACTCGCTGTTTTTAAGGATGCCACAAAGGACACAAACAACAGGCACAAATAACTCATGTAACGTGTTGAACAAGGTGGTGTAAAAGACGCAACGGTGGTGAACTTCTGGAAAAAAAATTCTACGAACTTTATAATCTTCATTTTATTTTAATTGAATTATATTCTTGTACAATGTAGAACACAAATAGTCTTCTTAGCACTTTAAAAAAAATCCTTCTGTTTTTTCAGTACCGTACCTGGAGAAAATATCACTGCATTTTACGTCATCACGACCAATCAAATTTGTGGCTCGGAGACCCTGCCCATGTTCTTGTTTCTCAAGAAAGCGAAGGGGGCAGTTTGTGAATATGAATCGATGTGTGTATGATGCATCCTTGGCCCACTCCTCCTTACTGGGAGAGTTGTTGTGTTGTCTGTCAGAGGGCAGGTTCAGTTCTGTTGTCATAGCCTTATGGTTTTGCCATTACACTGCGTGGTTTGCCATTGCCTTCCCGGCGATAGTCATGGTAGGACGTTGGAATTTTGCCCGAGTGCCGGTCTATTTGTGTACTCGTAGTGAAAGATACCCTGCCATCTTTAACGTCCACCAACAGCTATTGCTGGCAGACCGGTTCCCAGCTTAACATCCCATATGATATATGGTGAAGTCATTGGTGCAACACCAGGGTGACATGATCATAGTCATGTTGGGGATTGAACCCAGATTAGACAGCTCAAAGGTCCGCATGCCACCACATAACTATGTAAGGTTATCATCCACACGACTGTGATGTTTAATAACTAACTCTGGTGCAATTACCTATATTGTGTTGGCCATGATAACACTGAGGAGGGTAGTGGAAGTAATTTCACAAAAGTTTCTTTGCTTTTCAGTACTTATAACAATGCAATTGCTATATTGTTTTAAATCAACAATGGTGGCGATTACTAGCCATAACATTATTAAGTGACGATAATAACATTTTCATAACAATAACATTTACATAGCTTCACTCTTACTGTGTCACCAGACCCCATTATTTTCTGCTCCATTTACAAAGCAAATATTGTTGTTGTGCAGGAGCCCAGGCAGCTGCAGGATTTAAGATTGTTAATCACATGTATGTTGTGACTACAATAGCCATATTGTTGAATAATCACTGTGGTGTCTTTTTTCTCTCCCTCCTGCTTCTTGCTTTTTGCTTGGAATTTCTGCAGTTCACCTACACACCTATGAACTGGAGTTCATGGTGCGCTACTGTCGTCTCTCAGTCCTGCTTGACCTTGAGTTCCTGCTGGCACAACAGGCCTTGCGTGAGGCCTTCTCCGACAGTGAGCTCGCGGCTGCGCGCCTGAAGCACCAGAGCATGTTGGAGTTCATGCAGGCAAGTTGCCTGAAGTGTCATGGAGTAATATGTTGTGTATAGTGTTCAATATTAACAGAATGACACAATTAACATGACTCAGAGCCCAGTAGGAAGGAGAACACCAATGATGAGGTCTAAGCTGAAATATACTCTGGTAAGGTTTACTATATGGTGTAACACTCGGAGACACATCAGGGAACGGTCTTCCCTTATAGCGGATAAGTGATCTCTGCAAAAATTAACAAGACACAAAGGAGCAGTGTTCAAACCTGCATGTTAAGGCCTCATTCTTGGAATTTTTTTTCTATGATAGAAAATCAAAGTTTTTCTATGAAAGAAAATTTATTATGAGAAAATGAAAGGTCTCGATGAGAAATACCTTTTTATTAAAAAGGAAAAAAACATGTTAAAAGGCCAAACATGATGAAAAAAATTAATAAACGCATGTACTTTAGGCCAAAGATACAAGTGCGTGGTAACGCTTGCTCGAACAATACGCATGCACCTGGACCTTAAAGCCAGAGGTCTAAAGCAAAATTAACGAGAACGGCACTCGGTAAAGAGCATACCTCCGCCAGGCTCAACGGTTTACATTTAGTATACACTGATAGCCTGGATCTGGATCTAGACCTGAACCATAATCTAATCTGCTTGTTCTTGTCACCTCCCCAACTCATCCATCAAGTTTCGTCATAATCCGTCCACAACTTTTTGAAATATTGTGCTATATATGGTACAAGCAGGAGTACCGGCGTTGCGGGGGGGAGGGGGGGAGGGTGGGAGAGAGGAGACAGGAGAGGGAGGGGTGAGGAGAGGAGTGGAAGGGGGAGGGGTGTGAGAGGTGAGGGGAGAGGGGGGGGGGGGAAGGTATACTCGAAATACATATTTTGTGGGGGGAGGGGGTGGCTTTGAGAGGCCCCTCCTTTTTGGGGGAGTAGGATGAGAAGGAGAAAAAAATGACCCTTGCAAAGAGTGCTTTAACCTCAGTGTTGCCCAGGTAAAAAAAGGAAATTGTAATACCCTCTGCCACCATCACCAGGTGGTGCTACTTGGTTCACATTTACATAGAGAATTTATGCTCCTCTCCCGGTCCCCCATTCCCCCACATGAGGCCGCTGCCACATACCCTATGTTACCCCCCAGACAAATTTGTATTTTTTTTTTTTTTTTTTTTTGTATACTGAATCGAGGCTCGTGAAAGAGCTAACATTTATTTCACAAACAAATCAACCAGACAAAGAAAATATACAAAAAGAGGGAGCGGAAGACAAGATGGGGAGAGAAGGGGAAGCACACAACCACAACATTTGAGAGCAGGGAGAAGTGTGGGAGGGAGAGGGCTTGGGGGCAGGAGGCGTGGGAAGGGGAGGGGGGGGGGGGGGGGAGAGAGGTATAAAACACAAGGGGACCGAAATTAGCGGGGGTAGAAAAGATCAAGGTTTTGGATGGGGGAGGATAAGAGATGGTGGTGAACAGCTGTTTTAAAGACCTGGAGGGTGGAGTGGGATTGAAGAGAGTGAGGGAGTTTGTTCCAGAGACGGGAGAAAAGAGGAATGAAGGAGTGAAGGTGAGCAGAGAGTCTTGATTTTGGCAGTTTAACCATAAGAGGGTTGCAGGCAGATCTTGTGCGACCTGTAGGAATATTTGGGGGACATAGCCCAGAGAGGGCTGGGGGGGCAAGGCCAGAGAGGAGTCGGTAGAAGACGGAAAGACCACCAACCTGCCTGCGGTGAGTGAGTGAAAGGCCCTTGGAGGAAGTGTGAGTGAAAGGCCCTTTGTATTTGTACCCAGAGTAAAGTATAAAAGTGTTTATAGCTGGAGTACCTGGCGTTGCTCATGCGAAAAATAAATAATAACACATTTGAAATGAGGGCAAATATAATGGAAAAGCAATTACATCCAATTCACAATCCATCACAAATGTCAAATCATCATTTTACCTTTTTGTTGAATATATGCTGTTGAATGTGCTGTTCATCACGTTTCTGAGTTAAGTATGATGATGTCAGGAAGAAGAAGAAGCTGTACAACCAACTTCGTACACTTCCAGAATTGTTTGATTTATTTGTGTTCAAATGTTTGCGAATTGTTTTGTATTTATTTATGTGAATGTGTATTTACAAATGTGTATTTACACATTCCATGTGTACTTGTATATAATTATAACTGTCATAAATCAAAAAGGATTCGGCACTATAGAGAGATTATTAATTTTTTATCCCAAAAGGACGAACTTTTTTTTTTTTTGGCCGAAAACACTCCCAGGCACTCACTGATGAACCTCTGAAAGTTTGACAAAGATCCGTTCAGCCATCTCTGAGAAAAATGGTGACACACACAGACAGACAGACAGATAAACCAACGTCTCTCTTATATAGTAGATTTGTCCCCATCTCTCAAAGGTGAAGAATCACTTCAGATTTCAAAAAACTTCTCATATCCAATTCCAGATCTTCCCCAAAATCTAAACGATTCGTCCTTGTGACACATCCAGCCTGTCCACCAAATTTCAACTGAATCCGTCCATAACGTTTAGCGATATCCCACTCACAGACCGACAGACAGACAGACATAACCTCCGATTAGCTGACAAACACCTTCGGTGGCGGAGGTCGTGATCTTGCTAGCCATGCTTTAGGCATCACCAACAAAACAACAATAAGCTTTAAAATAAAAAATATATAAAATTTAGGCCTCTATATATAATGTTCGACGCCACATTGCATGATGGTTCATTTTTAGAAAAATATTGCTTGATGTCAAATTAGATTTACCAGGCAGTAGAGAAGAGAAGCAGAAGCGAGAAATCCTCAAGCATCCATAACAGACCAAGTCATGCAATGCGGGTGAAGGTAAGGTACGTAGAGACAAGTTTCATGGTAAAGTGTGTTGCTAAATACAACGGTGTCTCGCAAGATGATGCAATTACTATAGTTTGGCACACAATTCATGAAGGCAAAATACCACACAGGTCAGAATCAAATCCAATAAAAAGTGCAATCTGATTCTGTGCCAGATGAGGGTGCACTCCATTCTTCATGTGAAAATGGTTAAGCTGGCTGTCTCATCTTTAGCCTATGGGAATTGAAGACCCGATGTCGATTTTTGCAAAAAGAAGATGTTGACCATTTTCCAAATTCCATGTGTGAGTTCAGAATCTGATTAACCATCAATTGCCTCATGGAATACTGTTCCTGGTCTATACCCACCTATTTGCATTTGCATGCGACTCCACCAATAGTTAGTATGTAACTGGAGATGGTATCGCGAACATCATGCACCATCATCCATTGCACCTCAGCATGTGGGTTTGTATGCGACAGTAAACGTCATGTGACATGTTGCTTCAGCAAGCAGAAGAGCTGTGGCGTGAGAGAAGATGGATCATGACGGTGTTGCAGCATGGACGCTTTAAACAGGCTGGCGCTGGACTTCCACTCCGAATGCTTCTTGCAGCTCCATGCGCTTCACTGCAGCCCGATCCAATGCTGTCCAGCTCTTCGCATACGGACTTCCTTGCATCCTCATTGCTTTCTCCCGATCTCCTACACCGGAACACTTTCAACGGTGAAATCTCAATCTACACGTCATGTCAATGCGTTTTGATACAAATAATGTCGATTTCTACTTTGATAATCGATTTTCATATGTTGATGACTTCCTTTCCAACTTTTTTTGTTTTGTATCAAACATTATCAAATTGTCTTGTTATATTTAGCCCGTCCCCTGCACAGCAAGAGACGGGGTTTTGCAATCACCTCCGTGTCTGTCTGTCTGTGTGTCTGTCTGTCCTGGCTGTAACTTTTTTTTACCATTTGAGTTTTGTCATCAAATTTTCACCAAGGCTTTATTATGATGATACGGAGGAGGCAAACTAATAATTTTTTCAAAAGGTCAGGTCAAAAGGTCAAAGGTCAGCATCACATAAAATACATTTTCATGCAATTGATCTAAAATTTAAATTTCCCATTTGAATTTTGTCATAAAATTTTCAACAAAGTTTTATTATGATAATATGGAGAAGGCAAATTCATAATTTTGTCAAAAGGTCAAAGGTCAGGGTCACCTAAAATCAATTCTCATGCAATTGATCTGAAATTTAAGTTTGCCATTTGAATTTTGTCATAAAATTTTCAACAAAGTTTTATTATGATAATATGGAGAAGGCAAATTAATAATTTGGTCAAAAGGTCAGCGTCATACAAAATCGTCAATTTTCAGGTGATTGGCCTGAAATTTTAATAATTTGCATATTGGGTCACTGAATTGGTTCACCAAACAAAAGCTACAAGCCGATTGTTTGTTTTTTTTAGATCAGAAGGTCAAAGGTAAAGGTTGCATAAAATCGTTAATTTTTGTCCAATTGACCTGAAATTTTAGGAATTTGCATATTGGGCCAAGAATTGGTTCACCAATCAAAAGCTAGAATCAGATTGTTTTTTTTAGATCTAAAACTCAGCGGTCTAGGCTGCATAGAATCATCAATTTTCATACTGTATTTTTTTAAACTGTTTTTGTTATTTTGAGAATACGGAAGAAGACTTCTGAATACAAACGGACGCGGACGGGCTTTGCATTTTCAGATGCTTTATAGCTTCTTTTTTCTTGCTTTTATTTTCAGAAGAAGCGCATGCAATTTTCTCATGCAGTTAGATTCTACCCAATGGCGCATGGATTTCTGGCTATAACAATGTCTGTAACTCTTTAATGGCTAATTCCATTTCCTCAAAAAAATTCAACCAATGAAATCATATTTAGGGCTGAAACGCCATTGATTTTAGCCTTGCATGGAAATTGGTTTCTATTCCATTTATACATCAATCTTTTTTCACTCATAAATAATTACCTGTTGATATCTAGTCATACTGCACTTCTGCCCTCAGATCAGCAAGGAACATCTGATGAAGAGGGCCTATCAGAAGTATTCCTACCAGCAGACAGTGACTATGAATCCAGCTGTGCTCAAAGCCCAAGAGAACTGGACCTCATTTGCATGCAAACAGCTGGAAGTGCGAGCAGCAGTTGCCGAGAGAAGATCACAGATGGCCTGCAGGACCCGTCGGTTCCTGATGTGCTTTGTGTAGCTTCTCATGATGCTTCTTTTGGCCAATCGCCACATCACTGTCGCACTGGGTGGTCAGGAGAATGCTCTTCGAGCCCTGGAGAGAATGTTCGTCCTTTGGAGCAACTCCTTTCAGAACTGCGGCTAGCTGAGCTTGAGAGATCATACCACAAGAGTTTGAGACCGACTTCCGAAACTGAGCAAAATACGCAGGACCAGCAAAGGCCTGCTCTTCACCATGCAGGCAAAGAATCTATCGAATGCAACAGGAGTGAGGGAAGAAGAGGAGCCACTATTGAGAAAAAAAATCCCAGAAAAGACTCAGATTTGTATGAGGCTGTGCATCAGGACCTGGCTAGCACAGGTGGATGCTCAGACACGTGGTACATTAGTGTGCAAGTTGCAGGGTGTGGACAAGACAGTGATGGGACCACAGTGCAGGTAAATCATTATTTGCAATGCAATTATCTAATTTACATAATATGTTTATTCATTACTCTAAATTTTGCTAACATTTTTTTGGTGTACCTACACAATTATATTATTGTGCTTTCTTAATTGCAAGTACATTGTACTTATTTTACAACTTTTCATACTCTAATATAATATTTTATCACAGGATAATTTAATAAGTAAATTGATGCTTGTTATACCACTTGCCTCGTCTGTTGTGTCCCCATATTGGAATCCCATACAGTGTTAATGGCTATTCTCTTATTGTCCTAATGTCACAGAATTATGTATGAGCGTCTTCATGATTTTGAGACATTGTAAAAAAATATATATATATATATATAATATCCACCAGTGTAATATGAATCGATTCATTTATTATTGATCATTGTCTCTATTTCTTTTCATCAATTCTTTCCCGGTCAGGTGGAGGTGAGCAGTGTAATTACTTGTCAGGAGCTGGTAGCTCAAGTCCTTGCAAAAATCAGACCGGCTTACTCCTACGATGGCCATTTCCCCGTTGCCCTGGGCATAGTTGCTGTCTTGGGTGCAGAAGAACGCTGGCTTCCTGATGATGCTCAACCTGCCGCTTTACCTGGCCCATGGAAACGAGCAGCTCTGAAGTTACAGCCACGTGTGATTGGCTCACATCGGTCGTGTTTGGAGGAAGTGGCCACCAAGGTGTGAGTTCTCTCGCCTTCCCTATTTCTCCTCTATGACTCTTCATTCTATTCCCCATTCCGCAGCAATTGGATTTTTCTCAATCTCATCCAAAGCTAACCCTCGCTTTGGAAAGCCCCAGTGGATTTCCGGAGAAGAATGGGACAGGGGGTCGGACCCGGGCTGGCTAGGGAATAGGGAAAGGAGGCAGGCAAGCGGAAACCAAGTAACAGGTGTTCAGCATGAACAGCAGATCCCACGCTGCCGCTCGGCTCCATTCCCATGAGCAGTGGCAATGCCGAGCCAGACTATTCCAAGCTAAGCTACCCCCACTGGACTCGACGCTAAGCCTTATGTTCCACCCTTTTCCTAATGAGCAGCCACTTCCTCCACCATGAACTTTCAGTATACTTCCAGCTTCTTTAATCCAGACACAAGGAGACTGATCACAAAATGTATCACCAACACCGCAGACCAAGCAATTTGTCACCTTCCATCAACCACTGCTCTTGGGCCCCTGCTCGCAGTGCTATGCAAGGAAGGCCTCAATTGTTTATGGGTTTATATCTTTTTTTAAACCCTGCAGCAGGTAGTGCTCTTGTTGGTAAATTGTCTTAGGCATGAACAACCCCTTTGTAATCGTTTGTCTGTAATTTCTTCCCTTTCTTTACCCTAAATTGATATGAAATATCGATGTCAAGTATATGCTCTATTATCTTGCGTGAACTGTCATATGTAATCCAAAGACAAAGGCTTTCTCCAGCAGGTTTTACCGTCTTTATATTTGTTCAACTTTACCTTTGCAAAGCTCTCACAAGCAGTGAGTATTTACCTAGTTGGAGGAGTTTTATTCAGGTAGTGAAAACAAAAGGATTTGTTTGCAAAAACAGACGATGGGTTTTTTGTTTTTCATCTGCAAAATGCCAAGCGAGGAACTTGTCATGTCGTTAATTGACTTTGGAAGGAATTTGTGTTACCAAAGGCATTGTGACATCAGCAGACAATTGATTAATTGATATTACCTGTTTACTTTGTTTGCTATAATGATAACCCAGGCCTTTCTAACAGCATGGATGTGTCTATATATATATATTTCATCCTGCACTTTGACTCGAGCATCCTGGAATGAGATCGTGCGTATGCATCCCGATAGCCCACCACAAACTGCAGTTGAATCTGTACAAACTATAACTATGGTCTTAGCGGTTTGAAAAGGACCAAAAGGTTGCACCAAAACGATGAATGTATCATTCATGCTTTCCACTGTCGTGGCTGCCGATTGTGGGCAGACTAAACAGGTGGAAGCTCCTTGGAAGAGCCCATGCCTAGGATGTTGGTCGAAGTTAGGCCTGCTTTGAAGCATCATTCTATTTATGCTGTGAAAACACTGTTGTTTTGTAGACTTGTGCAGTTTTATTGTACATATGGAATTTCGGAGTATTTTTGAGGTGTACCTGAAAGAATTGATTGAAGCGGCGTCAAATCGAATGTGAAATCAATGCAATGTGCTGCACGTAAAGGCAGACATGCACAGAATGTGTATTTTAAGCTGCGCGACCGGCCAGCGT
Source organism: Myxine glutinosa (assembly GCF_964187855.1). Lineage (NCBI taxonomy): Eukaryota > Metazoa > Chordata > Myxini > Myxiniformes > Myxinidae > Myxine > Myxine glutinosa. Next base: position 91,999,246 of record NC_136270.1, read on the forward strand.
TTGATTTAATTACGTTTGCAGTGTATTTATTGGTCAACATGTTTATTGTGACACACTCTCTGTAATCCTCGAAAAATTTCAGGAATGTTTGGAGCTAAAAACGACCACCCAGGCCATACCTCAGCACTACATACCTTTGCTTTGTCCCCGTTTGGGCACCTTCGAGAATCCTTAAGAGATTTCATGAAGAGCATCGACATTGGTAGTAAAAGTGACTCCACGCACAGGAGGATGGCGGATTGTAAATGCTCTTCCCTTTGGCTGTGTAAACTACACGTGTTGAATGACCAATCATGTCTCTCCATGCTAGTCTACCTTGGCCAATCGTTTTTCAGGTTCAGCATTTTGTGATCCTTCCTCTTACTGAACATGCTACTGTTAGCAGGTTTGAGAAGATGCTCCGTCTTTATTTCCTGCAATGTAATGGCTTGAAGTGTTGATCTAAATGGAATACTTTTGTTTGTGATATTACACGTTTTGTGTTTTGTTTGTTTTCTTTCGGATGCACAAGTAAAAACTACCAACACGTGTGTTCCATGCGTTCTGGATCATCAAGGTCAGTTCTCTTAGTTCCTTCGTCCAATTCGGGTCCTTTATGTGTTTGACTCTTCTCCTATTTTATGAGCATGGACTGAAGTGTGCAAGCCAAGGAATGGCAACTTCTTTTATATTCCTATTGGTTTAATACCATGTTTGGTATAGTCATTCCAGTAATGCTAGTGTTAAGTTTTCTACAATTTTCCATTTTGATTAGGATCACATGTTCTACTGAGGACTTGCTGTTTTGAAGTTATATACGTGTTCAAATGAGGTTACCACTAAGAATACAGGGGATCTATTTCCCATATGAAGGATAACCCTTCTCTTGAAAATAATGAACCAACACAAGCTACCCATAAAGCTACCCATAAAGGAAATTTGTAATTTTGGTGCAGTACCAGTTTAAACTCCTACAAAAGGTACCAAGGGATCTTTAATGTTCACCTGCCATGCTCTTCGAAGCAGTTTTAGTCGAACCGGATTTTGCCACAAATGTAACAAGAAAAAGAGCAATCGGAGATTGCAAACCCTCGCCAGGATGTGTTTGCAGTGGATTTTAAGGCTTTTGTGTTAAAACAAATATGGCGGCCGAACCACGTGATCGATGATGTCATCATTTTTTTTTTTCTAAACTAATTTATTCCTAGATTATGCTCAAGAAATTTCATCTTGATCGGATGAAGTTTTGTACTTGTCGAATTATGACGTCATAATGGAGTCACCTATGACATCATTAACATATTTTATTCCCCATGGAGTTCTTTACAATGAACCATGTCTCAATTTTTTCTACTGGAGAAATACCCGTGCTACGCACGGGTGGGAGGCCAGAAGCAAACAGGCAATGCAGATACGGTGAATGCTAAAGCACGAAACCAATAAATTCCACATTCCTGCAGCACCTTCAGTCGCACGTCAGACATGGACAGCAAGTTCGTGAAGGACTTCCATGAAAAACGTACATGTTCGCAAACAAACGGGTACGTCCACGTGGAGAAACATCGATTGTGGGTCCGCAGCGAATCTGCATATGGCGATGGCAAAATATCAGAAATTGAAGGCTTTTCTTATTTTAAACGATTCATATAAACATCCGTTGAATCATATCAGTTATCACACGCAAATCGTCAAAATCTAAACAGTATCTTTAGAATTTCAATAAAAGCCACATCACTGTTCATATCGGTAAATATTATTCCATCGTGTTTCAAATCGTGATCGATACACTATGATATTGATGATCGTGAATCGTGATCGATAATAGTGTTCACAATCGCTATGTCGTATGTACTCCCGATACGTGTACCAAATTCCCGAAACGTGTAACTGTACCAAATCAACAGTTAAAAGGATTTTGAGCCGATAGGTGTTACGGCCTTGACAAGATCGATGGAGACAGCGATTTGTTAGATCTGATCCTCCTTCATGCCGAAGTGCAGATCCTCCTTCTTGCCACATCCGATCTATGCAGCTGTGCAGCGATCGGTGCAGTCGTTTGTGCGGCACACAGTGCAGCCGTTTGTGCGGCACACAGTGCAGCGATCGGTGTAGTCATGTGTGCGGCACACGGTGCAGCGACCGGTGCAGCCGTTTGTGCGGCACACGGTGCAGCCGTTTGTGCGGCACACAGTGCAGCGATCGGTGCAGCCGTTTGTGCAGCACACGGTGCAGCGATCGGTACAGTCATTTGTGTGGCACACGGTGCAGCGATCGGTGCAGCCGTTTGTGCGGCACACAGTGCAGCCATCGGTGCAAACGTTGACTCCCACACTGCCACATCCTGCTGATACTTGCTCCCGCATGACGTTATCTTCCCGGGTGCCGCACAAACGGCTGCACCCATCGAGATTTAACGGATGTTTATACAAATCGTTTAAAAGAAAAAAAAAGCCTTCAATTTCCGATATTTAGCCTTTTCATTTGGGCCTCCCAATTGAAGCCCCGCCCATAGGGCGGGTACCGTTGCTCGACGTAAGAAGATGTCACAATGAACGTCATGCAAACGAGAATGTTATGCGGGAGTCCAAACCTGAGAATGCTGAAGACTAAAGCTGAAATTGGGAAAACTAAATAGCCTATTTTACTCCTGGGGATCCCAGGATTATCCACCCAAAATATCTTTGCGATTGGTTCAGCAGTTTTTACGGTACCTTCGAACAGACAGACAGACATTTGGTGAATTATAGTAAGATTCAGCACTTTCGGATATTATAGAGGTGTAAAGTTTTTTGGTTTTTCCAAGATGGCGGCCGAACCACGTGACCGATGACGTCATCTGTTTTTTTCTCCTCCAGTTTATGCCGCCATGGCGCTCAAGAAATTGCATCTTGATTGGATGAAGTTTTGTACTTGTCGAATTATCAAATTATGACGTCATAATGGAGGCCTTGGGCCGAGAGTTAAAAATTGGGCACAGTCTATTCCAGGGCAAGACAAATATGTGTGTAAAGTTTGGCCATTCTGCGTGCAACGGTGTAGATGTAGTGCTGCGCACAGACAGACAAACGGACAGATGAAAAATCGGTCAGAGACCGAGGACTTGCCAGAATGTACTTTTTTATCAGCCATTTTGGACAAATATGGCGGCCGAACCACGTGACCGATGACGTCATCATTATTTGTTTTCTAAACTAATTTATTTCTTGATGATGCTCAAGAAATTTCATCTTGATCGGATGAAGTTTTGTACTTGTCAAATGTTTACGTCATAATGGAGGCACCTATGACATCGTCATTAAAATATTTTATTCCCCATGGAGAGTTCTTTACAATGAGCCATGTCTCAATTTTTTATATTCAGCACTTTTGGAGATAGAGGTGCAAAGTTTTTCGATTTGTCCAAGATGGCGGCCGAACCACGTGACCGATGACGTCATCATTATTATTTTCCCCACCACTTTATGACGTCATGTCGCTCTAGAAATTGCATCTTGATTGGATGAAGTTTTGTACTTGTCGAATTATCAAATTATGACGTCATAATGGAGGCCTTGGGCTGAGAGAGTTAAAAATTGGACACAGTCTATTCCAGGGCAAGACAAATATGTGTGCAAAGGTTGGCGATTGTACGTGCAATGGTGTAGACATAGTGCTGTGCACAGACAAACAGACAGACAAACCAACCGATGAACATACTTGCCGGAATCTTTTCCGGCAAGTAACAAACCAACCGATGAACATACTTGCCGGAATCTTTTCCGGCAGGTAACAAACAGACAAACCAACCGATCAACATACTTGCCGGAATATTTTCCGGCAAGTAACAAACCAATCAACATACTTGCCGGAATCTTTTCCGGCAAGTAACAAACAGACAAACCAACCGATCAAGATACTTGCCGGAATATTTTCCGGTAAGTAACAAACCAATCAACATATTTGCTGGAATCTTTTCCGGCAAGTAACAAACCAATCAACATACTTGCCGGAATCTTTTCCGGCAAGTAACAAACCAATCAACATACTTGCCGGAATCTTTTCCGGCAAGTAACAAACCAATCAACATACTTGCTGGAATATTTTCCGGCAAGTAACAAACCAATCAACATACTTGCCGGAATCTTTTCCGGCAAGTATCAAACGGACTCAAATGCAATACCCTCTCCTCTGGCGAAGGTAATTATGGACCAGAATAGCCTGGTGTTGGCTTAGTGGTTAGGGTGCCGGCTTGGGATCCTGGGTTCGAATCCCGGTCGATGGCTGAATTAACGCCAGGGGGGTTGACTCAGGCTGTCATCTTTCTGAGGTCGGCAAATTGAGTACTAGTTCACTGGTAATTCCCTGTGTGTCACAAAAGGCGACTAACAGGGTTGGCGGCAGGAAGGGCATCTGGCCATCAAACGTTGCTTCAAAAAGGGGACCACGGTGCCCAAAAAAGGCCAACCCCTGCTCTGTGGGGAAAAATGGCCTCTAAAGGTGGTAATAATTGACCGGAGGTGAACTTGCGAATCATAAGTTATTATGCTGGCTAAAAATACCAAGAAGGAAAAAAAAATCACTTGGTGAAATTTACATTTACATACTGTTGCGGATCCCGGGTTCGTCGATGTACTAAGGGGGGTTTATGCCCCGCTCCCCATCAAACTCCGGGTCCATTGAGGCAGCCATCCATGACGACTAAACTCGTGATTGACGGATTGCTAAGCAATTCCGATCGCCAATCTCCCAGCCACGCGCCAAAGAGTTTACTGGTCAAATATTCCCAAATACCTTCAAGACACGCAACCGGAGAAACCGGGGATCGAAGCCTCGCTTTCACACACCTTATTCAATTGCGTTCCGAGCGGATTTGCACGGTGTGGAAAGCGGCGTTACCTTACGTGATTTACGGACCCTATTCAAACAGCCAAATTCGTTCTCGGATGATGCTAGGCCAATGGCGAAAACATGCACCCGAACAGGTTGGAATGTATCAACAAAATGCACAGCCTTTTATTTTGAAGGCATAGAGAATAGACAAAAGATACAGCTTATCAAGTCTTACCTGCTATAAACCCCACTGGCGCCTTCACACTCACACTCACTCAGGGAATAACACTCTGGTTATTGGCATACCGATATACGTGTTGGGATTGCCTTGCAATTGGCCACGTGGTCTGGTGTGCGCATTTCGGTCCTCACGTGCAGCCTGGACGAGGTCAGGTCCGAAGGACGAACCGCCGCCTCGAAGTCGGCATGGACGAACTTCAGTGCAGGTGGACGAGCTTTGGCTCAGGTGAGTCGTGGAAGAAGCCAACGCTTGCAGGTCAGCTGGATGGCGCAAAATATGGGCGAAGCACAAAGCAAGAGAGGAGTGTTGGCGAAGGACAAAGGCACAAGAATCTTGTCGGCGAGGCGAAAGGCAAGTCAGGTCGTCGACAAAGCGAAAATCAAGAGGAGTGTCCTCGGCTCTGCAAAATCCAAGAGGGCTGGCGAAGCACAAATCAGGAGAGAGCGGTCTCAGCGGCAAGGCGAAATGCAAGAGGCCCTCTTGGTCGATGGGCGGGGGTATATTCCTGACCCCAATAACTCCCTGAATGTTCCACAGCCTCCCATTGGCTGAGGTTTTCCACATGCTGGCCTTCAATCCTTCCTCCTCCTTGGAAGGTTTTAGCCCTCCCCCTCCTTCCTCCTTTCATTCAGGGCTCCGTATTTGGCCACGCCTTCCTGCACATCCAAATGGCTTCCTTTAACATCACAAAGGTTTGACATCCTGACTACTCAACGCATATCTGGTCTCTATTACTACACAATGGGCAAGGGCTAATCTTTACATAAGAAATAACTAACTACATGTTGTCGTGCAATTAACTATAGGGGGTTTGCCTTTATGGCAAAACCGCAACAATACGTTAACTTCTTGTACAAGGCTGAAATGGAGAATGAAGAAGTGGCCTTGAATGCTAGTCTCGATCTGCATCGGCGGACACGTAGAACGATGAATGGAATCAATAGTACGTCGATTGAGGTACGTGAAACCACTGTGCAAACAAAAGCTGAGGTTTTGGGAGTTACCCTTCATTGAGATAAAGAGGGGTTTATTGGGTCTTTGCCTCTTTTGCTCCTACAAAGTGTTAACGGTCAAAACGTCAGTTTCTCCTTGCTTCCTATGGCGGTTAGCATACCTGTATCAATGTGCTGTTGATTTCATCCAAGGCTAGAAATGGGCCTTCTACACATGTGAAATGAAATTTAAAGAAACAACGAACAAATTTCCTTATTTCCAAAACCATGTCTTTTTTTTTTTTTTTTTTTTTGGTATACAACATCGAGGCTCGTGCAAGAGTTAACATTCATCACAAAAAGACAAACTGACACATAAAACATATGATATAGGGAGCGGGAGAACAAGATGGAGAGCAGGGACATCGGGCAATCTGTGGGAGGGAGAGGGATTGGGGGGAGGAGGCGTGCGGGAGGGGGAGTGGGAGTGGTGAAAAAAAACAAAAAAAAAAACACATGGACACTGCTAGGACTTCCAGGAAAGAAGTCGGGATTTCAATAAAGTGGGTCTGGGGTGAAATCAACGGGGGTAGAAAAGATCAAGGCTTTGGATGGGGGAAGATAAGAGATGGTGGTGAACAGCTGTTTTAAAGTCTTGGAGGGAGGAGTGGGATTGAAGGGAGTGTGGGAGTTTGTTCCAGAGGCGGGAGAAAAGAAGAATGAAGGAGTGAACGTGAGCAGAGAGTCTTGATTTTGGTAGTTTAACCATAAGAGGGTTGCTGGCAGATCTTGTGTGACCTGTAGGAATATTTGGGGGACAGAGCAAATCTAATACAGGTCTAATACCAATGTAGGTAACACAATATCACAAAACTCCGATTCCATCGGAATCGTCTATTTTTGGATACTTTTATATCCCATTCTCTTACTGCACTCATGTATGTAATAACTTGTCCTTCCATATCACATGTGGACAAGGGTTTTAGGAGACATCCATGTGCTTTGCAAGTGAAAGATAGAAATGGAGGCAATGGAAGAAAATTCAACGCAGGACTGGAGTTTCAATGTGGGGTCATCATTTTGAGGGTAGTCTTCATATCGCTACAACAAACAGCTTAGAGCATACAACTTCCTGGAGAATATTTAGCCTTACCTGAACTATTCCTATTGTTTTTTATCATTGTAACCGGGTGGTAAAAAAAACGTTAATTCGCACCGGAAGATAGCGATGGTTAGTGTTTGCCACGCCCTTTAGGAGCGGAATCGATGTCGGCTGAGTGGGGGCGTGGCGATGCAGGCTGGGAAGACGACGGCCATGATTTTGTGTGTCCGAGTTTACCGGGCAACATCATCATTTATTTACTATAAATAGGGGGAAGCTTATACCTGTTGCAGGGTTTGTTTGTGCAATTAGTGCCCCCAATTTTTAACAATAGCACAACGTTTCTTTTAAACTCCAAGGAGTACGAAACCACCATTTTCTTCTTCTTCCTTTTTTTCTGCCAATGTCCGAGCTTTATCTCTTTCGGAATGCAATTTTCCATCAACAATGAGAATATAAGTACGTGGGATTGATTGTTTTTTACCTTGACCTAATTTTAAGGTCATGCCCTAATTATAGACATTTTTACATTTTTCACCATAACTTACTAAGGTTTAGCTGATCGGATCTAAATTCCCCTCTCTAGATAAGATAGAGAAAAGTGCATTTATGCTTAATTTACATTATACCCCTGTGGACTAAAGGTCAAGTTCAAATGGCGATCTAAAAAAAAAAGTATGCATTTTTTGTCATCACTCAATTTAGCCAATGCGGAATCTCAAATAGCGCTTGGCCTTCCAAGATGTTCTTGCATCATAATAGTGTACCTGCACTGAAGTTGTCCACCTCATATCTGATACGTTTTGTGTCCTTGGGATGTTTTCGGATTCTGACCGAATTAACAAAAACACCTTTTTGATCATAACTTGAATAATTTTTCTCCGATTTTCACGAGTTTTATGGATATATTGGAGACGGGGACACATATTGTTAATGTACACCCTACTCCTAAATGTTGAAGATCTTTCAAAAGGATGATCGAAACAAATGTGGCTATCATTGGATCGTGGGGGAGGTTTACCCTTGGCAATCTCTTTACAATTTTCCATTTTTTGTGGACAAATAAATAAATTTCCATTCAAAGAAACGATTTTGGGGTTTAGAATTATTAAGATAAAGTTGAATATGGGATGTTCTGAAATTAACATAATTTACGGCAATCTTTTAAATTATAATATTATGGTTTAGGAATGTCTGATACTGTACAACAAATAAGTAGAATTCTTAAGAAAAGACGGTGTGTGTGTGTGTGTGTGTGTGTGTGTGTGTGTGTGTGTGTGTGTGTGTGTGTGTGTGTGTGTGTGTGTGTGTGTGTGTGTGTGTGTGTGTGTGTGTGTGTGTGTGTAAAAGTTCATGTGGTGCGTTTCCATCAAACCTAAATGCTGTCTTTGGTAAGAAACACTCGGAGGTTTTCCATTGCCAATTCTACCAGGATATTTGTAGGACATGTGCACTGTAGGATTTTCTTGAGTCACAGTAAACGTATTTAACATGGACATAGAGCAGGTAATAAACAGGAAAGCTCGTTCAACATCCATTTCAAAAGGATGACGATGCACATATGTGTGACTATGATTGAGTGCATGTCAGTGAGTATAAAACCCTAATAAAAACGTACACAGAATCATTATTTAGGGCATCACCTAGTATAACAGCACCCCCATCGTCTCGGCTGGTTCGGCGCCACTATCAGCTTTCTGCGGCCACTCAGCCGTCATCGACCAGCCCGGTTCGGATTTAATCCACGACACCCACTGGCACCATCAGGCTCCATTTGGCACGAGTGTTGTTCGCAGTGCTCGAGATTGAAGGAGAAAGATGGCACAAACCAGGAGATAATGGACATTGTAGAGCATTTAATCAAAGCAAGCGCAGCGGAGGTGATGGCGAGGACAACACAATGATATAGTATGTATTAATAGGAAACAACAAGGCAGTGGCATGGATATCTGGAAGTAGAAAGAAAGAATGAAAATTAAGTACAAAGAAAGAATCATCCCAATGTTTTCTTTGTCGCGCTCGCTATTATTGCTGCTCTTGGTTCCTCTATCGCTTCAACATTGTCCAACTTGACTGGTGTCAGTAGGTCTGGGTTTCCTCGTGGAAACATCGACTCTTTTATACCAACAACATTGTCTATTCGATTTGACTGAAATTCACAACTGTGTTCTGCAACATCTTCTGGGTCTCCGAAACATCAGTTTGCAAATTTATGCAAATGGCGTCTCCTGTCATGGAGCCGACGAGCTGGGAGCGACAATTCACATTTATTGCCAAATCTGATGCAATTTAAATGTTATAATGGTGGCGAGGTGCTCCATGTGGAACTGTTTGTTGCATATATCTATCAAGATTACCATTATCATTTTCATTATGTGCTATTATTGTTATTATCATTATGTGCTATTATCATCATATATCATTATCATGATTATTATCATTATTACCATTATCATTTTCATTATATAACATTATCATGATTATTATCATTATTACCATTATCATTTTCATTATGTAACATTATCATGATTATAATCATTATTACCATTATCATTTTCAATCTATAACATTATCATGATTATTATCATTATTACTATTATCATTTTCATTATGTAACATTATCATGATTATTATCATTATCATTTTCATTATGTAACATTACCATGATTATAATCATTATTACCATTATCATTTTCATCATATATCATTATCATGATTATAATCATTGTTGCCATTATCATTTTCATTATGTAACATTATCATGATTATAATCATTATTACCATTATCATTTTCATTCTATAACATTATCATGATTATTATCATTATTACCATTATCATTTTCATTATGTAACATTATCATGATTATTATCATTATTACCATTATCATTTTCATTATGTAACATTACCATGATTATAATCATTATTACCATTATCATTTTCATCATATATCATTATCATGATTATAATCATTATTACCATTATCATTTTCATTATATAACATTATCATGATTATTATCATTATTACCATTATCATTTTCATTATGTAACATTATCATGATTATAATCATTATTACCATTATCATTTTCATTCTATAACATTATCATGATTATTATCATTATTACCATTATCATTTTCATTATGTAACATTATCATGATTATTACCATTATCATTTTCATTATGTAACATTACCATGATTATAATCATTATTACAATTATCATTTTCATTATGTAACATTACCATGATTATAATCATTATTACCATTATCATTTTCATCATGTAACATTACCATGATTATAATCATTATTACCATTATCATTTTCATCATGTAACATTACCATGATTATAATCATTATTACCATTATCATTTTCATCATGTAACATTACCATGATTATAATTATTACCATTATCATTTTCATTCTATAACATTATCATGATTATTATCATTATTACCATTATCATTTTCATCATGTAACATTACCATGATTATAATCATTATTACCATTATCATTTTCATCATATATCATTATCATGATTATAATCATTATTACCATTATCATTTTCATTCTATAACATTATCATGATTATTATCATTATTACCACTATCATTTTCATTATGTAACATTATCATGATTATAATCATTATTACCATTATCATTTTCATTATGTAACATTACCATGATTATAATCATTATTACCATTATCATTTTCATCATGTAACATTACCATGATTATAATCATTATTACCATTATCATTTTCATTCTATAACATTATCATGATTATTATCATTATTACCATTATAATTTTCATTATGTAACATTATCATGATTATAATCATTATTACCATTATCATTTTCATCATATATCATTATCATGATTATAATCATTATTACCATTATCATTTTCATTATGTAACATTACCATGATTATAATCATTATTACCATTATCATTTTCATCATGTAACAGTACCATGATTATAATCATTATTACCATTATCTTTGGGCTTCCTGAAAAGCACTATATAAAATAAATGCATTATTATTATTATTATTATTATCATTTTCATCATGTAACATTACCATGATTATAATCATTATTACCATTATCATTTTCATTCTATAACATTATCATGATTATTATCATTATTACCATTATCATTTTCAGTATGCAACATTATCATGATTATAATCATTATTACCATTATCATTTTCATCATATATTATCATGATTATAATCATTATTACCATTATCATTTTCATTATGTAACATTACCATGATTATAATCATTATTACCATTATCATTTTCATTATATAACATTACCATGATTATAATCATTATTACCATTATCATTTTCATTATGTAACATTATCATGATTATAATCATTATTACCAATATCATTTTCATTATATAACATTACCATGATTATAATCATTATTATCATTATATAACATTACCATGATTATAATCATTATTACCATTATCATTTTCATTATATAACATTACCATGAGAATAATCATTATTACCATTATCATTTTCATCATGTAACATTATCATGATTATAATCATTATTACCATTATCATTTTCATTATATAACATTACCATGATTATAATCATTATTACCATTATCATTTTCATTATGTAACATTATCATGATTATAATCATTATTACCATTTTCATTATGTAACTTTTTTTTTTTTTTTTGTATACAAGATCGAGGCTCGTGAAAGAGCGAACATTAATCACACAGAAAGACAAACCGACACATGAAACATATACCATCGGGAGCGGTAGACAAGATGGGGAGAGAGGGGGAAGGACACAAACACAACATTTGAGAGCAGGGACCGAGAGACATGGAGACATCGAGAGATCTGAGAGAGGGCGAGGGCTTTGGGGGGGGGGCATGGGAAGGGGGCGGTGGGAGAGGTATAAAACATATGGACACTGCCAGGACTTCCAGGAAAGGAGTTGGAATTTCAAACAAGGTGGATCTGGGGTGAATTAGCGGGGGTAGAAAAGATCAAGGTTTTGGATGGGGGAAGATAAGAGATGGTGGTGAACAGCTGTTTTAAAGACCTGGAGGGAGGAGTGGGATTGAAGGGAGTGAGGGAGTTTGTTCCAGAGGCGGGAGAAAAGAGGAATGAAAGAGTGAAGGTGAGCAGAGAGCCGAGATTTCGGCAGTTTAACCATCAGAGGGTTGCTGGCAGATCTTGTGCGACCTGTAGGAATATTTGGGGGACAGAGCACAGAGAGAGCTGGGGGTGCAAGGCCGGAGAGGAGTCGGTAGAAGACAGAAAGACCACCTACCTGCCTGCGGTGAGTGAGTGAAAGGCCCTCAGAGATAGCTTCATCGCGGGAGATTCCAATAATTCTGAAAGCTTTGGTTTCAACAGCGTGAAGCCGAGCTAGGTGTGAGGCAGGAGCACCGGCCCATAGGGGAGAACAGTATTCCATTGAGCTGCGGATGAAAGCCTTGTATGTGGTGAGGAGCTCAGGTGTGCCGAGGAAGGACTTCGCACGACGGAGGATGCCCAGTCGGCGACTGGCTTTGGAGGCCAGCTTGGAAATGTGGTTTTCCCAAGAAAGATCATGGCAGATAGTGAGACCCAAAATCTTGAGCGACAGAACTTCTTGGAGAGGATTGTTGAGAAAGTAGATGGGAGGGTTGTCCAGTCGATCTTTTCGGAGAGACATAGTAAGAGTGTGAGATTTGTCAGGATTGAAAGACATGTTCCACTTGTTTGACCAGTCTGTGATTTTGTCCAGGTCTTCAGAGAGTGAGGAGGCAGCAGACTGCCGATCTGAGGGAAGAGGAATGGAGCGGCAGAGAGTGGAGTCATCAGCAAAGAGATAGAGAGGATTTTCGAGAGAGTCAGAGAGATCATTGATGAAGACCAGAAAAAGCACGGGGCCCAGAACACTACCTTGGGGAACTCCAGCCTGAACAGGAAGAGGAGATGAGAGAAACCCATTCAGGGCCACACGTTGACGACGACTAGAGAGGAAGTCCGCCAGCCATGCGTGGAGATTTCCATGGATACCAAAGGAGGAGAGTTTGGTGAGCAGAGCGGGGTGCCAGACCGTGTCGAAGGCACGTGATATGTCGAGGGAGACAGCTCTAATTTCCTGTTTGGCATTGAGGACCTCCATCCATTGTTGAGACAGCAGAAGCAGCATGTCCAGAGTAGAGTGACTTGGTCTGAAACCAAATTGATGATCAGAGATCAAGCCATTGGAGAAGAGGAAAGATTTCATATCCGAAGCAATGATGGATTCCATGACTTTGCTGATAATTGGGAGAAGGCTGATTGGTCTGTAGTTGCTAGGATCTGTTTTTGCACCTTTTTTGTGCAAAGCGGTGATGTTGGCCGATTTCCAAGCAGATGGCAGTTGACCTTGAGCAAAAGAGAGGGTGAAGAGAACAGAGAGAGGGTGAGATAGAGCGGCAGAGCAGGATTTTAGGACCCGTGGGCTGATGCCGTCGGGTCCAGTTGCAGAATCAGAGTCGAGGGTTGACAGAAACTTTTCCACCTTGTCAGGAGGAAAGGACACGGAGTCCAGGAGCAGCAGGGTACGACTGGGTATGGTGGGTACAGAGAGGGATGGGTTTGGGACACAAGATTTAGAGGCAAACACAGAGTTGAGGCATTCAGCTTTTTCACGTGCGGAGTCAGCTGTGTAGCCGTTTGAGGTAAGGGAGGGGATGGAGGGGGAACAAACACCAGAAACGGATTTGACCAGACGCCACCAGGATTTGGAAGAGGGAGACAGATAAGAGAGTTCGGTCTTGAGAACGGAGAGATATTGTTTCCTGGCTCTCCTGAGGGTGGACACACACTTGTTTCAGGCTTTGTGAAAGGAAATGAGATTTCCTTCCGTTGGATTTGCTTTCCAGGAGACGAAGGCAGACGGAGACGGAGACGAAGACGAAGGCAAGTTGTTTCTGGGCAACAGCCTCACCACAAGATTCCGTGTACCATGGACGGGAGGAAGGGTATGAGAACTGAAGACGAGATGGGATAAATCTGTGCATGAGAGAGAGCAATTTACTTTGGAAGAATTCCCAGGATGAGTTGATGTCAGAGGTGGTAGAGATGGGAGACCAGTCCAGATGATTGATGGCTGCTTGAAGACCGTGCCAGTTGGCCTGAGTGAAATGCCAGACTCGTCGACGCTGAGCAGGCTCCCTGAGGATGGTCAGAGAGATGTCCACTTTAACAAGGACATGATCAGATGATCCGATCGGAGCAGAAGAAGAGCAGCAGACATTTTCAGGGAAGTTAGTCATAACCAAGTCCAGAAGAGAAGATGTTCCGTTGACTGAGATCCGGGTCGGGAAATTGACAGATTGTGTCAGTCCCAGTGAGTCGCAGAAGTCCTTTGCTGAAGAGCCATGGCTGGTGAGAGAGGTACCCACACCCAGCCAACTGGCATGGTGACAATTGAAATCACCACATATGAGGAAGAGAGAGTTGGGATGAGTAGATAGAAGTTGGTCCATATCATCAGACAGCGAGATGTAGATGGAGTCATCACTGTTTGGTGGACGGTACAACACACATATGAACAAGAGGTGGGAGCGAAGGGGAAGCCGTAGCCAGAGGTATTCCTGGGGGTGAGGTGGAGAGAGTGCAGTGCAGGGCGAGTGAGGAAGAGAGTTTTTGATAAAGATAGCAACCCCGCCTCCAGGACGAGGCTCAGGTCTATCATACCGGAGGAGGGAGTAGCCCGGGAGAGATACTATGGAATCAGAGACATCATAAAGGAGGAAAGTTTCTGTTAAGCAGATCACGTCTGGTTTGACAGAAGCAACCTGTATGGAGAGATCAGTTAAGTTTGAACGAAGGCCCCGGATGTTTGAGGTCCATACCGTTAATGAAGAGGAAGGGGGAGCATCAGATACAGAACAGGGGGGAGGAGGGGTAGGGTAAGATGTGGAAGAGGTGGAAGAGATAGGGAGAGCTGTTGAAGGTGTGTCAGAGATTTCAGAATAGCTCGGAGAAAGGGAAGGATGGGGCGGACAAAAGGTTTGATGGTGATTGGGTGAGCCACAATGAGGTGTTATTTGAGGAGGGGGAAGAGCGAGGCAGAAGGTTGGGGGAGATGGAGGTGAGAGTTTGAAGGGGGAAGAAGCGGGGAGGACGCTTTGAGGAGGGGGAGTGAGAGGGGGGAAATTGAGAAGCAATGAGGGTGGGGAGATTTGAAGGGGAGGGGTGAGGGGGGAGTTTGGGAGGGAAGGGACAAGGGGAGGGATTTGAAAGGGATGGGATATGGGGGAGATTTGGAGGGGAGGGGTGAGGCAGGAGTCTAGGAGGGGAGGGGCGAGGGGGCGTCTTGGCGGGGAGGGGTGAGGGGGTAGTTTAGGAGGGAGGGGGCAAGGGGGGAGATTTGAAAGGGATGGGTGATGGGGAAGATTTCGAGGGGAGGGGTGATGGGGAAGATTTGGAGGGGAGGGGTAATGGGGAAGATTTGGAGGGGAGGGGTGAGATTGGATTTTTGAAAGTGTACGATTTATGGGAAACGAACATTTATTGCAAAATGAGTTTCTTGTGACCTTCGAGTTAAAAATACGTTTAAGGACGCTGGATGGAGGATGGAGTGCAGGAGAGTTTAGGGAATGTAGAAAAAAGGCACTATAGGAGATGGATATTTTTTTTGGGATGAATTGATTTGGTGAGCAAGTCAAAAGCAGCCTTTTAAAGAAGAAGAAGAAAAAGGTGTTATAAAATATGACGGAATACATAACTTGAGGGGAAAGTGTAAACATTGAAGGTTAATGAGTGAAAACTATCTGGGGAAATGGGGGAGAAACACGTGGTCGAAGAACGAACGAACGAATAAGAATGAATAAACGAATGAGAACAGAGAAGGAAATGTTTTTTTTTTTTTGTTTTTTTTTTTTGAGTTGAGATTTACACAAGGAAGGGCTATGGGTGAAAAGCCTGGGAATACAGAGAACGAAAGTTATTGGATCACAAACGACGGACCGCTGAGAGAAAAACAAAGCCTCAAGGTTGTACAGTGCACACTGTACAAGGCCTCAAGACACGACACGGCAAACAGACGATCAATTTATGAAAGATAAACACCGAGAAACAACCAAAGTTGCACACAATAACTTCACACACCGAAAGATAAATACAGTTTCGACAAAATACAATTGTGAACAGACTTAACTTCGAAAAACGTGGAGACCGTGTGGAGCTTCGAAAATCCCTCCCACCGTCTCCGAGATCTCGCGAAACATTACCATGATTATAATCATTATTACCATTATCATTTTCATTATATAACATTACCATGATTATAATCATTATTACCATTATCATTTTCATTATATAACATTACCATGAGAATAATTATTATTACCATTATCATTTTCATCATGTAACATTATCATGATTATAATCATTATTACCATTATCATTTTCATTATGTAACATTACCATGATTATAATCATTATTACCATTATCATTTTCATCATGTAACATTGTCATGATTATAATCATTATTACCATTATCATTTTCATCATGTAACATTACCATGATTATAATCATTATTACCATTATCATTTTCATTATATAACATTATCATGATTATTATCATTATTACCATTATCATTTTCATTATGTAACATTATCATGATTATAATCATTATTACCATTATCATTTTCATTATGTAACATTACCATGATTATAATCATTATTACCATTATCATTTTCATTATGTAACATTACCATGATTATAATCATTATTACCATTATCATTTTCATCATGTAACATTATCATGATTATAATCATTATTACCATTATCATTTTCATTATGTAACATTACCATGATTATAATCATTACCATTATCATTTTCATCATGTAACATTATCATGATTATAATCATTATTACCATTATCATTTTCATCATGTAACATTACCATGATTATAATCATTATTACCATTATCATTTTCATCATGTAACATTATCATGATTATAATCATTATTACCATTATCATTTTCATCATGTAACATTACCATGATTATAATCATTATTACCATCATTATATAACATTATCATGATTATTATCATTATTACCATTATCATTTTCATTATGTAACATTATCATGATTATAATCATTATTATTATCATTTTCATTATGTAACATTACCATGATTATAATCATTATTACCATTATCATTTTCATTATGTAACATTACCATGATTATAATCATTATTACCATTATCATTTTCATCATGTAACATTACCATGATTATAATCATTATTACCATTATCATTTTCATCATATCATTATCATGATTATAATCATTATTACCATTATCATTTTCATTCTATAACATTATCATGATTATTATCATTATTACCATTATCATTTTCATTATGTAACATTATCATGATTATAATCATTATTACCATTATCATTTTCATCATATATCATCATGATTATAATCATTATTAACATTATCATTTTCATTGTGTAACATTATCATGATTATTGTCATTATGTGCTGTTATCATTATCATTATAATCATTATCATGATTATTATCATTTTCATTATGTGCTATTGTTATTATCATCATGTATCATTACCTCCGCCACCAAAGGTGGATGGAGGTTATGTTTTCACCCCTGTCTGTCTGTTTGTCTATCCGTTTGTCTGTGAACAAAATTTCTTAAAAACTTGTGGACGGATTCGGATGAAATTTAGCAGAGATGTAGCGTATGTGACGAGGACGAAATTTTTAGATTTTATTGAAGATCCGGATTCGGATCCGGCTGGTATAATTTTTAAGTGATTCTTCACCATTGGGAGATAGGGACAAAAACGATACATAGCAGGATATCTCACAAAGTTATGGATGGATTTGGACGAAACTTGTTGGACAGGTTGTGTGTGTGACAAGAAAGAATCGAAGAATGTTTCTACATTATATAAATAATATATTGTGATTTTCTGGTCTACTTTGAGAAACAAAACGTGAACTGTTCACCAGGCGGAGGTATGCTCTCCACCGAGTGCCGTTCTAGTTTTCATGATTATTAGCATTATTACCATTATAATTTTCATTATGTGCTATTATCATTATCATCATGTATCATTATTAGCATTATGTGCTATTATCATTATCATGATTATTAGCATGATTACCATTATTATTTTCATGATGTGCTATTATTATTATTATTATGTGCCATTATTGTTATCATTGTTATTATCATTATGTGCCATTATTGTTATCACGAGCGTGACTCGGCGCGCCTCACCACACATCGTTTCGGGGGGATAGGCGTCTTTGACCATTTTGGTGTCTTTTGGGTCTTCAGGATATTTTGGGTCTTTGGGGTGTTTTCGATCTTCAGGGTATTTAAGGGTATTTGGGGTCTTCGGGGTGTTTTGGGTCTTCGGGGTGTTTTGGTTATTTTGGGTCTTCGGGGTGTTTTGGGTCTTTGGGGTGTTTTGGGTCTTTGGGGTGTTTTGGGTCTTTGGGGTGTTTTGGGTCTTTGGGGTGTTTTGGGTGTTTTTTTTTTTTTTTGTTGTATACAAGATCGAGGCTCGTGACAGAGCGAACATTTATCACACAGAAAGACAAACCGACAAACCGACACATAACCGACAAACCGACACATAAAACAAATAACATCGGGAGCGGTAGACAAGATGGGGAGAGAGGGGAAAGGACACAAACACAACATTTGAGAGCAGGAACCGAGAGACATGGAGACATCGAGAGATCTGTGGGAGGGAGAGGTCTTTGGGGGGGAGGCATGGGAAAGGGGGTGGGAGAGGCATAAAACATATGGACACTGCCAGGACTACCAGGAAAGAAGTTGGAATTACAAACAAGGTGGATCTGGGGTGAATTAGTGGGGGTAGAAAAGATCAAGGTTTTGGATGGGGGAAGATAAGAGATGGTGGTGAACAGCTGTTTTAAAGACCTGGAGGGAGGAGTGGGATTGAAGGGAGTGTGGGAGTTTGTTCCAGAGGCGGGAGAAAAGAGGAATGAAGGAGTGAAGGTGAGCAGAGAGCCTAGATTTCGGCAGTTTAACCATCAGAGGGTTGCTGGCAGATCTTGTGCGACCTGTAGGAATATTTGGGGGACAGAGCACAGAGAGAGCTGGGGGAGCAAGGCCGGAGAGGAGTCGGTAGAAGACAGAAAGACCACCTACCTGCCTGCGGTGAGTGAGTGAAAGGCCCTCAGAGATAGCTTCATCGCGGGAGATTCCAATAATTCTGAAAGCTTTGGTTTCAACAGCGTGAAGCCGAGCTAGGTGTGAGGCAGGAGCACCAGCCCATAGGGGAGAACAGTATTCCATTGAGCTGCGGATGAAAGCCTTGTATGTGGTGAGGAGCTCAGGTGTGCCTAGGAAAGACTTCGCACGACGGAGGATGCCCAGTCGGCGACTGGCTTTGCAGGCCAGCTTGGAAATGTGGTTTTCCCAAGAAAGATCATGGCAGATAGTGAGACCCAAAAGCTTGAGCGACAGAACTTCTTGGAGAGGATTGTTGAGAAAGTAGATGGGAGGGTTGTCCAGTCGATCTTTTCGGAGAGACATAGTAAGAGTGTGAGATTGTAATTAATGTAATTAATAGCATGTAATTGATAGACATAGTCACGTTCAGTGCGGACAAAGAAAGAAAAACAGTAAACCCAATGCAGTAGGTACCCTCTGATCTGGCGAAGATAATTACAACTACAGTTGACAGAAACAACAAGAACAGTGACCAAAATTCCAACATGGCCGACCACTGCAGATGGACCACGACAGGCCGACCACTTATATAACACCGAAGTTTGAAATACTACCTTTTGTTTTACAGGTATACTGTATTTGTGACTTCAGTTCTCATTTTGTATCTTTAAATCATCTGAAGGGTTTGAAAGGTTCCGGGAGGTGACAATATGCGCTGAGGAAACAAATGTCTTCATCATGTGCTTGACAATCCAAAGTCACATTGGGGCTTCCTTGTTCCAGAAACGCAGCACTGAAACACGTAACAGAGTACAAGATGTCCAGAAAATCGTTTCCAGCATTGGCGAAAATATTTTCAGGCCCTTATAAGCTGTGCCGGATTATCGCGAAGGCCAACTAGGCCTGGGCCGAGGTCCCAAATTTCAGCGAGGTGGAAAAATGATGGGGAGCCGAACAAAAACCCAAATATATATATATTTTTTTTACATTTCAAGCTTCTTTTGTCTACCGTCAAATAGGTAAGAAATTATTAATTAACAGTAAATAACTTTGTATTGATTACCTATTAATGTATTATAATTAATGAAGTAGATTATCGTCACTCTGTGTGCTCCATCCTGGCTCGCTACCCATGTGAGTTGTGTTGTGTTTAACATAGGAATGATATGTTTCATGTCTGTGGTGCCGGCGATAATGAGGGCACAGGGGGCCAGAAGGGATTGGAGCCTCGGGTCCACGGACTGTTTAATCTGGTCCTGTTATAGGCATGCATGCCAACAAGGTACCCATGCGTTATACATGCCAACAAGGTACCCATGCGTTATACATGCCAACAAGGTACCCATGCGTTATACATGCCAACAAGGTACCCATGCGTTATACATGCCAACAAGGTACCCATGCATTATACATGCCAACAAGATACACATGCATTATACATGCCAACAAGGTACCCATGCATTATATATGCCAACAAGGTACCCACGCATTATACATGCCATTCAAGGTACCCATGCATGATAATGCCATACGGGATACCCGTGCATTATACATGCCATACAAGGTACCCATGCATTCATTATACATGCAATACAAGGTACCCATGCATTCATTATACATGCAATACAAGGTACCCATGCATTCATTATACATGCCATAAAAGGTACCCATGCGTTATACATGCCAACAAGGTACCCATGCATTGTACATGCCATACGAGATACCCATGCATTATGCATGCCATACAAGGTACCCATGCGTTATACATGCCATACGAGATACCCATTCATTATACATGCCATACGAGATACCCATTCATTATACATGCCATAAAAGGTACCCATGCGTTCGTTATACATGCCAACAAGGTACCCATGCATTATACATGCCATACGAGATACCCATGCGTTATACATGCCATACGAGATACCCATTCATTATACATGCCATACAAGATACCCATTCATTATACATGCCATAAAAGGTACCCATGCGTTATACATGCCAACAAGGTACCCATGCATTATACATGCCAACAAGGTACCCATGCGTTATACATGCCAACAAGGTACCCATGCATTATACATGCCATACAAGGTGCCCATGCATTCTACATGCCATACGAGATACCCATGCATTATACATGCCAACAAGGTACCCATGCATTATACATGCCATTCAAGGTACCCATGCATTATACATGCCAACAAGGTACCCATGCATTATACATGCCAACAAGATACCCGTGCATTATACATGCCAACAAGGTACCCATGCATTCATTATACATGCAATACAAGGTACCCATGCATTCATTATACATGCAATACAAGGTACCCATGCATTCATTATACATGCAATACAAGGTACCCATGCATTCATTATACATGCAATACAAGGTACCCATGCATTCATTATACATGCCATAAAAGGTACCCATGCATTCATTATACATGCAATACAAGGTACCCATGCATTCATTATATATGCCATACAAGGTACCCATGCATTCATTATACATGCCATACAAGGTACCCATGCATTATATATGTCATTCAAGGCACACATGCATTATACATGCCAACAAGGTACCCATGCATTATACATGCCAACAAAGGTACCCATGCGTTATACATGCCAACAAGGTACCCATGCATTATACATGCCAACAAGGTACCCATGCGTTATGCATGCCATACGAGATACCCGTGCATTATAAATGCCATAAAAGGTACCCATGCATTCATTATACATGCAATACAAGGTACCCATGCATTCATTATACATGCAATACAAGGTACCCATGCATTCATTATACATGCAATACAAGGTACCCATGCATTCATTATACATGCAATACAAGGTACCCATTATACATGCCATGCAAGGTACCCATGCATTCATTATACATGCAATGCAAGGTACCCATGCATTAATTATACATGCAATACAAGGTACCCATGCATTCATTATACATGCAATACAAGGTACCCATGCATTCATTATACATGCCATAAAAGGTACCCATGCATTCATTATACATGCAATACAACGTACCCATGCATTCATTATACATGCCATACAAGGTACCCATGCATTCATTATACATGCAATACAATGTACCCATGCATTCATTATACATGCAATACAAGGAACCCATGCATTCATTATACATGCCATACAAGGTACCCATGCATTCATTATACATGCAATACAAGGTACCCATGCATTCATTATACATGCAATACAAGGTACCCATGCATTCATTATACATGCCATACAAGGTACCCATGCATTCATTATACATGCAATACATACAAGGTACCCATGCATTCATTATACATGCCATAAAAGGTACCCATGCACTGATTATCTATCTATAATGCCAGTAATCTCTGTGTGTCTGTCTGTGTGTTTGTCTGTGACCGCTGTTTCTCGACAACCACGGGTCCGATATACTTGAAACTTGCCAGGTATATTGCTGGGGACCCGAGGATGTGCCTTTTCAAGGTTTCATATTAATCGGACAATTACTTACCGAGCTATGTCCAAAAAACGATTCAACCAATCAGAGAGCAGCGAGCTATCACGTGTGCCGAACGTGGCGATCAGACTCTGCCTCGGACGGCACATTTGACAGCGTATTCATTTATTTCACGTTGGAAAACTATGTTGCCGTTAAACTATGTTTTAAAACGAATTCAAACTGCGATTAAATTAAAACGATTCATCCTAACTGCGATTTGCGAACTTCCGGACAGTGAAGACTGTCCGGCAGCACGCTTTCCGGCAGCCAATCACAGAACGCTTTGTTGCGTAGGCGTGGCCGATGTGAGACGAGCGGAGCTGAGCGCGTTACGAGCTGACCGCCATTACGGTACGTAATTCGATTTCTTATGCGCATTATTTCTCCCAATTCAGTCAGAGCGAAGGGCGGAAGCGAAGAGCGTTGTATTTTTTGTTTACGGGCGTACGGGCGGGGTAGAGCGTACGGGTAGCGTTTTTTTTTTTTTTTGGCAAGGAACGGGCAACCACGCGTTTGTGCACGCGATGGCGATTGCTTTACCAAACTCCGGAAGCCGTTCGCTTTGGACCAAACCATTGCATGTAAATAGAGGGGGGGGGGGGGGGTTCTGTGGTCGTTGCGAATGGACCAAACCATTCATGTAAATAGAGGGGGGGGGTTGTCACTGTACTCGCAAGCCGTTCGCCGTTCGCTTTGGCGTTGCGAATGAACCAAACCATTTCATGTAAATAGAGGGGGGGGATATAATTTTAGATAGATATATAGTACGGGCATATATATAGTACGGGCATGCCCTAGTACATGCAATACAAGGTACCCATGCATTCATTATACATGCAATACAAGGTACCCATGCATTCACTATACATGCAATACAAGGTACCCATGCATTCATTATACATGCCATAAAAGGCACCCTTGCATTCATTTTTCCATGCAATACAAGGTACCCCTGCATTCATTATACATGCCATAAAAGGTACCCATGCATTCATTATACATGCAATACAAGGTACCCTTGCATTCATTATACATGCCATAAAAGGTACTGTTACGTGCTCCTCCCCAAACCCCCTGGTCAGGATGTACCTCTGAGCCCCGAGAGGAGTCACGGCAGAAAGATGTGTTATTCTGTGTCAAAGATCAATGGTGAAACCACACCAATTGTTACCAACAAACAAATATTGTATTAAGGTCACACAAGAATAACAACACAAAACAATAATAATCAATTGTACAACAAATAGTTTATCATTCCTATGATGGTACCATCAGGTTCGTACAATATAACTCACTGTGCTCCAAGGGAGCGAAAAGAAGAACATTCCCCAATGTCTCTATTCCCGGCTTCAAGCCAAAGTTGGTTCCGGCTTCAAGCCAAAGTCGATCCGCTCCAGCGATCGTCAGAACGATGTCTAATCGAGATCAGAATCCCGTTCGGTTGACAGTCACAGTCACGCGGCCAAAGCTGCGCAAAGGTGCCTTCAAGGTGACCCGGGAAATCACACCCTCGGGTATGGACGTTCCACGGCTCACAGTCGGCGAACCGCAAATTAACCTTCAAAAGCCACGTTGCACGCGCACGCACACACACACACACACACACACACACACACACACACACACACACACACACACACACACGTCTGAATGTGGTGAAAATGGTTGAAGCAAGATGAAACCTTGAGCAAAGCGCAAGTCCTGCGCGAGTCAAAGTGGCCGACGGCCCACTCTCGTGGCGTAACGACACTGATGATTCTCTCCGGAATCAACCACAAAAGCTGTCACGCAGGTTTATCTGTCACAGCGATAACAACTCTGTCGCAGGAATCCCCTTCCTGGGAGACCCAAAGTTCACTCGTGACTCTCGCTTGCCAATCGTTCGCTCCAGACCTCGAAGCAACTCGGCTTTCTTCTCCGACTCACTCGCTCCGCCTTCTCTTTCTCCACTTCCTCTTCATCGTCGTCGTCCGGTTCCGGTTTCATTTAAAACATTAACTTTTTTTCCTTTTGCAAATAGTAATCTATTTTTCTTTAAACGACAACAATAATTGTACAATGTACATGGAATCAAAAATGTTTACAGTGGATGAAAACCACAACAACGGAAGTGACGAATCCGTAACAGGTACCCATGCATTAATTATACATGCAATACAAGGTACCCATGCATTAATTATACATGCCATACAAGGTACCCATGCATTCATTATACATGCAATACAAGGTACCCATGCATTCATTATACATGCCATAAAAGGGTTCCCATGCATTCATTATACATGCCTATATGAATCACCAAGCACCTTGATACAGTAACAGTGTGACACAGCAAGCAAATTTGCAAGGAAAGGCCAAATGTCGTGAAAATTCTAAGAACCAACCGAGAGGTGCAGGAAATGTTCTACACTTGGGAAAGGAATTGATGATGGTAAACTTGGACACGCTTACATGGCAAATATCCGCAACAAAGTCCGCTGCATCAAAGGTCGACGATTTGAGATACCATTTATTATTTTACGAGGTGCCAATTACCAGGTGGGAATATGGAGACAGTGTCTCCACAAAGTTCCCCAAACACCCAGCCCTACTGGTAGAGGATGGAAGTGTGATGGTCAGGGTGATGAAATGGAGATGGTGGTCGACTGAATGGACGGACAACCAGCACCACAGGCATTGCTTGATCATCTTGCCCGTAACTGTTCTAGGAGTTGGGAACTGCCGAGATGTGTTTGCTTAGCAGTGGGTCTCTTGTGCACTGAAATGTTTAAGTTATCAGATTGTGAGAACCAGGCTGCAAAGTGATGATGATCAACAAATGTTTTCAGAAGAAGCACCACACGATGATGAAAGAGATAATGATGATTTCCGAGATCGTTTAGTCACTTAAAGACTTAACTGGGTTTTGTTCTTGTTATTTCCTGAACACAATGTTTATGTAAGTTGTACTGACCACGAGAGACAGATTTCACTACTTCACTACTTGACCTTTACTGTACAAACGAGGTTCTTAAATCACGAAACTGTCCATAAAATCATTTTTAGCTTGATCTTTCCAAACTCGATCATTCTATAAATCTCCAAATAAAACATCACAGTATCAAGTCAATATTCCAATATCATTGGATAGGTTACAGATGGACCTCAATTTTGTTAATTTACAGTCTATCCCTAAATGTTGAAGGTCATGGTCATATGGCAGTCAGAAAAAAATTAATCTAATTTAGTTTTGATACATTGAGAAGATACTCCATTGTTTTGGTCATATTAATAATTATGAATGAACTAGTAAAAATGCCCATAAAATATGACGGGATGTGACAATTTATTTGACGGTGCAGCCTCGTGAGCATGCCAAAGTCTGAAGCCTCGGCCTAGTGTTAGGTGTGCTTCTATCTTCTTTATTTATTCGACATCCTACAGACATAAATGAACACTTGGTTTATTATGCGTGCGTTACACATCACGTGCAGCGAATTTCACCTCCCTGCGCCTTGTATTTATTGTTAAGAAAAAAAAACGCTTTTGTACACCCCTCTTGAGGCTCGGTTTGCAAGCCACCGTCTACATTACCAATAGAAGAGACATAATTACTCTTTTATGGAAAATGTTTACGAGTTTGTTTTATCCTCCAAAACAGACCGTAGTGAACACACATTCAGGTTAAAATATTGGCCTTTAAAACCTACCCTTATGAAGGTGGACATGAATCTGTACAAACATACAAACTTACATTGTTTTATATGGTAGATACGAAGAAATTATTCATAGATTAATAATAATATTTTTATTTTTTGTTTTGATTTATGTTTCTCTGCAGCTGACTTACATAAAGGTTTTGATAGAAGAACACTTTACAGCTGATGGTGTTATTTCAAGATATCTGTTTATTGGCCTGGCATGTACAACATCAATGCTATGCTTTCCAAACCCATCAACTGTAATCAGTGATAGAGATGTCCTTTGCAAAGAGGAGGCGAGCTAGACCTGGCACCATGGCCAAATTCTGAATCCCTGCTCAAACCTACAGGGGGAAACAGCTCCCTCAACATCAGCAGCATCAGCAGCAGCAGCTCCCCCAACTTCAGCAGCTCCCCCAACCTCAGCAGCTCCCCCAACCTCAGCAGCTCCCCCAACCTCAGCAGCTCCCCCAACCTCAGCAGCATCATCGGTAGCAGCTCCCCCAACTTCAGCAGCTCCCCCAATAACAGCAGCAGCATCAGCAGCTCCCCCAACTTCAGCAGCTCCCCCAACATCACCAGCATCATCGGTAGCAGCTCGCCCAACTTCTGCAGCTCCCCCAACTTCAGCAGTTCCCCCAACATCACCAGCATCATCAGTAGCAGCTCCCCCAACATCAGCAGCTCCCCCAACATCAGCAGCTCCCCCAACATCACCAGCATCATCGGTAGCAGCTCGCCCAACTTCAGCAGCTCCCCCAACTTCAGCAGTTCCCCCAACATCACCAGCATCATCAGTAGCAGCTCCCCCAACATCAGCAGCTCCCCCAACATCACCAGCATCATCGGTAGCAGCTCCTCCAACATCAGTAGCATCATCAGCAGCTCCCCCAACTTCAGCAGCAGCATCAGCAGCTCCCCCGACTTCAGCAGCTCCCCCAACATCAGCAGCTCCCCCAACATCAGCAGCATCATCGGTAGCAGCTCCCCCAACTTCAGCAGCTCCCCCAACTTCAGCAGCTCCCCCAACTTCAGCAGTTCCCCCAACATCACCAGCATCATCAGTAGCAGCTCCCCCAACATCAGCAGCTCCCCCAACATCACCAGCATCATCGGTAGCAGCTCCTCCAACATCAGTAGCATCATCAGCAGCTCCCCCAACTTCAGCAGCAGCATCAGCAGCTCCCCCAACTTCAGCAGCTCCCCCAACATCAGCAGCTCCCCCAACATCACCAGCATCATCGGTAGCAGCTCCCCCAACATCACCAGCATCATTGGTAGCAGCTCCTCCAACATCAGTAGCATCATTAGCATCATTAGCAGCTCCCCCAACTTCAGCAACATCATCAGCAGCTCCCCCAATATCAGAAGCATTATCAGCAGCTCCCTCAATATCAGCAGCAGCATCAGCAGCTCCCCCAACATCAGCAGCATCAGCAGCAGCAGGTACTCCAACATCAGCATGTCCCCCAACTTCAGCAGTATCATCAGCAGCAGCTCCTCAAACAGCAGCACCTGCCCCAACTTCAGCAGCATCATCAGCAGCTCCCCCAATATCAGAAGCATTATCAGCAGCTCCCCCAATACCAGATATCACGCCAGATATCACGCCAAATCACGCCAATATCAGATATCAGCAGCATCAGCAGCAGCTCCTCAAACAGCAGAACCTGCCCCAACTTCAACAGCATCAGCAGCAGCTCTCCCAACATCAGCAGCAGCTCTCCCAACATCAGCAGCAGCTACTCCAACATGAGCAGCATTATCAGCAGCTCCCCCAACTTCAGCAGCTCCGCCAACATCGGCAGCTCCGCCAACATCGGCAGCTCCGCCAACATCGGCAGCTCCGCCAACATCGGCAGCTCCGCCAACATCGGCAGCTCCGCCAACATCGGCAGCTCCGCCAACATCGGCAGCTCCGCCAACATCGGCAGCTCCGCCAACATCGGCAGCTCCGCCAACATCGGCAGCTCCGCCAACATCGGCAGCTCCGCCAACATCGGCAGCTCCGCCAACATCGGCAGCTCCGCCAACATCGGCAGCTCCGCCAACATCGGCAGCTCCGCCAACATCGGCAGCTCCGCCAACATCGGCAGCTCCGCCAACATCGGCAGCTCCGCCAACATCGGCAGCTCCGCCAACATCGGCAGCTCCGCCAACATCGGCAGCTCCGCCAACATCGGCAGCTCCGCCAATATCGGCAGCTCCGCCAATATCGGCAGCTCCGCCAATATCGGCAGCTTCAGCATCATCAGCAGCATCATCATCATCATCAGCAGAAGCTCCGCCAATATCAGCAGCTCCGCCAATATCAGCAGCTCCGCCAATATCAGCAGCTCCGCCAATATCAGCAGCTCCGCCAATATCAGCAGCTCCGCCAATATCAGCAGCTCCGCCAATATCAGCAGCTCCGCCAATATCAGCAGCTCCGCCAATATCAGCAGCTCCGCCAATATCAGCAGCTCCGCCAATATCAGCAGCTCCGCCAATATCAGCAGCTCCGCCAATATCAGCAGCTCCGCCAATATCAGCAGCTCCGCCAATATCAGCAGCTCCGCCAATATCAGCAGCTCCGCCAATATCAGCAGCTCCGCCAATATCAGCAGCTCCGCCAATATCAGCAGCTCCGCCAATATCAGCAGCTCCACCAATATCAGCAGCTCCACCAATATCAGCAGCTCCACCAATATCAGCAGCTCCACCAATATCAGCAGCTCCACCAATATCAGCAGCTCCACCAATATCAGCAGCTCCACCAATATCCGCAGCTCCACCAATATCAGCAGCTCCGCCAATATCAGCAGCTCCGCCAATATCAGCAGCTCCGCCAATATCAGCAGCTCCGCCAATATCAGCAGCTCCGCCAATATCAGCAGCTCCGCCAATATCAGCAGCTCCGCCAATATCAGCAGCTCCGCCAATATCAGCAGCTCCGCCAATATCAGCAGCTCCGCCAATATCAGCAGCTCCGCCAATATCAGCAGCTCCGCCAATATCAGCAGCTCCGCCAATATCAGCAGCTCCGCCAACATCAGCAGCTCCGCCAACATCAGCAGCTCCCCAAAATTCAGCATCATCATCATCATCAGCAGCTCCACCAATATCAGAAGCATTATAATCAGCAGCTCCCCCAATATCAGCAGCAGCATCAGCAGCAGCTCCTCAAACAGCAGAACCTGCCCCAACTTCAACAGCATCAGCAGCAGCTCTCCCAACATCAGCAGCAGCTACTCCAACATCAGCAGCATTATCAGCAGCTCCGCCAACATCAGCAGCTCCGCCAACATCAGCAGCTCCGCCAACATCAGCAGCTCCGCCAACATCAGCAGCTCCGCCAACATCAGCAGCTCCGCCAACATCAGCAGCTCCGCCAACATCAGCAGCTCCGCCAACATCAGCAGCTCCGCCAACATCAGCAGCTCCGCCAACATCAGCAGCTCCGCCAACATCAGCAGCTCCGCCAACATCAGCAGCTCCGCCAACATCAGCAGCTCCGCCAACATCAGCAGCGCCGCCAATATCAGCAGCTCCGCCAATATCAGCAGCTCCACCAATATCAGCAGCTCCACCAATATCAGCAGCTCCACCAATATCAGCAGCTCCACCAATATCAGCAGCTCCACCAATATCAGCAGCTCCACCAATATCAGCAGCTCCACCAATATCAGCAGCTCCACCAATATCAGCAGCTCCGCCAATATCAGCAGCTCCGCCAATATCAGCAGCTCTGCCAATATCAGCAGCTCCGCCAATATCAGCAGCTCTGCCAATATCAGCAGCTCCGCCAACATCAGCAGCTCCCCAAAATTCAGCATCATCAGCAGCATCATCAGCAGCAGCAGCTCCCCCAATATCAGAAGCATTATCAGCAGCTCCCCCAATATCAGCAGCAGCATCAGCAGCAGCTCCTCAAACAGCAGAACCTGCCCCAACTTCAACAGCATCAGCAGCAGCTCTCCCAACATCAGCAGCAGCTACTCCAACATCAGCAGCATTATCAGCAGCTCCGCCAACATCAGCAGCTCCGCCAACATCAGCAGCTCCGCCAACATCAGCAGCTCCGCCAACATCAGCAGCTCCGCCAATATCAGCAGCTCCGCCAATATCAGCAGCTCCGCCAATATCAGCAGCTCCGCCAACATCAGCAGCTCCCCAAACTTCAGCATCATCAGCAGCATCATCATCAGCAGAAGCTCCTCTAACATCAGCAGCATCATCAGCAACTCCCTCAACTTCAGCAGCTCCGCCAATATCAGCAGCATGGCCAACATCAGCAGCTCCCCCAGCATCAGCAGCATCATCAGCAGCTCCCCCAACATCAGCAGCATCATCAGCAGCAGCTCCCCCAACATCAGCAGCATCATCAGCAGCTCCCCCAACATCATCAGCATCATCATCAGCCGCTTCCCCAACATCAGCAGCAGCTACTCCAACATCAGCAGCATCATTATTAGTTCCCCCAAATTCAGCAGCATCATCAGAAGTTCCCCCATCATCAGCAGCGTCATCAGCAGCGTCATCAGCAGCAGCCCCCCCAACATCAGCATCATCATCATCAGCAGCAGCAGCTCCTCTAACATCAGCAGCATCATCAGCAGCAGCTCCCCCAACATCAGCAGCATCATCAGCAACTCCCCCAACTTCAGCAGCTCCGCCAATATCAGCAGCTCCCCAAACTTCAGCATCATCATCAGCAGCTCCCCAAACTTCAGCATCATCATCAGCAGCTCCCCCAACTTCATCATCAGCAGCAGCAGCTCCTCTAACATCAGCAGCATCATCAGCAGCAGCAGCTCCCCCAACATCAGCAGCATCATCAGCAACTCCCCCAACTTCAGCAGCTCCGCCAATATCAGTAGCTCCCCAAACTTCAGCATCATCATCATCAGCAGCTCCCCAAACTTCAGCATCATCATCAGCAGCTCCCCCAACTTCAGCATCATCAGCAGCAGCTCCCCCAACATCAGCAGCATCATCAGCAACTCCCCCAACTTCAGCAGCTCCGCCAATATCAGCAGCTCCCCAAACTTCAGCATCATCATCAGCAGCTCCCCCAACTTCAGCAGCTCCGCCAATATCAGCAGCTCCCCAAACTTCAGCATCATCAGCAGCTCCCCCAACTTCAACATCATCATCAGCAGCTCCCCCAACATCAGCAGCATCATCAGCAGCTCACCCAACATCAGCAGCATCATCAGCAGCTCCCCCAACAAATGATGCTACCCACAACCAGGTGCTGAATATGAAAGAAGAAGAAGTGGTAGAGATAATTACATGTCCCGAACTTTTGGCTGGCACCCCAATTTATGAGAAGATAATCCAACTTTAGTTTTGTATGTAGCAGATGGGACCAACATTGTTTTCCGCACCATCCCTACATAGAGAGTACCAGCGTACTCTCTGATAATAGTTCAAAAAATGTTAAAGATATCCCATCTGTAATGTTAAAATGATTTCGAACTCTTGTGCTACCCCATCTTGCTAGTGAGTTGAGACTGCCTGCTCGTTTGGCCCCAAATTAACTGGACAAAATTATTTTCCCACGATGAAAGCCAGAATCACAATACAAAATTGCAATAATTCTTTATACGAGTGATATTAAAAGATGAAATTCAGACACTTTGTGAGGTGACATGTCGCACAAGTCCTGTGGACCTGGGAAGTCCTGAGGTAAATCCAACACATAAATTCTACATTATTTGTCATACATGTGCATGTGTTTATGACTTTGCTTATGTTTTTTCGGTTATGTTTTCAAGTCTGTCTGTGAGTAGGCTACCCCAAAAAGTTGTGGACAGATTCCACCGAAATTTGGTGGACAGGTTGAGTGTTTGATGAGGACGAAGTGATTCGATTTTGGTGATCCGGATAATAAAAATACTCCAGATCCGGATAAGAGAATATTTTTTAATTTTTACAAGTGATTTTTCCCCATTGAGTGATGGGGCCAAAAACTATATATATGGTACAATGTTTCAAAAAGTTGTGGATGAGTTGGGTATGTGACAAAAACAAGCTAATTCCATTTTGGTTCGGGTCCAGATCCAGGTCCGACCCATCAGTGGGATTCAAAACGTAAACTGTTCAACCTGGCGGAGGCATGCACTTTCCTGATTTTCGTTCCAGTTTATGATTGGGCACCCAAGTTTGTATCTAATTTGAAAAAACATCCTCCTGCAGACCATCTCGGTCAGTGTCAGTTTTACGTGTGCAAACAAAATATTTACTATACCTGCCTTGGCACTGACCGTTCACAAATATTCCGATGAAAACCAACAAAATTCTCCACCTTCATCCTTACATTGCGTGTTCCTTTGTCTGGTGTCTTTTTGGTAAGTTTCTTTCTACGGGTCATTTGTTGCATAGTTACATCATCTATAAAATGTTTCCAAAAAAATATTCGACCAGCATTCCCCATTACAATAAATAAGGCCCAAGGACAAACAGGATTTGGCCTTCATCTGGAAAACCTGTGTTTTTTCCCATGTACCTTATCAGGAGCAACAGGATTTCACGGCATCATTTACTGTGGGTGGCCACAACTTCCCAAAAATATCGTTGTCCAGGCAGCAGTCCTGTAGCACGCCAACAATCAGAACAATCTCAGCTTCGAAGTCCACACACCATTCAGACATCAACAATTACACCTTCTAAAGACAACATCCACATTAACATTGATCTGTTTATCTGTAGAGAGTCACGGCTTGTGGAAGAGCTAGACCACAGAACAGACCAGAATGCAACAGAACGAAAGGAAAAGCAGAAAGAAAAGGGAGAAATGCCAAGAGCAAGGCCGAGGGACAAAGTAAACAGAGAGTGACAACGAAGGACTTCCATCCTGACTACGAGACCCACCTGGGTCAGTAATATGTCAATGTTGATAAAGTGGTGTGTATCAAGAAGTAATCACGTTCAATATTTACCAATTGCCATTCCCCAGAGTCCCTTTGCTTGTAGTCATGATGTTTGTTTTTTTAACCCTTTCCATGTTGCATCACAGCCACGTCAAGCCACCACCTTGTGGGCTACCTTAAATGGAACTTGCCATATATTGGATGGAATAGTCTGAATGGTGCACATTCCCAACTTGTCTCGTCTTGGATTTTGATTCCTCACGCAACTCTCAACTTTTGGATTGGTGCTTCACAGGAAAGGCATTGGATTACAAACTCCACCATCCGTCAGATGGACGTTAAGGTTGGTGCCATTAGTTGGTGGATGTTGAAGATATTTTGGTGAAAGTTATCCCCAGGACCCTGAACACGTGGCATATCTTCACCCAAATCAGCTCCAGTCGAATATCAAGCCCAGCCATCCATTTCCTGAAAAGACTTGGGCCAAACTTCACCATTGGCTGGCCGTACAAGTAGGTTCAATTAGTTGTGCACATTGAAAAAGTATTTATAGTAGCGGACATTGGATGGAACCTGATGGATGCACAAGTAAAGTTGGAGCGTGGGGATGATTGGGGTGTCTGAGTGTATTGTTTGTAGTTGTTGCATATTTACTGCCAATAATGTGCAACAACTATCAGTATCAGTCATATTTACAAACACGATACATTGATGCTCCTTAATCAAGGACTTGCACTCTATTTATCTTAACACTCACACGTAGTGGTGAGGACACCAGATCCTCTGAAGATGGTCTCTCATTTTGCATTGATGTGTTTAATTGTTTACAATAGGATGACGGTTCTTGTTTACAAATCTTTTTTTACATTCATTTACTTTGTCTTTTTTGTTTTCTTTCGAAACCACATGGTTTTTAGGAGTGATAAAGGATTATTACTGGATGGGAAGTGCATATTGGGTGTGGAAAAGAGATATTCTGAGATAAATATACCGATAGAAATACAGACAGCAATGGAGTGTGGGAAAGCTCTTGCGGAAGGAATAAGGATGTTGTGACATTGTGAATCATGGTCGATGCTACAAACGAGGGCTCCGGGACTACGAGCTGTGCAGCCTGCTGCCACCTGTCACCACATTCTTCCGGCTTCTCGCAGACCCCTTAATCCTTCCACCTCCTCCTCAGCTCGCCTGCCAGCGGCTTCAATACTACAGCTGCAATCCAGTCGTGCTGTGTTCGTTTTCATCGTGCTATTTGTCTCGACTTGCCTCAATTCCTGCAGAATCAAAATACAGCATCACTGATAAGAATAAAGGGGAAGGCAGGCGATTTGAGAAAGACTGCAATGTGACTCTGATATCATTTGGTCCACATTCCATGACCATAACCTAAGAAAGAACAGGCCTCGAGCATTTCAATAATGAAGAACTAAACTCAATCTACAGGCCTCAAGTTTTTCAATAATGAAGAATGAAACTGGATCTACAGGCATCAATCATTTCCATAATGAAGAACTACTTCGATCTACCAGCCTCAATCATTTCAATAATGAAGAACTAAACAAGATCTACAGACCTCAACCATTTCAATAATGAGGAACTAAACTAGATCCTCAGTCGTGTTCTTCAGTGAAGTACCTCCTGTAGCTCAGTTATGCTCTTTCCAATGCCACTGTGAGCATTTCTGGAGGATTCTATTATCCCCACATAAACTGGAAGCCCATCTAGCTGTAAGCTGCTTCACAAGTTTACACTAGACCTTCCCAGCAGTGGAAACTCAGTGTTGAGTCTTTCTCAGTCGCTATTGGACACTGTCGTCACATTCTTTCCATATCTCACAAACAAAAGCTGTTTGAGCTCGAAATTGCTATATATGGAATCTTTTCCAAATGCATCGTGGACTCTGTGATTACTACATAGATAAGTGGAGCAAATTTATAAAGTTATTATTATTTAATTATTTAGTGTGGGTGAGCCATAAGCATGATGGCCAAATACATAAACCTTGTGAGCAGGAAGCATGACAGTTAATCTCGTGCTCGCCATAACCGAACGTGATAGCTTCTCAAATACTTGAATCCACATTTGTGAAATATACAACAATTAACTAAAAATATTATATATGAATATATATATATATATTATATATATACCGCATATGTATATATTTTTATATATTATTTTTAGTTATATATATATATATATTGTTGTGGATATGAGAATTGTGTTTTTTTTATTGTTGTGTAAATTGTTGTAAAAATATCGCCCTCCTTCCTCCAGTTGTGTATAAAGGTCAAAGTGCGTCCCGTAATTAGGTCATAAACAATCACGTTAGCCAATCTTAGATTTCCTCCTTGTTGGTAGTTTATTTCCTTATTCTATGTAGGTTAAGGCTCTGTTCCCACTAGTTGACACTCCATTGCACCGAATTCAAATAGATAGATCCCCTTTCATTTTCATTTAATAAAGCCTCAATTGCCAGCTGCATTCGCCGCAGCTATTGGGCGGTTTTCACCGCGACTCCATTAGCCACGAGGTAGGCTTGGAGAAGAAGGGGGAGGAGCCGCCGAATCCAGGGCGTTGGCCGCTCCTCGTCATCAAGGGTGGAGCCAGAGAGCCCGTGCCGACCAATCAGGGCCGAGGCGAGCTCACCGATGGGCGTGTTCTAGAGGCCGGCGGCTTGATCGCCCACGGGCATTATAAGAAGCGCGCGCGGAAGCCTTTGACAGAAGCGCGGGGAAGCCTTTGACAGAAGCGCGGGGAAGCCCTTGACACAAGTGCGAAAGGAGAAGTGCAAAGAAAGAGTTGCACCAAGGTTCAAAGAAAGAGGTACACAAAAAGGAGCTTCAGAGAGAGACACCAAGCTGCGTGATCCAGGAGAGGAGAGAGGGATGCCCCACAGCAGCTTGAACCACAGCAGCTTTGAACCACAGCAGCTTGAACCATCGCAGCTTTGGCCGCCGCAGCTTGAGCGTTGACGGCAGCGTTGCTGTTGAGGAAGGGCGGCGGCTGCTCCCTCCAGGCCCGGCCGTCCTCTGGTCTGAGCTGAACCTTCCTTCCAGTCCTTCCATTCCTGCCTGCAATTTCCCCATTCGTGTGAGTTTGCTCGTAGTCTGTTTTGTGTGTCCTGTCCTGGGGTATTAATTAAGAGTGTAGGTAAGCTAGCATTGCACTGTGTCTCCTTGATTCCTTCTGTCTTTATTTTATTATCTTTCCTTCTTCCTTGGTTATTTTGGTCCTGTAAATAGTAATAAATAATAGTAGCATTTCAAACCTTTTTGCCTTCGTCTTCCTCTTCTTCACATCCGTGTCGTCTTTGTCTTTTCCCTCATTGAATATCTGTGGCACGATTTGGCCCACGTTTAAGGAATCGGGTCTTAGTCATTGTTAATAGTTCGGGCCGCGGCCGCCATCCGCTCGGCAAATCAACACCTTATCCGCGGTCCGTAACAATTGGTGCCTGGGAGTGAGATTCGGACCTGAAGCGTGAATAGCACGCTCAAAATTACGGGTGGCCCAAAATTTTGTTTTATTTAAAAATCTTAAATTTGGAAATCGTGCCATGGCTGGTCAAGGCGGCGGGATGCCGGTGGGGGAAATAGAAGAGGGGTTAGGGGTAACCCAGGACCAGAGCTTTTAAACTTGCTTTCGTCTCCTGGAAAGCAAATCCAACGGAAGGAAATCTCATTTCCTTTCACAAAGCCCGAAACAAGTGTGTGTCCACCCTCAGGAGAGCCAGGAAACAATATCTCACCGTTCTCAAGACCGAACTCTCTTATCTGTCTCCCTCTTCCAAATCCTGGTGGCATCTGGTCAAATCTGTTTCTGGTGTTTGTTCCCCCTCCATCCCCTCCCTCACCTCAAACGGCTTAACGGCTGACTCCGCACGTGAAAAAGCTGAATGCCTCAACTCTGTGTTTGCCTCTAAATCTTGTGTCCCAAACCCATCCCTCTCTGTACCTGCCGTACCCAGTCTTACCCAGCTGCTCCTGGACTCTGTGTCCTTTCCTCCTGACAAGGTGGAAAAGTTTCTGTCAACCCTCGACTCTGATTCCGATTCTGCAACTGGTCCTGACGACATCAGCCCACGGGTCCTAAAATCATGTGCTTGCCCCAAATATTCCTACAGGTCGCACAAGATCTGCCTGCAACCCTCTTATGGTTAAACTGCCAAAATCAAGACTTTCTGCTCACCTTCACTCCTTCATTCTTCTTTTCTCCCGCCTCTGGAACAATCTCCTCACTCTCTTCAATCCCACTCCACCCTCCAGGTCTTTAAAACAGCTCTTCACCACCATCTCTTATCGTGATGGTGTGCTTGCTAACCAAATAAAGAGTTTGCAGGTGGCGAAGGAGGTGCGGATACGAGGTGCCGAGGTGAGTGGCGATATACGCGGAAATGTATATGGTGTGAGGGAAGCTTCAGTCGGCTTGGGGGTTGGTTTGGACCTGGGTGTTCGTGAGAGGCCGCTGGAAAGGTGTGCGACAGGTGCAGAGTGTGAAGGAGGAGTGCGAGGAGGTCCGACTATGGGGTGTGTGAGGAAAAAGTGCGCGCCGAGGAGTGAGTGTGCTGTCGAGAGTGAGTTGGTCGAAGCGCGTGTGTGAGGGGGCACATGGAAGCGCGTAGTGGGGAGTGTTACAGAGGATGTAACGAGAGAGTGCACACCTGTGGTGAGTGTTACGGAGGGTGTAACGGGAGAGTGTGTGCAAGAGGATGCACGAGGAAGGTGTGTAACAGAGGAGTGTATGGGTACAGAGTGCGCTGCCAAGAGTAAGGGTGAATGCGCGACCGAGTGTGGTGGTAAGAGTAGTAAGAGTGACACGGAGCGTGAGTTGGTTGTGGCAGGTGAGAGAGGATGTACACCTGGAATGGAAGGATGCACACCTGGAATGGTAGAGCGTGTATGGGAATGCACACTGGAGTTGGTAGTGTTACATATCTATGTGAATTAATATTCAGATCTTTGCTTATCCGTGTGTAGTATATTAAGGGTTGTTGTGATTGGAGGGTCAGGAGCCCTTCTGAACCAGTGGCCGGAAACGGAAGTGACCGAAAACGGAAGAGAAAACGACACGAGGAAAAAATGACGAGTATTCTTCTTGTTCTTCCTCGCCCCGCTCGGACGAAAGGTGGCCTCGACCTTGCGCTGCGTGACAAAGCGGCGTTCCGAAGCCCGTCTGGCGAGAGGAGTGCGGGGCCTGGTACGATACCGACCCGGTGGAGACGTCAAGTTGACGTGGGGCCGTGCATCGACCCCGCGTCTGGTACCGTTCGCGGCCCCGTCTAAAAAGACGCGTACGAGTCGCAGGTTGGGGCCTAGCACGCCTGGCAAGTGGCGTGGGGCTTTTGGCTTGCTTTACCGCACCCGCTTCGCGTAGCCACGAGAGGCTGCAGCCGCGGGGCCTGGTACGATACCTGCCCGGTGGAGACGTCCACCCGGAGTTCGTTCAACCGCCCGAGTGCGGCGACGCCGACTATCATCTTGGTCAGGAGGGGCCCAGAGACATTGTGCGGGACCGAGACCATAAGGGTGTCGTGAGTACTCACCGGGACACACGTATATAAGATGGCCATCTTATTCATAGGGAATTGATTGTCATTGAAATATTGTTGATGGTGGTGTATTGTGGATTGCTCGGGGAAAATCTCCGTGGTTGTGTCATTGGAAATTGTATGGTATCAGTACCATTGGGAAATATATTCTTGAACATCAGTGTCTCGTGGGTGGAATTCATAGGGATTGCGTTGCGAAAGCGCATCTATATAATACTACTTTCTGGCGGAGGTCCTCTCACGGTCCGGGGGTCACCGAGACCAGGTAGTCACCGAGGGGACCACGTAACAGAATTGGGGGCTCGTCCAAATTACGATTCGCAATTGGGTCTACGTCCGGGATTTAAAATTGTATAAAATAATAAAATAAGAATTTTTATTAATTAAAATTAATTAATTAATTATTAATTGAATTTTTTTTTGAGAAATTGGGGTAAAGTCTTGGGTGAAGGTTAACAGGTGTTAACGATAGGCACCATGGCGTTTGTGGCACAGAACTTTGGGGTAACCCCGAGTGAGGCACAGTTCCGAGCGTTGCTAAAGTCGGACCTCTTGAAATTGGCCAAACATTTTAACTTGGAGGTCCGAACTAATTTGAGGAAGGCAGAGTTGCAGGCCACGGTGATACAATCTATGGTGGGATTAGGAACATGGGACGAGTTAGCCTGGGAGTGGCTACCCGAAGAACCAGAAGACGTGGAGCTCCGGAAACTGGAGTTGCAGTTACGGAGCCAGGAACGGATCAAAGAAGAAGAAAGGAAAGCAGAAGAGAGGAGGGAAGAGAAACAAGCAGAGGAAAGGAGAGTGGAACGAGAACTCCAGGAAAGGTTAAAAGAAGAAGAAAGGAAAGCAGAAAAGGAAAGAGCAGAAGAAGAAAGGAAAGCAGAAGAGAGGAGAGAAAAGAAACAAGCAGAGGAAAGGAGAGTGGAACGAGAACTCCAGGAAAGGTTAGCAGAAGAAGAAAGGAAAGCAGAAGAGAGGAGAGAAGAGAAACAAGCAGAGGAAAGGAGAGTGGAACGAGAACTCCAGGAAAGGTTAGAAGGAAGAAAAGCAGAGGAGAGAAAAGCGGAAAGGGAATTAAAGGAACGTGACATGGAGCTTCAGCAAGAAATCAAATTCAAGGAGCTGGAGGTAATGAGAGAACGGGGAGAGGCACCACCCTTGCTGACGGGGTCGACACCTAACCAGAGAACCTGGGATGTGGGCAGACATGTGAGGCTGGTTCCACCGTTCAGTGAAAAGGAGGTCGCGAAATTTTTTCCACACTTTGAGAAAGTGGCTCGACAATTAAATTGGCCGGAGGAGGCCTGGACCATACTCGTGCAAAGTGTGCTGGTGGGGAAAGCTCAGGAAATTTATTCGGCGCTACCAATGGACCAATGTGCAGATTATGAGGTACTGAAGAAGCACATCCTCAAAGCCTATGAGTTGGTTCCGGAAGCTTACAGGCAAAAATTCAGGAATGCCAGGAAGAGGGAGAGTGAGACCCATGTGGAGTTTGCCAGAGTGAAAGAAAACATGTTTGATCGGTGGTGTGAGTCAAAAGGAGTCGGGAAAGACTTCGAAACATTGCGGGACTTGATCCTGGTGGAGGAATTTCAGCAGTGTGTCCACGAGGACATCAAAGTGTACCTGCAGGAAAAGAAAGTACCAAAGTTGTGGGACGCAGCCACCATGGCAGATGATTATGCCTTAACCCACCGAATAGGGGTCCATGAACCTACCTCCTCGCCTAGATCTCCACAGGGGAGGTGGGGAACAGCAGGTGCGGAGAACGACAATACATGGCGGCGGCCTCGAGAGGATGAGGGGGACAACGCGGATACCCCACCTGTTCGAAGTCAGAGGGCTGTGGGCCCAAGACCAACTTATTTTTCAGGGGGCCCGAGGCAGACCACGAGTTTTTCCTCCGGGCCTACTTGCGCGTTTTGCAAGAAACCTGGACACTTGATGTCCAGTTGTTACCTCATGAAAAGGGACAACCCAGAGCGGAGTCCGACTATTACCACTCCGAATGCGATGGCTAGCGTAAGAAATCGCCATCAAAAGGGTTACCAACCATTTATTTCAGAGGGGTTTGTGTCACGGGATGGAGCCTCGACTAACCGGAAACCGGTTAGGATATTGAGGGACACAGGGGCACATCAATCTTTAATGCTTGAAGGCATTTTGCCATGGTCCGAGGAGACGGCAACGGGGGATAGTGTTCGTTTACAGGGGATTGGGGGCGGTGTTAGTGCTCCCCTTCATGTCATCCATTTGGAGTCCGATTTGGTGTCAGGACCGGTCACCGTCGGTTTACAAGCCACGCTTCCTGTAGAGGGTGTATCTGTGGTTATCGGGAATGATTTGGCCGGGGGTCAAGTTTATGGTAACCTGAGGGTTGGTCAAGAGCCCAGCAGGGAAAATAAGACCACACCAGCTCGGGATGGCGACAAAAGTGCCAAGTTATTTGTAGGGGGACTCAACTTCAAAACAGAGGAAGAAGTTCTGACCTCTGTCTTCAACAGATATGGGCCGCTGGTGGACGTGCGGTTGGTAAGAGACTGGGAAACGCAACAGTCCAGAGGGTTCGGCTTTGTCACGTTTGCCAGCACCAAAGACGCCAGAGAGGCAGAGAAGAATTGGAATGGCAAGGATTTGGAGGGTCGGACCATAACAGTAGGGAAGGCATTTCGTAGGCGTCGAGAGGTCTACAGGAGAGGACAACTGGGCGGTAGTTTTGGTGGTGGCCGCAATCAATATTATTATGGAGGCTCCCTGAGTTACGGCAGCTCCCGAAGGAAGGATTGGCAAAGTAGTGGCCGAGAAGGAGACCGCTATTCGTGGGACTACAGGGACAAGGGGTCCCACCATAATTATTAGGGAAGTTCTGAGAAGTTGAAGCACTGAATGCGGCGGAGCCGCTGAGCCAAGATTCCTACACGGATTAACCGTGAACGCCGTTCCTAAAGGCGTCCATATAGGGAACTTTCATGCACGGACTAACCGTGAACTCCACGTTCCTCAAGGCGCCCATGTAGAGAACTTTCCTGCACGGACTAACCGTGAACTTCACGTTCCTAAAGGCATCCATGTAGTGAATACTCGGCTTGGCCTCCCGGAAAAAGTGCTATCGAGTTGCGTAACTTTGGATCTTTGATCAACCCCTTAACCTTCATTCACAAGAAGCTGATGGTCAAAGTCAGAGGGTCATGAGAGGGAGTTTGATTTGGCAGGGACAATGTCGTTGCTGGTGTTTAGTCCAGAGGGAGTAATCTGGGGGTTTTGTGAGAGTTTGTTGCTTTATTTTTGAGTTGGGATAATTGTTGCCCAGGGGAACTGAGGATTTGGGGGTTGAGTTATCTGGTTTATTTATCCAAGTTGGCCGGCAACGAAAGTTTTCGCTGGGGTCAAACTTTCTTTCTTGAAGGGGGGGAGTGTTACATATCTATGTGAATTAATATTCAGATCTTTGCTTATCCGTGTGTAGTATATTAAGGGTTGTTGTGATTGGAGGGTCAGGAGCCCTTCTGAACCAGTGGCCGGAAACGGAAGTGACCGAAAACGGAAGAGAAAACGACACGAGGAAAAAAGGACGAGTATTCTTCTTGTTCTTCCTCGCCCCGCTCGGACGAAAGGTGGCCTCGACCTTGCGCTGCGTGACAAAGCGGCGTTCCGAAGCCCGTCTGGCGAGAGGAGTGCGGGGCCTGGTACGATACCGACCCGGTGGAGACGTCAAGTTGACGTGGGGCCGTGCATCGACCCCGCGTCTGGTACCGTTCGCGGCCCCGTCTAAAAAGACGCGTACGAGTCGCAGGTTGGGGCCTAGCACGCCTGGCAAGTGGCGTGGGGCTTTTGGCTTGCTTTACCGCACCCGCTTCGCGTAGCCACGAGAGGCTGCAGCCGCGGGGCCTGGTACGATACCTGCCCGGTGGAGACGTCCACCCGGAGTTCGTTCAACCGCCCGAGTGCGGCGACGCCGACTATCATCTTGGTCAGGAGGGGCCCAGAGACATTGTGCGGGACCGAGACCATAAGGGTGTCGTGAGTACTCACCGGGACACACGTATATAAGATGGCCATCTTATTCATAGGGAATTGATTGTCATTGAAATATTGTTGATGGTGGTGTATTGTGGATTGCTCGGGGAAAATCTCCGTGGTTGTGTCATTGGAAATTGTATGGTATCAGTACCATTGGGAAATATATTCTTGAACATCAGTGTCTCATGGGTGGAATTCATAGGGATTGCGTTGCGAAAGCGCATCTATATAATACTACTTTCTGGCGAAGGTCCTCTCACGGTCCGGGGGTCACCGAGACCAGGTAGTCACCGAGGGGACCACGTAACAGTAGTGAGGCACATGGTTGGGTGTACGGAGGAGAGCACACCTGTGGTTGTCACAGAGGTGACCGAGGAGGGAGCGCGAAAGGGTGTGTTGGTGAGGTGTGCGAACGACGAGTGTGTGCCAAGGTGTGCGGTGGTCAGGTGTGTGCAAGTCTGTGAGCGGAATGAGTGTACCTGGGTGTGTAAGAAGGTGCAATGACAAATAGCATGGAGACGGCTGGATGTATGAGCAAGGAACGGGCTGCGGGGTGTAAGCATGCAAGTGGAGCATCGACGGTAACCGGGTTAGTGGTTAGAACGACGTTTAGCCGAAGCGGGCCCTCGGTGCGTGCCGGGCAGCTTTGCGTGCCGTGGGGATCGTGACCACGGCAGTTTCGAAAGAACTGCCGTGCGGGATCCACGCCGGACCGCGCTCTGACCGGCCGCGTGCGTGCTCCACTAAGCAGAGCGGGCGGCCCAGTAGGAAGGGTCGTCATGGCGACCCCTTTTTGTTGCGGCGTTCCAGCAGGGTGAGATCGGGCCATTGGATGGCTCCGTGCCAAGATGGTGCGTGGGATCTAGGCCCGAGTAAACCTCCTTCCCTGCACCGAAGGCCGGACGGGTCCAGCCGCCGGCACCAAACAACCCGCATTCATTGTGAAGCCGAGCTTTAGAGATAAATTGGCACACCGAGAGGCTCTAGTGAGTAGACATGTGATGAGGATAGTGTTTTGGACCCGAAATTGAAAAAAGCAAAATTTGATGATTGGCAAAGGATTGGCAGAGTGATGATTGGCAGATGATTGGTAGTGATTGGCAAATT
The DNA here is from genome assembly GCF_964187855.1 of Myxine glutinosa. Classification (NCBI taxonomy): domain Eukaryota; kingdom Metazoa; phylum Chordata; class Myxini; order Myxiniformes; family Myxinidae; genus Myxine; species Myxine glutinosa. The sequence goes on from NC_136270.1 coordinate 92,043,273, forward strand.
TTTAATTGGCTGGAATTTGGTGTGCAAAATTGGTAGTGAGAGATACCCGATGTGGTGGGATGGCAACTCTGCCATCTCTCACAGCGGGGGCAAAGGAGCACTAGTCTTATGGGGTTTGGCAGTGAAAACTAGCCCGGGAGGGTTAGGATATCATGTGTAGGGACCTAGAGAATGACAATAGGTAACGCTAAGGTTAGGTAGTGACAATGATACCGGTAGTGGGGACGCAGGTAGATTAGTTGGATTATAATGACGAGGGACGGGACGACTGGGACGTATAACCTTAAATAAAGTAAGGGATGACTGGGAAGCGCAAGTTCCAGAGGGGAGTAGTTAGATGAGATGATGCCGTGTGTGTGAGGATCAAAAGTGTATTGAGCAGGGTATGAGTAAATGATTGTGATTGTGGGTTGTATTGAGATTGCACAGGTGTGCAACTGAACAGGTGTATGGAGCAGTGTATGAGGGAGTGATGGTGATGTGTGTTGTGTTGACCCAAATGGTCCAGGGAGGAAGGAGGGTGCAGGTGGCACCAGGTGTGATTGCACAGGTGTGCAACTACAGGAGGTATGGAGAATGGTTGTGTGGAATACATGGAGTGTGGAATATATGGAGTATGGAATGGATGGTCACGAAGTGAGTATGGTGGAAACTGTGGAGTGGAGTGGATGGTGCGAAGGTGTGGATGGGGGAAAGGAGGATGGACCCCCATCACGAATACCCGGGGAGGGTAGTGTAAGAGTTAGGTAGAGGGTACAGGTAAATTGTGGTTGGATATTGGCATCTGTGGTGCGTGTGGAAGAATGGAGTTTGGATGGGTGCATTAGTGACGTGGAAATGGCTGGGCGTGTGGCCTGTTAGTGTGTGTAGTTGATTGGGCACTCCACCACTGTGAGGATGTCGGACAGGTGAGGCCGCAGGTGGGCTCTGGGAGCCGGTAGAGTTGTGGATGGGGCCCGAGGATCCGGAGGACGGACTCGGGTAGCCCAGTGCCAGAGGGCACCGAGGGGTGACAGAGCAAGGAGGGGCCTTCTCCAGTAGATAGGTTAGGGTAAGGAGCAGGTAAGCTCGGAGGCAACTGCAGTGGTGGAGGTGTGCAGGTGGGTAGACCTGCTGGGAGAGCTACACGCCCCAGTCCTGAAATTGTGCAAGGGCACCGGGAGATGAATCGGGGGAGTGAGACCCCAAATTGATGAAGCACCACAGTTTGGTCAATGGGAATTTGGTTCTTAAAACCGCATAGAGTAAGTTGGCCAATGGTTTGGCAGGGAAAGACCCCGGGTAGTGTAAAGTGTGTTAAAGTCATTTAGAGGATAGTTAGGATTAAGAATCTCCTCGCACCATCTACATCCACTCACCTGAGGTAACTATGGTACTCCACACCATGCCATGGTTTGTTGTTTTTATTTTATTGTGCAAATGTTTTGGATTGTGAGACGCATCATGACGTGGGTGTGACATTGTGCTGTTGTTCCATCTCTCCCTCCTTATGAGGATTGATGATGAATTGGTGATGGCAAATTTTGGTTAGAGGGATTGTGAAGACGAATTTGGTATCGGGGAAATATGGGGAAGACGAGACATTAGCGACGAATTTGTAATGTGTAGATTGTTGTAAATATGTGGTAAGGGCAAGGGTAGAGTAGGTAACAGGGGGGGTGACGTACGGTAGGGACGAGCTTTTCTCCGCTCCGTCTCCATACGCACCTCGCCTTGCATTGCCTTTATTGATGTGTACCCTTGTGACCTTACCCCTCACTCACCTGTCTTTCCCCCCCCCCCCCTTGTCTCCCACACGAGGACCGTGCGCCACTGGGCGCCGAGGGGAGCGTGCGAGAGTCCGCCATTGTGCGCCCGAAACTCTCGCAACCACAGCTGTCTGCATCGATGCACCACGTATGGACCACATGTCTGTGGCTGAGCACCACTTGTGGACCCCATGGGTTGGGGCATGGCCCCTCTGCTGGAACCAGCCATGAAGGCCCGAGATCTTGCTGGCGGACCTGGGTCACAGGGCACCTATGCCCTACAGGTGAACCACACGTAGTCGGCCCTGTGGGCCATAAATAAATAAAACAAAAATGGACGCATTGTGTGCCTTTTTATTAGAGCAAATAGGCCGCCAGCAAAAGGATGACAACAACTGGAAGAATACCAATAGCCAGCAGAGGGAGCCGAAGAGCAAGGCACCACCAAGGGTTTGGGTTTGGTTTTATTAAGAACTGTGGTGACTGTGCACCGATTGGTGCTCGAGGGTGTTTTTGGTGCGTTTTTGGGTGCTTCGTGGTGCGTCGATGCAGGGCAGACTGTCTCCCTCCCCCAAAAGAATCACAGGTCCTGGGTTGTGTATTGTAAATAAAAGTAGCGTCGTTGTAAATAATGCGCCCCCACCGTAAGTGTTATAGTTTGAAGACCATTCCGCAATTCGGTTAGTTGTGGGCGTGAATCTGTTAGGCAGGGTGCAATGGAGCAGCGGGACATATTTATTTATGTTTTAAAACTGTCACACTCAGGGTCAGGTTAAATGTAGAGGGAACTACACCTACGTGCCACACTAAACGTAAAGGTAATAGGCCCGGGACGTGCCTAAGAGGAGGAGGGTGCAGTGTTGTGGATATGAGAATTGTGTTTTTAGTCGCGTCACAGACGCTGCTCATAGAGTGCCCTCTGCTGTTGTTGTTGTTCTTCTTCTTGTTGTTGTTCTTGCAGAGAAGACAAAACCTCAAAGCTCCACCCATTCTGGGAAACATAGCTCCACCCATTGTGGGAGAGGCTTCATATAAACAAATATCCACCATTTTATTAACTCGCATTGCTTTGAGGCCTGTTTTGTAGGCCCGTGGTGTCTTGCTCTCTCACACAGTTTTCTTTCAAATCAAATTCGATATATCATTTCATTTTTCACAGTCGCTAACATAGTTTTAGACTCGGTTGAAAAAAAACATGAAGAAAATCCGATGAAAGTTGCCCTTTATAGAACGAAATGAATTCTCAAAGGCCTGTAACTTCAAGTCCATTGAGATATATATATTTTAAATCACGGCATGGTCAGTCATACACCGCCCGAAATAACAGACGGGAAAATGCCGAGATATATTAAAAATTCGTCCATTTGATGACAATCGTCACGATGAAATATTTAATTTATACGTCGTCACAATAATGTGGAGAGAGGAGCATAGCTTCGTTCACGTGTCGCCACACACGGAAAATTGCCGAGATATATTTTTTTTAAATCGCGGCATGGTCAGTCATACACCGCCTGAAATAACAGACGGGAAAATGCCGAGATATATTAAAAATTCGTCGCCACACACGGGAAATTGCCGAGATATATTTTCACTTTGCACAAAAATAACATCAAGTAATCGAATCAATAGGAATGTCCTGTGCCTATAACATTGACGTTATAGGCACAGCTGCATCTAGGCATTGTGTAACATCGACGTGGCTTTTGTTTTAATTAAAACTTTTTGTACTTGTTTTTATTGTTGTGTAAATTGTTGTAAAAATATCGCCCTCCTTCCTCCAGTTGTGTATAAAGGTCAAAGTGCGTCCCGTAATTAGGTCATAAACAATCACGTTAGCCAATCTTAGATTTCCTCCTTGTTGGTAGTTTATTTCCTTATTCTATGTAGGTTAAGGCTCTGTTCCCACTAGTTGACACTCCATTGCACCGAATTCAAATAGATAGATCCCCTTTCATTTTCATTTAATAAAGCCTCAATTGCCAACTGCATTCGCCGCAGCTATTGGGCGGTTTTCACCGCGACTCCATTAGCCACGAGGTAAGCTTGGAGAAGGGGGAGGAGCCGCCGAATCCAGGGCGTTGGCCACCCTACGTCATCAAGGGCGGAGCCAGAGAGCCCGTGCCGACCAATCAGGGCCGAGGCGAGCTCACTGATGGGCGTGTTCTAGAGGCCGGCGGTTTGATCGCCCGCGGGCGTTATAAGAAGCGCGCGCAGAAGCCTTTGACAGAAGCGCGGGGAAGCCTTTGAAAGCCTTTGACAGAAGCGCGAAAGGAGAAGTGCAAAGAAAGAGTTGCACCAAGGTTCAAAGAAAGAGTTACACAAAAAGGAGCTTCAGAGAGAGACACCAAGCTGCGTGATCCAGGAGAGGAGAGAGGGATACCCCACAGCAGCTTGAACCACAGCAGCTTTGAACCACAGCAGCTTGAACCATCGCAGCTTTGGCCGCCGCAGCTTGAGCGTTGACGGCAGCGTTGCTGTTGAGGAAGGGCGGCGGCTGCTCCCTCCCGGCCCGGCCGTCCTCTGGTCCGAGCTGAACCTTCCTTCCAGTCCTTCCATTCCTGCCTGCAATTTCCCCATTCGTGTGAGTTTGCTCATAGTCTGTTTTGTGTGTCTTGTCCTGGGGTATTAATTAAGACTGTAGGTAAGCTAGCATTGCACTGTGTCTCCTTGATTCCTTCTGTCTTTATTTTATTATCTTTCCTTCTTCCTTGGTTATTTTGGTCCTGTAAATAGTAATAAATAATAGTAGCACTTCAAACCTTTTTGCCTTCGTCTTCCTCTTCTTCACATCCGTGTCGTCTTTGTCTTTTCCCTCATTGAATATCTGTGGCACGACTTGGCCCACGTTTAAGGAATCGGGTCTTAGTCATTGTTAATAGTTCGGGCCGCGGCCGCCATCCACTCGGCAAATCAACATCTTATCCGCGGTCTGTAACAATATATATATATATCTATATATATCTATATATATCTATATATATATATATATATATATATATATATATATATATATATATGGTAGGGGGGGGGGTTGGTCAATAAGTAACCTTAAAATATTTTTCACAACTTGTTTATTGCATGTACTGTACATGTGTAACAACTGTTATTTTTCAACATAATCTCCATTGCATTCAATGCATTTTTTCCAGCGCTTTACTAAGGCCTGGATTCCTCTCGAAAAAAATATATTTCGGCTGCTTGTGTAGCCATTTGTGCACCACCTCTTGGACCTCTTCGTCGGATCGGAAAGTGGTTCCACCAAGCGCCTTTTTGAGTGGCCTAAAGATGTGGTAATCTGAAGAGGTGACGTCCGGCGAGTAGGAAGGATGAGGAAGACACTCAAAATGCAGGTCCTCGATTGTTGCAGCTGTAGCGCGGGCAGTATGGGGCCGAGCATTGTCATGCTGCAGCAAAACTCCGGTAGTGAGTAGTCCATGACGTTTTGATCTGATTGCTGGTTTCAGATGATTTTTAAGGAGGTCGCAGTATGATGCACTGGTGACTGTGGACCGTCTGGGCATGTAATTCTCTACAAGTGGTCCTCTGCTATCCCAGAAGAGCGTCAGCATCACTTTTACAGCGGATGGCTGTGTGTGGAATTTTTTTGGCTTCGGTGAAGTTGAATGGCGCCACTCTTTGCTTGCCCGCTTTGTTTCTGGCTGAAAGTAGTGGACCCAGCTTCCATCCCGTCACTACGCGCTGGAAGAAATTCATCGCCTTCTTTTCGTAACGTCGCAGAAGTTCTTCACATGCGTCCACTCACCGTTCTTTCAGTTCGGGTGCGAGTTGTCTAGGCACCCACCTTGCAGACACTTTGTGGAACCCCAGCATGTTGTGAATGATATGGTGTGCTGAACCATGGCTAATGTCTGCCACACTGGACACTCCACGTTTAAACTACCTGTCCCAGCCGTACACCTGCTGCAGCGATAAACATGCGTCACCCTATTGCATCTTCATTCTGTGAGGGATTTCATTAGGATTCACATCCTCACTTCCCAAGAAACGGATGACAGAACGTTGCTCCTCCCTGGCGCATGCTTCTTAGGGAGCCGCCATCTTGGAACTGCTCTACTGACGTCATACGCTCAATGTTGCCAGAGCGAAAACAGACAAAACATAACTCTTACCCATAGATATAACATATGTCGTCTACAACTACACACATTAAATTCTCGAATTGATATCGCCATTTTAATGTTATTTATTGACTGGCACTCGTATATAATATATATAGAAATATATAAATAAATAAATAATATTTAAAAAAAAAAAAAAATATATATATATATATATAATCAGCGATCGCATAGTGACGTGATATGTAATTTCCCCCCTACAACTACCTTCCTTCTCGGAGACCCACAAATTTACAAATTTGATGGCTTGTTTGAGGATAGACTGATGCATGCACACACACAGTCCATCACAGCAGATGCATGATCATGTGCATATCTACATTACCGGCATACATTGATGTGCATTAAAGCTACTGTCACTGTGCCAGAAACACAAACTTAAAGGCAAAGGAAAAGTCACGTGTCACTGACATCCTTCTGGGAGAAAAGTGCTCGAGCGAGTATCAAAAGAGTGAAAAACATTGATTTGTGTCGGTGTGCTCACAGTTGTTAATTCATGTGATTTGAACCTCTTTAAAAATAGTGTTACATATTTATGTGAATGTATGTGAATTACCATTCAGGTCTTTGCTTATCCATGTGTAATAGATTGAGGGTTGTTGTGGTTGGAGGGTCAGGAGCCCTTCTGAAAAGTGTCCGGAAACGGAAGTGACCGGAAACGGAAGAGAAAAAGACATGAGGAAGAAAAGCGACGGTTATTCTTTTTCCTCGCCCCGCTCCGACAAAAGGTGGGATCGACCTTGCGCTGCGTGGAAAAGCGGCGTTCCGAAGCCCGTCGGGCGAGAGGAGTTACCGGGACGTGTACCTACCCGGTGGAGACGTCAAGTTGACGTGGGGCCGTGCATCGACCCCGCGTCTGGCACCGTTCGCGACACCGTCTAAACAGACGCGTACGGGTCGCACGTGGGGCCTAACACGCCTTGCAAGCGGCGTGGGGCTTTTGGCTTGATTTACCGCACCCGCTTCGCGTGGCCACGAGGGGCTGCAGCCGCGGTGCCTGGTACGATACCTGCCCGGTGGAAACACGTCCACCCGGGGTTCGTTCAACTGCCCGAGTGCGGCGACGCCGACCATCATCTTGGTCAGGAGGGGCCCAGAGACATTGTGAGGGGCAGAGACCAAAAGGGGGTCGTGAGTACCAGAAGGGGACACACATATATAAGATGGCCATCTTACTCGTCTCGGGGATTGATTGGGGATTGTGAATTGTTGATGGGTGTTTGTTGTTGATTGCTCGGGGAAAATCTCCGTGGTTGTATCATTGAAATTGTATGGTATCATTACCATTGAAATATATTCTTGAACATCAGTTTTCTCTTGGGTGGAATTCATATGGATTGCGTGGCGAAAGCGCATATATAATACAACTTTCTGGCGAAGTTCCTCTCACGGTCCGGGGGTCACCGAGACCAGGTATTCACCGAGGGGACCACGTAACAGAATTGGGGGCTCGTCCAAATTACGATTTGCGGTTTCGCAATTGGGTCTACGTCCGGGATCTAAAATTGTATAAAATAATAAAATAATATTTTTATTAATTAAAATTTATTAATTAAGTATTAATTGGAAAATTTTCGGGGAAATTGGGGTAAAGTCTTGGGTGAAGGTTAACAGGTGTTAACGATAGTCACCATGGCGTTTGTGGCACAGAACTTTGCGGTAACACCGAGTGAGGCACAGTTCCGAGCGTTACTAAAGTCGGACCTCTTGAAATTGGCCAAACATTTTAACTTGGAGGTCCGAACTAATTTGAGGAAGGCAGAGTTGCAGGCCACGGTGATACAATCTATGGTGGGATTAGGAACATGGGACGAGTTAGCCTGGGAGTGGCTACCCGAAGAACCAGAAGATGTTGAGCTCCGGAAACTGGAGTTGCAATTACGGAGCCAGGAACGGATTAAAGAAGAAGAAAGGAAAGCAGAAAAGGAAAGAGCAGAAGAAGAAAGGAAAGCAGAAAAGGAAAGATCAGAAGAGGAAAGGAAAGCAGAAGCGAGGAGAGAAGAGAAGCAAGCAGAGGAAAGGAGAGTGGAACGAGAACTCCAGGAAAGGTTAGAAGGGAGAAAAGCAGAGGAGAGGAGAGCTGCAAGGGACCTCGAAGCAGAGGAGAGAAAAGCGGAAAGGGAATTAAAGGAACGTGACATGGAGCTTCAGCAAGAAATCAAATTCAAGGAGCTGGAGTTAATGAGAGAACGGGGAGAGGCACCACCCTTGCTGACGGGGTCGACACCTAACCAGAAAACCTGGGATGTGGGCAGACATGTGAGGCTGGTTCCACCGTTCAGTGAAAAGGAAGTCGCGAAATTTTTTCCACACTTTGAGAAAGTGGCTCGACAATTAAACTGGCCGGAGGAGGCCTGGACCATACTCGTGCAAAGTGTGCTGGTGGGGAAAGCTCAGGAAATTTATTCGGCGCTACCAATGGACCAATGTGCAGATTATGAGGTACTGAAGAAGCACATCCTCAAAGCCTATGAGTTGGTTCCGGAAGCTTACAGGCAAAAATTCAGGAATGCCAGGAAGAGGGAGAGTGAGACCCATGTGGAGTTTGCCAGAGTGAAAGAAAACATGTTTGATCGGTGGTGCGAGTCAAAAGGAGTCGGGAAAGACTTCGAAACATTGCGTGACTTGATCCTGGTGGAGGAATTCCAGCAGTGTGTCCACGAGGACATCAAAGTGCACCTGCAGGAAAAGAAAGTACCAAAGTTGTGGGACGCAGCCACCATGGCAGATGATTATGCCTTAACCCACCGAATAGGGGTCCACAAACCTAACTCCTCGCCTAGACTTCAGCAGGGGAGTTATGAAACACCCGGTGCGGAGAACGACCTTACATGGCGGCGGCCTCGAGATGATTATGGGGACAACTATGATACCCCACCTGTTCGAAATCAGAGGGATGCGGGCCCAAGACAAACTTATAGTTCGGGGGGCCCGAGGCAGACCACGAGTTTTTCCTCCGGGCCTACTTGCGCTTTTTGCAAGAAACCTGGACACTTGATGTCCAGTTGTTACCGCATGAAAAGGGAAGACCCAGAGCGGGGTCCGACTATTACGACTCCAAATGCAATGGCCATTGTGAGAAATCGCCATCAAAAGGGTTACCAACCATTTATTTCAGAGGGGTTTGTGTCACGGGATGGAGCCTCGACTAACCGGAAACCGGTTAGGATATTGAGGGACACAGGGGCACATCAATCTTTAATGCTTGAAGGCATTTTGCCATGGTCCGAGGAGACGGCAACGGGGGATAGTGTTCGTTTACAGGGGATCGGGGGCGGTGTTAGTGCTCCCCTTCATGTCATCCATTTGGAGTCCGATTTGGTGTCAGGACCGGTCACCGTCGGTTTACAAGCCACGCTTCCTGTAGAGGGTGTATCTGTGGTTATCGGGAATGATTTGGCCGGGGGTCAAGTTTATGGTAACCTGAGGGTTGGTAAAGAGCCCAGCAGGGAAAATAACACCACACCAGCTCGGGATGGCGACAAAAGTGCCAAGTTATTTGTAGGGGGACTGAACTTCAAAACAGAGGAAGAAGTTCTGACCTCTGTCTTCAACAGATATGGGCCGCTGGTGGAAGTGCGGTTGGTAAGAGACTGGGAAACGCAACAGTCAAGAGGGTTCGGCTTTGTCACGTTTGCCAGCACAAAAGACGCCAGAGAGGCAGAGAAGAATTGGAATGGCAAGGATTTGGAGGGTCGGACCATAACAGTAGGGAAGGCATTTCGTAGGCGTCGAGAGGTCTACAGGAGAGGACAACTGGGCGGTAGTTTTGGTGGTGGCCGCAATCAATATTATTATGGAGGCTCCCTGAGTTACGGCCGCTCCCGAAGGAAGGATTGGCAAAGTAGTGGCCGAGAAGAAGACTGCTATTCATGGGACTACAGGGACAAGTGGTCCCACCCTAATTATTAGGGAAGTTCTGAGAAGTTGAAGCACTGAATGCGGCGGAGCCGCCGAGCCAAGATTCCTACACGGATTAACCGTGAACGCCGTTCCTAAAGGCGTCCATGTAGTGAACTTTCATGCACGGACTAACCGTGAACTCCACGTTCCTCAAGGCGCCCATGTAGAGAACTTTCCTGCACGGACTAACCGTGAACTCCACGTTCCTAAAGGCATCCATGTAGTGAATACTCGGCTTGGCCTCCCGGAAAAAGTGCTATCGAGTTGCTTAACTTTGGATCTTTGATCAACCCCTTAACCTTCATTCACAAGAAACTGACGGCCCAAGTCAGAGGGTCAAGAGATGGAGTTTGATTTGGCAGGGACAATGTCGTTGCTGGTGCTTAGTCCAGAGGGAGTAATCTGGAGGGGTTGTGGTGAAATTTTGGTTGCTTTATTTTTAAGTGATAACTGTGCCCGGGGGGAACTGATAATGTGGGGGGGGTTGAGTTATCTGGTTTGTTTCTCCAAATTGGCCGGCAAAGAAAGTTTTCGCTGGGTTCAAACTTTCTTTCTTGAAGGGGGGGAGTGTTACATATTTATGTGAATGTATGTGAATTACCATTCAGGTCTTTGCTTATCCATGTGTAATAGATTAAGGGTTGTTGTGGTTGGAGGGTCAGGAGCCCTTCTGAAAAGTGTCCGGAAACGGAAGTGACCGGAAACGGAAGAGAAAAAGACATGAGGAAGAAAAGCGACGGTTATTCTTTTTCCTCGCCCCGCTCCGACAAAAGGTGGGATCGACCTTGCGCTGCGTGGAAAAGCGGCGTTCCGAAGCCCGTCGGGCGAGAGGAGTTCCCGGGACGTGTACCTACCCGGTGGAGACGTCAAGTTGACGTGGGGCCGTGCATCGACCCCGCGTCTGGCACCGTTCGCGACACCGTCTAAACAGACGCGTACGGGTCGCACGTGGGGCCTAACACGCCTTGCAAGCGGCGTGGGGCTTTTGGCTTGATTTACCGCACCCGCTTCGCGTGGCCACGAGGGGCTGCAGCCGCAGTGCCTGGTACGATACCTGCCCGGTGGAAACACGTCCACCCGGGGTTCGTTCAACCGCCCGAGTGCGGCGACGCCGACCATCATCTTGGTCAGGAGGGGCCCAGAGACATTGTGAGGGGCAGAGACCAAAAGGGGGTCGTGAGTACCAGAAGGGGACACATATATAAGATGGCCATCTTACTCGTCTCGGGGATTGATTGGGGATTGTGAATTGTTGATGGGTGTTTGTTGTTGATTGCTCGGGGAAAATCTCCGTGGTTGTATCATTGAAATTGTATGGTATCATTACCATTGAAATATATTCTTGAACATCAGTTTTCTCTTGGGTGGAATTCATATGGATTGCGTGGCGAAAGCGCATATATAATACAACTTTCTGGCGAAGTTCCTCTCACGGTCCGGGGGTCACCGAGACCAGGTATTCACCGAGGGGACCACGTAACAATAGTGTCTTGAAAAAAAAACGACTGAGTTTTCTTTTTCTTTTGAAAGCACATCGAATCGTTTTGGATGGAGCCAACAATGCACATTTTTGAGTGAGATTCAATCAAATCCCTATCTAAAACAAATCCTAAATCCCTATCAAAACTGATTCAAATGTAATTAAAATCGCATTCTAATCTGTAGTGTGAAAGGGGTTATACATATGCATGACCTGAACAAAACTCGATACAATGCTGGCACGCCCTCATTCAATTTAAATTGTTTGCCTTTCCGAATCCATCTGGAAATTCCATTTTCCTGATTTGTCTTTGCCTGCTGGTCTGCTGATAGCTTAAATGACTTGTCCACAATTTTTACCCCACGAGTGTAAAGCGAAAAGCGGGTTTAAGCAATTGTTTCACGATGTTTGTCTGTCTACAAACACCAATTCATGACTGATGAACAACGTAATTTCAATTGAGTGTTATATTTTGAACACGAATTGTAACATGAATCAGAAAACATACCTGCAGTTTAACAGTACCTTGGCTCTGAATTGTTCCGAAATGCGCATGAGCAGAGAGGAGTGAGATAATATTTTTTACTCGGTTTGTCTGCCTGGCAGTCAAACTAGATTGAAAATCATTCCAAACAGGAAACTTACTGCTTTTAAGGACGTCATGAAGGACACAAAGAACAAGCATGAAGAAGTAATGTAACATGTTAAATACGGTGGTGTAAAAGCTGCTGGATCAACGGCGGTAAACATCTGAAATTTTTATTTTCTACAACCTATAAAATCTGTATTTATTGCAATTGAATTATATACTTGAACAATGTACAACACAAATCGCCTTCTTGACACTTTCAAAACACTTGCGTTTGGCAATACTTGGACAAAATATTATGGCCAATCAAATTTGCTGCTCGTAGACCCCGCCAATGTCTGTTTCTCAAAACTGCACAGGGTAATGTGTTGTATGAACTCTATAGATCCTATATATTTTTCTTGACATACTCTTTGCAAATTCTGGATGAAAATCAGTCTTTGTTGCTGTTGCCCTTGTCTTATGTTTATTACAAGAACTAGGGCGTGCCCGTACGTGGGTGCAAAAAAACATGCGTGCAAACAACAACAACAAAAAAAAACTTTGAAACCACGTGGCAGTAACGACCACAGAACCCCCCCCCCCCCCCTCTATTGACATGAAATGGTTTGGTCCATTCGCAAAGCCAAAGCGAACGGCTTGCGAGTACGGTGACCATACCTTGGGAACCACTTGTCTGATTAATTTCAAACCTTGAAAAGGCACATCCTCGGGTCCCCAGCAATATACCTGGCAAGTTTCAAGTATATCGGACCCGTGGTTGTCGAGAAACAGCGGTCACAGACAAACACACACACACACACACACACACACACACACACACACACACACACACACACACACACACACACACACACACACACACACACACACACACACACACACACACACACACACTACTGGAATTATAGATAGATGAAGAAATTGACAATAAAAAAAAATGCATTAGGACATTGTTCACCACTGCACAAGGACAAAAAACGTTTTCATGCTTCATTTGGTTGTATCGTATATAAATTATAATACAACGAACTCGTGAGATCACGAGAAGCAACTTTCAGAACCACGTTTTACAGTTTAAACTCCGTGCTACGTGTCAATGTGCCATGTCGATGTTTACAAACTCTTTACATCCGGATTAACTTTTTTCCTCATTACTATTTCTATCACCTCGCACAGTAAATAAATCGGTGTTCCGGTGTTGCTGCGTCGATCTCTTATCTTGTATGAGATTCACTATGTGCACTCTAACATGGAGATTGCCCATTGGCCCAAGGGATGGAGGGGTGTAACTGTTGGGCGTTTATTTCTCACACGTTGATCAGATCCAGATGCCTCGTGGCACGTACGAGCCCAATTAGCGACGTCCAGCATCACGTGTCATGTTAGCCATGACGTATGACGTGTGACTTATAATGTAGACGTATGTGAGGGGAAAAGGTGAAGGTGCTGGCGTTCCAAGGGACTGGACACAAAGGTAAACGTGGTGAGAGTGAGACGCCTCAGCGAGTGTGATGGATTGGAAGTGTACCTGGAGGTAGCACAATCACCTTCCAGCTGTCCAGCCTGGATTTGGATCCTGACGCAGATATAAACTGTTATCCTGGTGTTTAGCTGGAGGGGTCATTCATCAGTGTGTGCGCCATCCATTGGATGGACGTTAAGCTGGCCATCCCTTCTGTCAGCATAAGTTGGTGGATGTCAAAGATCCCAAGATGTTCTTCGGAAATAGTGTGGGAGCTGACCCCAGCCCATGGCCTAATTACAGACACTACAGTTATATTCCCTACTCAGGCCTACAACATACTGATCACTTCTCGAATGCTAACTTCCATCAGAAGTATTTTGCTACATATTGGAAAGTAATTTGATGATCTGTCCAATCGGCATTTTTTTTTACGGCGTAGCCTGTAGGGACGTGTACATATACATATATATGTACACGTCCCTGTGGGCTACGCCGTAAAAAATATACAAATATATACATATACATATACTGTACATATACAGTCACGTGAAAAAGTAAGTACACCCCATGTAAAGTTTTGACTTTTTCAACATACAGCTATTTGATCTTCATTTCAACAATATTGATAGATAAAGGTGATATAATATAACAAATATCATGAAACATTTACATTTTGTAGTCCATTGTATAATTTAAATAAATATAAATGCAAATTTCGCATGTGGAAAAAGTAAGTACACCCCATGAAATGTTTTTTAAAATCTTTTTAACACATGTGGACATATCAATATTTGATCTTCATTCAAACGGTATCTATAGATAAAGGTGATCTAATTGAACAAAAAACAATGAATAGTTGACTTTACAATAATTTATTCAACAAAAAATGAACAGAGATGCCATTTCCTTCTGTGGAAAAAGTACACCCTTGGCTCTAATAGGTGGTATTGCCCCCTTTGGTAGAAACAACCTCAAGAAGGCGTTTCTTATAACTGTCTACCAGTCTCTGACATCGACTGGGAGAAATTTTTGCCCACTCCTCCATGCAGAATTCTTTCAGCTGTGCGATGTTTGAGGGGTTTCTTGCATGCACAGCTCGTTTCAAATCCCCCCACAACATCTCGATGGGATTTAGATCTGGGCTTTGACTTGGCCATTCCAGAACTCTCCATTTCTTTCTTTTTAGCCATTCCTAGGTGGATTTACTGGTATGTTTAGGGTCATTGTCATGTTGCGAGGTCCACCTTCGGTTGAGCTTCAACTTTCCGACAGATGTCCTCACATTATCCTCAAGCACCCTCTGGTACAATGAAGAATTCATAGTGGATTCTATGATGGTGAGCTGCCCAGGCCCTGATGCAGCAAAGCTGCCCCAAACCATAATATTTCCACCCCCATGCTTTACAGTTGGTATCAGCTTCTTGTGGTCAAATGCTGTCTTTGGTTTTCGCCAAACATGTCTTCTGGTACTGTGGCCATATAGCTCTACCTTTGACTCATCTGTCCAGAGCACATTGTTCCAGAAGTGCTGGTCTTTGCCTCGGTGTTCATTGGCAAACTTTAGTCTTGCCCTGATGTTCTTTCTGGACAGCAAAGGTTTCCTCCTGGCACACCTCCCATGGAGATCAAATTTGTGCAGCCTCTTTCTAATGGTAGACTCATGCACTTTGACATCAACAGTGGCAAGAGCTACCTGTAGGTCCCGTGATGACATTCTGGGGTTCTTAGAGACTTCTTTCAGCATCTTGCCATTCTTGCGGTCTGCTCTCGGGCTGAACTTGCCTGGCCTGAACAAGTTGGCAGATGTTTGGAATCTTCTCCACTTGTAGATGATCTTCCGGACAGTCGAATGATTGATTTCAAATTGTTTAGAGATCTTTATAAATCCCTTCCCAGATTCGAAGGCATCTATAACCTTCTTTCTGAAGGCCTCAGACAGCTCTTTTGATCTAGGCATGGTGACGCCGCACACTTCAACAACAAAGAGCAAACGAAACGAAATGTCTGAGGTTTAAATAAGACAGGTTCCTCCAAGATCCTCTCTAACAATGTTCTAATCATTTGCACCTGAGTTGGTGCACCTGATTCTAATTTTAGGTATTTGAAGTAGTGATAAATGCAGGGGTGTACTTACTTTTTCCACATGCGAAATTTGCATTTATGTTTATTTAAATTATACAATGGACTACAAAATGTAAATGTTTCATGATATTTGTTATATTATATCACCTTTATCTGTCAAGATTGTTGAAATGAAGATCAAATAGCTGTATGTTGAAATATGTTGAAAAAGTCAAAACTTTACATGGGGTGTACTTACTTTTTCACGTGACTGTACAGTGTACATACATTGCATTCAGAAAGTATTCAGACCCCTTCACTTTTTTCACATTTTGTTATGTTGCAGCCTGATGCTGAAATCGTTTAAATTCATTTTTTTCCTCGCCAATCTACACTCAATACCCCATAATGACAGAGAAAACAGGATTTTGGAAAGTTTTGCAAATTTATTAAAAATAAAAAACTGAAATATCACATTGACATGAGTATTCAGTCCCTTTGCTACGACACCTGAAATTTAGCTCAGGTGCCTCCCATTTCTCTTGATCATCTTTGAGATGTTTCTTCCCCTTGATTGGAGTCCACCTGTGGTAAATTCAATTGATTGGACATGATTTGGAAAGGCACATACCTGTCTATATAAGGTCTCACAGCTGACAATGTATATCAGAGCAAAAACCAAGCCATGAGGTTGAAGGAACTGCCTGCTGAGCTCAGAGACAGGATTGTGTCGAAGCACAGATCTGGGGAAGCCTACAAATAAAATTTCTGCTGCATTGAAGGTTCCCAAGAGCACAGTGGCCTCCATAATTTTTAAATGGAAAAAGTTTGGAACAACCAGGACTCCTCCTGGAGCTGGCCGCCCGGCCAAACTGAGCAATCTGGGGAGAAGGTCCTTGGTAAGAGAGGTGACCAATAACCCGATGGTCACTCTGGCGGAGCTCCAGAGATCCTGTATGGAGATGGGAGAAACTTCCAGAAGGACAACCATCATTGCAACACTCCACCGATCTGGGCTTTATGGCAGAGTGGCCAGACGGAAGCCTCTTCTCAGTGAAAGACACATGAAAGCCCGCTTGGAGTTTGCAAAAAGGCACCGAAAGGACTCTTAGACTGTGAAGCAAGATTCTGTGGTCTGATGAAACCAAGATTGAACTGTTTGGCACAGGGGATGATGAAGCTTACCTGTTGTCCACTGGCAGTCCCAAAGCCTGCAAAGTAAAATAACTCAAACAAAAACGGGTTTAAATGTACAAAAATAAACAGGTTTATTAAAACGGAATGCCGGAACAAAGAAACGCGACGGTAAAACTAAGTTCCTAAACGGGATCCTCCACATCAGACAAACACAGACAAAGGGATGGAAGAACTGGAAGATAAATATGTAGGGTTGTCGTGCACTTAGCTCTGATCAGCTTGTGGGGCTTCGTCAGTCTGCAAACGGTCCCGGAGGTCCGTGTGTGCAAACACGCCTTGGAGCAAAGTCCGTGCGCGGAACCAGGCCTCAAGTGCACAGGCCCGAGCGTTTGTCCACGCGTCGTTTCTGCCTGGCAAAACTGCAGCTCTCCGTATGTCTCCGATGGAGTCTCTGAACACGGTCGGTCCGATCGCTTCCTGGAGCACAGCACAGCCGTCTTCCACCAAAGTCCAGCACCAAGTCGTCCACGCAGAGCCGTCTTCCACCAAAGTCCGGCACCAAGAGGAGAGAGTTGAGGGCAGAGGAAGGCGTGAGGGGCAAGTGATAGAGAAGGCAAGAAGAAGGCAAGAGAGAAAATGTCGGTCCGAGAGTTCTTTTATGGACCGTCTCGTGACGTCATCTGTGCCTCTCCACCAATGCCTGCAGGCCACCACTGCATGCTCAGCTCTCCACCAATCCACACGCAGTCCGCTTCTGACGTCATCAGTCGAACCTTGCCAATCAGCGTGCTGCTTCCTCCTCGTCCTTCCTTCACCAATCAGCAAGTCCCTTCCTACCCCAGCCTTCCCGTTGGTCAACTCCCACCCAATCACTGTCCTTCTCGGCGTGGCTCAGCCTACTCGACCGATGTGTGTCTGCCAGGCGGGATTTTTAGCCCAAGTGCTTGATGCCTGGCTTCCGGTTGGTTTTTATTGTTATTTAGTGTAGTTTAATGGCAATTCTAACTTGTGTCTACGGTGCGGTGCCATAAAGGACAAAGGAAATAAATCAGAGGTTTGACGAACAGGGGAATTAACATAATCCCTACAACTAGCTATCACGAGGGCCATCCTCGTATGACCACGAAGATGCACTTAACACGACATTCGGCTAAACAAAACTTATTACATGGTGATGGTTCTTACCCGACATCCGGAGTATGTTAATTTATACAAATCTACCTGACTCTATGCATCACTACCCCACCGAGATAACAGTATGTATGTATATCCCTTCCGCTGGCATTTTGCATCTTTCATGTGACTCGCCTCGGTGAAGACTGGAAAATCACGGATGGAAACAATCGTTAATGTGAGGCGACCATCGAATGCGGATTTCACAATAAATGCGTGGGAGGAAGGGGGAGGAAGAAGAAGCGGAAAGCTTTTACCTGTCACGATCTCGCCGGGCAGTCTTCAAAGCCTGCAGGAAATAAACTCAAACGGGAATCCAGGTTAAAATGAACAGTGAAAATAAATAAGGCTTTATTGCCATGGATGCCAATAACAATGAAACGCACCGGTAACTAAAACCCCCTTAAATTGGAGTACTCCGACAGACAGAACACAGATACAAGAGGAAGGATAAAGAGATGGGAAAGGGATTATTTTTATGGGTACTCAGCTCGGTCCGGCTTGATTGTCTGGCTGACGATCATCCCTCGCCTCTCGCCCTGCGCGGGGAAGCGGGTCTTTGCAGGAATTTGCAGACTAGTGGTGTGGCCTTGCACGCACGTGCTCCGCCACTCGACGCACCGGCCTCCGTCGCGCCCAACGCACCGCAGTCCGGCAGCCTTCCTTCTGTGGTGTGATGGTGGAACGCTTGCTGGAATGTCCCAGGCATGACGATCGCGATCCACCCAGCACTGAGAGACTGATGAGCGAGATAACCAATCTCAGCAGTAGAACACAGAGCGCAGGGAGCAATCCTCGCCAAAACCCAGGAGCAGAGAGAGAAAATGTCGGACGTACTCACTTTTTATCATCTCCTCTTAACAAATCAGCTGGCTCCTTCTTGCCTCTGGGTTTCAGCTGCGTACCGATTGGCCCTCCCTACCATTGGTGTGCTCTCCACATCAAACCCCTCGACCAATCCATCGCGAGGTGGGCGTGGCCTCAGCCGGCCTGAGCAATGTTTTTTCGCCATGGCAGCGCAATGCGTGGGCGCTTCCTGCCTGCACTTCCGATGAGTTTTATTGGGGCAATTATTAATTAGGGTAACTAGTGGGCACTGGTGATGGTAAAAACAGTAGGGATAACTCCAGAGGTTTCACACACAGGGGAATTAACATAATCCCTACACTAGTTGACACGCCCATTCCTCGTAATCAGGACAAGTATACACCTAAGCCGACATCTGGGCTAGACAGGTCCCTGCTTACTGTACATCGAAGTGGTTCTTGCTACCCACGATCATTGGAGCACCGACCTATGCAGATCTACCTAAATCCAAATATATCACAACCCCAAACTTCATAACAGTATGTATGTATGTATGTATGTATTATGTATGTATGTATGTATGTATGTATGTATGTATGTATGTATGTATGTATATCCCTTCCGCTGGCATCTTGCAGGTTTATTCGCTTTAAAATCAGTTTTCTCTGTAACCGTTAGTCCGAATGACACCAAATTTTCACATAGGAGCGCCTCTCTTGTATAATTTTTTAATGATAATTATGACAACATTGGTCACGTGGTAAGGGCGCCATCTTGGAAAAACTGTACCACTGTATCTCCAAAACCGCTCCATGGAAAAATTCAAAGGTGGCTCATTGTAAAGTACTCTCCATGGGGAATAAGGTATGGTAATGATGATGTCATGGCTGCCTTCATTATGACGTCATAAATCGACAGGTAGAACGCTTGATCCGATCAGTATGAAATTTCATGATCGTGATCTGGGGATACATTGGGTGAGAAAAAGAATGATGATGTCATCGGTCACATCGTTTACCACCTGTATTTTTACGGTTTAGCCCGTAGTGCATTGCCATCTGGAACATCATTTGTGTGTCCATCTAATGTATGTATGTCCCACACAAACGTCCACCAACCATAGCTGAGGATCTGGTCGCATCACAGTGGGAGATCAGATCCTCCACTCACCAGACCCAAACCCGGCTACGCCATTGTTAGACTATCGGTCTTGTTTGAAAACTTCTGCAGTTTCACCCATTTTTCAAAATTCTAAAAGCGGAATTGACCTCAGCAGCAGTTCTGACTTTTTTTTTTTTTTTTTTTTTTTTTTTTTGTATACAAGATCGAGGCTCGTGAAAGAGCGAACATTAATTACACAGAAAGACAAACCGACACATAAAACATATAACATAGGGAGCGGTAGACAAGATGGGGAGAGAGGGGGAAGGACACAAACACAACATTTGAGAGCAGGGACCGAGAGACATGGAGACATCGAGAGATCTGAGAGAGGGAGAGGGCTTTGGGGGGGGGGGGGGGGGAAGGGGGCAGTGGGAGAGGTATAAAACATATGGACACTGCCAGGACTTCCAGGAAAGAAGTTGGAATTTCAAACAAGGTGGATCTGGGGTGAATTAGCGGGGGTAGAAAAGATCAAGGTTTTGGATGGGGGAAGATAAGAGATGGTGGGGAACAGCTGTTTTAAAGACCTGGAGGGAGGAGTGGGATTGAAGGGAGTGAGGGAGTTTGTTCCAGAGGCGGGAGAAAAGAGGAATGAAAGAGTGAAGGTGAGCGGAGAGCCGAGATTTCGGCAGTTTAACCATCAGAGGGTTGCTGGCAGATCTTGTGCGACCTGTAGGAATATTTGGGGGACAGAGCACAGAGAGAGCTGGGGGTGCAAGGCCGGAGAGGAGTCGGTAGAAGACAGAAAGACCACCTACCTGCCTGCGGTGAGTGAGTGAAAGGCCCTCAGAGATAGCTTCATCGCGGGAGATTCCAATAATTCTGAAAGCTTTGGTTTCAACAGCGTGAAGCCGAGCTAGGTGTGAGGCAGGAGCACCGGCCCATAGGGGAGAACAGTATTCCATTGAGCTGCGGATGAAAGCCTTGTATGTGGTGAGGAGCTCAGGTGTGCCGAGGAAGGACTTCGCACGACGGAGGATGCCCAGTCGGCGACTGGCTTTGGAGGCCAGCTTGGAAATGTGGTTTTCCCAAGAAAGATCATGGCAGATAGTGAGACCCAAAATCTTGAGCGACAGAACTTCTTGGAGAGGATTGTTGAGAAAGTAGATGGGAGGGTTGTCCAGTCGATCTTTTCGGAGAGACATAGTAAGAGTGTGAGATTTGTCAGGATTGAAAGACATGTTCCACTTGTTTGACCAGTCTGTGATTTTGTCCAGGTCTTCAGAGAGTGAGGAGGCAGCAGACTGCCGATCTGAGGGAAGAGGAATGGAGCGGCAGAGAGTGGAGTCATCAGCAAAGAGATAGAGAGGATTTTCGAGAGAGTCAGAGAGATCATTGATGAAGACCAGAAAAAGCACGGGGCCCAGAACACTGCCTTGGGGAACTCCAGCCTGAACAGGAAGAGGAGATGAGAGAAACCCATTCAGGGCCACACGTTGACGACGACTAGAGAGGAAGTCCGCCAGCCATGCGTGGAGATTTCCATGGATACCAAAGGAGGAGAGTTTGGTGAGCAGAGCGGGGTGCCAGACCGTGTCGAAGGCACGTGATATGTCGAGGGAGACAGCTCTAATTTCCTGTTTGGCATTGAGGACCTCCATCCATTGTTGAGACAGCAGAAGCAGCATGTCCAGAGTAGAGTGGCCTGGTCTGAAACCAAATTGATGATCAGAGATCAAGCCATTGGAGAAGAGGAAAGATTTCATATCAGAAGCAATGATGGATTCCATGACTTTGCTGATAATTGGGAGAAGGCTGATTGGTCTGTAGTTGCTAGGATCTGTTTTTGCACCTTTTTTGTGCAAAGCGGTGATGTTGGCTGATTTCCAAGCAGATGGCAGTTGACCTTGAGCAAAAGAGAGGGTGAAGAGAACAGAGAGAGGGTGAGATAGAGCAGCAGAGCAGGATTTTAGGACCCGTGGGCTGATGCCGTCGGGTCCAGTTGCAGAATCAGAGTCGAGGGTTGACAGAAACTTTTCCACCTTGTCAGGAGGAAAGGACACGGAGTCCAGGAGCAGCAGGGTACGACTGGGTATGGTGGGTACAGAGAGGGATGGGTTTGGGACACAAGATTTAGAGGCAAACACAGAGTTGAGGCACTCAGCTTTTTCACGTGCGGAGTCAGCTGTGTAGCCGTTTGAGGTAAGGGAGGGGATGGAGGGGGAACAAACACCAGAAACGGATTTGACCAGACGCCACCAGGATTTGGAAGAGGGAGACAGATAAGAGAGTTCGGTCTTGAGAACGGAGAGATATTGTTTCCTGGCTCTCCTGAGGGTGGACACACACTTGTTTCGGGCTTTGTGAAAGGAAATGAGATTTCCTTCCGTTGGATTTGCTTTCCAGGAGACGAAGGCAAGTTGTTTCTGGGCAACAGCCTCACCACAAGATTCCGTGTACCATGGACGGGAGGAAGGGTATGACAACTGAAGACGAGATGGGATAAATCTGTGCATGAGAGAGAGCAATTTACTTTGGAAGAATTCCCAGGATGAGTTGATGTCAGAGGTGGTAGAGATGGGAGACCAGTCCAGATGATTGATGGCTGCTTGAAGACCGCTTGCTTGAGATTGATGGCTGGAGACTATTAAAAAAAAAGTGTTCATTTGTCTAATTCGGACATTGTGTGACACTCCAGGCATCTCAACAGTATTGGCAAAAAACGTGAACAGACAGACAGACAGACATCCATGAATTTTATTTATTAGACTAGTGGGTTTAGCCTGGCGTTGGTTTAGCGGTCAGGGTGCCGGCTTGGGATCCTAGGATCCTGGGTTCAAATCCCGGTCGATCGCTGAATTAACAGCAGGGGGGTTGACTCAGCCTGTCATCCTTCCGAGGTCGGCAAATTGAGTACCAGCTTGCTGGGATGAATGATCATGGTGTGTACCCCGATTCAGAATAGGCACACTGTATCCCTGCGCATCGTAAGAGCGTGACCAAGGGTTGGCGTCAGGAATGGCATCCGGCCATAAAAACATTGCCTCAAACAGGGAACCATGATTGTCATGGGGCCCGCAAGGCTAACCCCCGCTCTAGTGGGGGAAAAATGGCCTTAAAACGATCATTCATTCATTCATTCAGACTAGTGGGGCACCTGTGGGAAACCCAGGGCCATAGTCGTGTATGACATTTGGACATCTTGAGTTAGATGCTGCACGAAGGGTTTTGCACAATGGGTAAAAATCTCAATCTCATCTCCACCCCTCCCCCACCCCGTCACTACTCTTCCTCCTCACTCCTCCTCTCCTGCACCCCTCACTCCTCTCCTTTCCCCACTCCTCTCTCTCTCCCTCACTCCTCTTCCCCCTCACTTTTCCTCCCCTCCCTCCTCACTTCTCCTCCTTTGACCTCGACTCCTTTTCCCCTCTCCTCTCCCTGCCCTAGCATCCCTCCCCTTCTCTCCCCTCCTCTATTCCTCCTCTCTCTCCCCACTCTCTTCATATTGTCGGCACAAGGCGATTCTACATTGCCCGGCAACACTGGGTACTTTTGCTAATACCATAATGAAATACCTATTAAACGGCTGAAAAAGGCCTCCCACACCATTGGAATATTAAGGCAGGAGGTGGATTCCCTGGGACTGTCACTCTCCCACCGGTGGCAGGTTGGTAGTTTCTCTATTTTATACCATCCTACGTCTCTGGCATTGCTGAAGCCGTCGGCTAACTCTGCCCTCCCATAGCTACCCTAGATCATATGCATTCCTCAAAAAATCATCGTCTGCTGTTCACCTGTCCCAAGTCCAGGTTCCTTTATCACCTGCATTAATTTGTACCCTTTGTCTCCTGGTTGTGGAATCGTCTCCCTGTGTCTTTCATCTCATTGTCCTCACTTCAGTCTTTCGCACGTGCTGCGCATCCATTACGTCGTGTGCTCACCCATCCATGCACGATCTCTTACAGACACCTTGATTATTTGCCATTCTGTTCCCCTCCGGGCCACTGTTACTCCTTTTCGTTGTATTACCCTTGTGTATGTCCATCTCCATCATACTCTTTGGTATTTTGTGAACCTGCTTCCCTTTGTCATTTTGCTCCTCAATGCACCTAGACCCTCGCGCAGAAAATGAATCTGTCATCATTGCACTTACCTCTTTCTGTACTTCCTTCAGTATGTACCTTCCTTTCTGTACCTTCTTTCTGTACCTTCTTGGACATAAGCTTATCTGCTGTTGAAGTTGTTTATTTCCTCTACATCAGCAACTGTATCCCTCAACTGTCCTCAATGTCAATGGTATTACCAAAGGTGGATGGAGGTTATGTTTTCACCTGTGTCTGTTTGTTAGTGTGCAAGATATCTCAATAAATTGTGGACGGATTCGGATGAAACTTGGTGGATGAGTTGGTTAGGTGACAAGAACAAGCCGATTCGATTTTGGTTCAGGTGGTGGCAGAGGTATGCGCTCTACGGAGTGCCCTCCTAGTTACTGCTGTTTTAATACAGTCTTTTCTTAGCAGGACAAAGCCATCGCCGAAATGTTACCATCCATTTATGTGTGAGAAACCCTGCAGAAGCTTTCATCCTCAACTCATGTCGAGACACTGTTTTGAAAAAATAACATCTTCAGCATACGAAAACATATGAAGTCGAACTTTAGCACGTAATCTTGGCCCAGCAGTTTAGTCTATAAGGCGAGAACAACTGCAATTTGGACAATGGAAAATGAACATGTTTCTAAGAAAGTGAATGAAAAATGGAAATGCATACACGAGGATGGGAGGATGGAGGAGGCGTGCGAGATAGAGCAGGAAAGAGAATTAGACACGGCAGGGATAAGAGAGACGGAGGGGTTGGAAGTGAAAACAGAGCGCCAGGCGCCACTAAGCAGCCATGGCGAATGGAGCGGCGCCGGGCAATTTGTCCACTCGTTTTCTCTTGACTCCTCGTTGTTTCTTCCATCTCTTTTGATCATTTCTTTGGCTGCGTTTGTTCAGACCAAGTCGGAACCTTTGTTCCGTTTCACCTAGCTCTGCGGTGCTTCATCTCTGTCGTTGATATCTTTTTTTTTCTTCTATCTTCAACATAATCCTTAGCCCTCAAAAGTTCCACTTGTGTGGTTTGAATTAGACCTACACATTGACATTTTTTCCTCTCCTTCAGAATCCTCTCCATTAGGGGGGTTTTATTGAAAAATAGACGTTATTTGGTCGCATGGTTTTCGAACCTACACGGCTGCAAGTCCACAATTTTTACCGCGTAGCCCATTGGGCAAAGCCGTCTCGAACATTGTTTGTCCATCTGTATGTATGTCCCCTCAAACGTATACCAATCAGAGCTGAGGCATGATAATACGTGTGTGATTGACATGACATGACAGGGTGATGTGATTACGTCTGATGTCATTACGGTGGTGCAGCGGCTGACTCTCTGCACTCCGCCATTTTGATTCCTATGCCGTTCATGCCGAACATATCGTCGAACCTGTCATATATCACAATCGCCATGCTCTCTCTACCTTTACGTTTTTCATTCAGTGGGAAACATAAACAAACCGATTGTTAAAATGACATCAAATATCGAAAGCATCGGCGTTATGTCTCTTCCAACAAAACGGTACTTATAGGCCTTAGGCTTTATGCTTCACCTTCGGACCGCTTTGGACTAATTAAGCCCATGTTTCTTAATACAGTAGTGTATCATTTCAGTAGTATCGTTTTTGTAATAGTAATAATAATAATATAGTATAGTAAATATAACCATAACACTTTAATCCAAATGTCTTGAATACAAAGTTCGTGGATTGAAGCGGTGTATGGTTCATGAATCAATGACAAGCGGTACTAACCGCAGAAGTAAGGAATTCGCCTCAGTTTTTTTTCTAGCATGTTATTAATCCAACCCTTATGGGATATATAGATTACAGTAGATCTTCCCTCAGTTCTGTAAGTAAAACTTACCTCACGGAGGTCGGAATTCCTCCAAATTTATTTGTTTAATTTAATGTTATAAACAGCATTAGTGATGGTTTGAAAATCTAATAATGTGTTTGTGGTTTATAATATATTATGAGCCCGGCTACGCCGCTGTTAGACGTTCAATCTTGTTTATATATATTGAAGGAGCTGCGCTCCAACGCGAGTCGAAAGAATTGACGCGACCTAAAGACGGAATTCGTCCGAGTTGCTTTATTGAAACAAAACAGCTCAGGTATTCTGACAAAAGCCCGTTTATCGGGCAGCAATATATATACACATTTATGTCGGGAAGTTTGCCCGGCAAAAGCTATACCGGGCATGCCCAGGTGTCAAGGGCGAACCTTGGAAAGGCGAGTCTGGACCTGCCCGGGCGTGTTTGGCTGCGGCCTGGCAAGTCGAGGCTGGGCGTGCCCGGGCGCTCTGGACGAGCACTGGAAAGGTGAGAGCGGGCATGCCCGGACGCTCTGGGCGAGCCCTGGAAAGGCGATAGCGGGCATGCCCGGACGCTCTGGGCGAGCCCTGGAAAGGCAATAGCGGGCATGCCCGGACGCTCTGGGCGAGCCCTGGAAAGGCGATAGCGGGCATGCCCGGACGCTCTGGGCGAGCCCTGGAAAGGCGAGAGCGGGCATGCCCGGGAAAGACGAGACCGGGCGTGCCCGGGAGGTTCGGGCGTGCCCGGGAACAGTGAGTCTGGGCATGCCCGGGAGAGGCGCGTCTGGCCGTGTTCTGGCCGGTGCAAGGCGATTGTGTGCATCCAGCGGTAACCACTACACACGCCCCTCCAGAATCGACCTGCACCGGCAGGGTCAATTTAAGGGGGGTCCGGATGACCCGGCCGAAGCGACCCCTGGAGGGTCGTGGGGAGGGGTCCGACGTGGTGGTGGGTGGTCGAGCGGGGGGAACTGTGGACGGGGGGCGGCCTTGCCGCGGAGGAAGGGCCAACCATGGTGGTCGGTCGACGTCCATGTGCGCCGGTTTGAGGCGGTCCACAGAGATCCGGTCCGACCGGCCGCCAACGTCGACGACAAAGGACTTGTCGCCCCGTCGCAGGACCCGGAAGGGCCCGTCGTACGGCGGCCGGAGTGGCCCCCGGTGCGCGTCATGACGCACAAAGACGTACTCCACACTGCGAAGCGCCGGGGGTGGTGAAGGTGAGGTGAGGGGCACGGCCTCCGGCCACCTGGTGGTCCTGTCCACCATGGTGAGCAGGTGGGTGAACCCCCGCGATGGGGGCAGGGGACCCACCAGGTCCACGTGGACATGGTCGAAACGCCGTGCAGGCACGGTGAAAGGTGCCAGCGGGGCCTGGGTGTGGCGGTGGACCTTGGCCCGCTGGCAGGCCGTGCAGGCGTTGGCCCAGTCGCGGACGTTCCATCGAAGGCCGTGCCAGACGAAACGCGCCGACACCAGCTTCTGAGAAGCTTTCCGGCCCGGGTGAGAAAGGCCGTGGATGGAGGCGAAGATGCGGCGCTGCCAGGAAACCGGCACGATGGGGCGAGGCTGGCCCTGGGAGACGTCGCAGAGCAGGACGGTGCCCGCGAAGGGGATGTCGGCCAGGCCGAGGCCCGTGTCCGCCGCCCGGAGGGCCTGCACCGAGGTGTCGGTGGTCTGGTCGGCCGCCATGAGCGCGAAGTCCACGCCGAGGTGGACTGCGTTCGCGCTGGCCCGAGAAAGACAGTCGGCCACAGCGTTGTCTTTGCCGGCGACGTGCCGGATGTCCGTGGTGAATTCCGACACGGCGGAGAGGTGGCGCTGCTGGCGGGCCGACCACGGCTCCGTGACTTTGGCCATTGCGTAGACCAACGGCTTGTGGTCGACGAAAGCGGTGAACGGGCGGCCCTCCAGGAGGTGTCGGAAATGGCGAACGGCCAGAAATAGACCGAGCAGCTCGCGGTCGAACGTGCTGTATTTTAACTCGTTCGGCCGGAGCTGCCGGCTGAAAAAAGTGAGTGGCTGCCAAACCCCGTCCACCCATTGTTCATGGACGGCGCCCACCGCGTAGTTGGAGGCGTCCGTAGTGAGGGCGATGGGCGCGTTGAGCACCGGGTGAGCCAGCAGCGTTGCGTCGGCGAGGGCCCGTTTTGCGCTCCCGAAGGCCGCGTCCATGGCCGCGGACCAAACGATGTCATGCTTGGCCGGCTTGCCCCGGAGGGCCTCGTAAAGGGGCCGCATGAGCTGAGCAGCGCGGGGCACGAATCGGTGATAAAAATTCACCATGCCGAGGAACTCTTGTAGGGCCTTGATGGAACGGGGACGCGGGAACGTGGTGATGGCCTCGACCTTGGTCGGCAGCGGCACGGCCCCGGTCTTGGTGATGCGGTGGCCCAAAAAGTCAACGGTCGTCGTGCCGAAGTGGCATTTGGCCGGGTTGACAATTAAGCCGTGCTCGCTGAGGCAACCGAACAGTGTTCGGAGGTGGAGGAGGTGCTCGGCGCGGGACGTGCTGGCGACGAGGATGTCGTCCAGATAGACGAAAAGAAATGGCAGGTCGCGCAGCACGCCGTCCATTAAGCGCTGGAACGCCTGGGCCGCGTTCTTGAGGCCAAACGGCATCCTCAAAAATTGGAACAGGCCGAACGGCGTGATGACGGCCGTCTTCGGGACGTCGGCCGACCGGACAGGTACCTGGTGGTATCCCCGTATCAGGTCAATTTTGGAAAATATGACCCGTCCCGCCAAACGGGCGGAAAAGTCCTGGATGTGCGGGATCGGGTACCTGTCGGGGGTGGTAGCGTCGTTGAGGCGGCGGTAGTCGCCACACGGGCGCCAGCCGCCCCCCGGCTTTGGCACGATGTGCAGTGGTGAGGCCCACGCGCTATTGGAGCGCCGCACGATGCCGAGGTGCTCCAACGCGTCGAACTCGGCCTTTGCCACGGCGAGCTTGACCGGGTCGAGGCG
Source organism: Myxine glutinosa (assembly GCF_964187855.1). Taxonomy (NCBI): domain Eukaryota; kingdom Metazoa; phylum Chordata; class Myxini; order Myxiniformes; family Myxinidae; genus Myxine; species Myxine glutinosa. The sequence goes on from NC_136270.1 coordinate 92,071,761, forward strand.
GCGGGCCCTGGCGTAGACCGGCGGGCCCGTAGTGGGTATGTGGTGCTCGATCCCATGCCGCACTGCGACGGCCGAAAACGTCGGCCGTGTGAGGGCCGGGAATTCCGCGAGCAGGCGAGCGAACTCGTTCGCCGTCGGGAGGGCGCACGCCAGTTCGGTCGGCGCGGAGCTGCTCATCGTGCACACCAGGGAGCTGAAGGTCTCGGCGTTGACAAGGTGACAACGTTTGACGTCGACCAGCAGCCCGTGCGCCCAGAGGAAGTCGGCGCCCAGCAAAGCCATGGGGACGCAGGCGGTCACAAAGGTCCACTGAAAGCGCTGGCTGCCGAAGCAGAGGGTGACGTTGCGCGGGCCGAAAGTGCGTATGGCCGAGCCATTAGCAGCGACCAAAGAGGGGCCGCAAACGGCGTCCCGCCTGTCCTGCTCGGAGGCGGGCATGACGCTCAGTTGGGCGCCGGTGTCACAAAGGAAACGCCGCCCGGACGCTTTGTCCCGAATAAAAAGCAAGTTGCCCGAGTGGCCGGCGCTCATGGCTGGGAATGAACGCCGGCCCGGCCGTTTCCCGACTTGCCGAAAGTGCACGGGGGTCGGCACGTCCGAGCCTTGTGTCTGAACCTGGCGTGGTTATAACACCACGCCTGGTCAGGTGGAGGCCCCGGCCGTCGTGTCGGAAGCGGTCGGTGCGGCGTGGCGGCCGCCAGTTTCACCGGCAGTTCGGCCTCCAACCGCGCAGGGCGCTCGGGCGTCGTGGGCGTCGCCTCGGACGGCGACAGGCTCCAGGTAGCCGCGCCGATGTGTTGGCCCGCCGAGGAGATCTTATCGGCTTCCCTGGCGAGGGCGCGGGGATCGGTGATCGACGTGCCAGCCAGGGCGAGGCGTACCGGGTGAGGCAGCTGGCGAAGGAACAACTCGCGGAACAGAAAATCCGGAGAGTGCTCACCGAGCAACGAGAGCATATAGTCCATGCGCTCGGACGGGCGCGTGTCGCCGAGCTCGGGCAGGTCGAGCAGGCGCCGTGCGCGTGCCGCCGGTGAGAGGGCGAAAGCGTCGAGGAGGAGCGTCTTTAGCGCGTCATACTTGTCGGCAGCCGGCGGGTGCTCGAGGAGGCTCAGGGCGCAGGCCGCGGTGGCGGAACCGAGCGCTGCCACGACGTGGTGGAAGTGGGTGTCGTCCGCGGTGATGCCTCGCAGGGCGAACTGGGAGTCCGCCTGGGCGAACCAAACAGCCGCGTGAGCCTCACAGAAGGTAGGCAGTTTAAGAGTCACTGCCGTGTCCATGTCGGTAGGTCACCAGTGAAGGAGCTGCGCTCCAATGCGAGTCGAAAGAATTGAGGCGACCTAAAGACGGAATTCGTCCGAGTTGCTTTATTGAAACAAAACAGCTCAGGTATTCTGACAAAAGCCCGTTTATCGGGCAGCAATATATATACACATTTATGTCGGGAAGTTTGCCCGGCAAAAGCTATACCGGGCATGCCCGGGTGTCAAGGGCGAACCTTGGAAAGGCGAGTCTGGACCTGCCCGGGCGTGTTTGGCTGCGGCCTGGCAAGTCGAGGCTGGGCGTGCCCGGGCACTCTGGACGAGCACTGGAAAGGCGAGAGCGGGCATGCCCGGACGCTCTGGGCGAGCCCTGGAAAGGCGATAGCGGGCATGCCCGGACGCTCTGGGCGAGCCCTGGAAAGGCGATAGCGGGCATGCCCGGACGCTCTGGGCGAGCCCTGGAAAGGCGATAGCGGCATGCCCGGACGCTCTGGGCGAGCCCTGGAAAGGCGAGAGCGGGCATGCCCGGGAAAGACGAGACCGGGCGTGCCCGGGAGGTTCGGGCGTGCCCGGGAACAGTGAGTCCGGGCATGCCCGGGAGAGGCGCGTCTGGCCGTGTTCTGGCCGGTGCAAGGCGATTGTGTGCATCCAGCGGTAACCACTACACACGCCCCTCCAGAATCGACCTGCACCGGCAGGGTCAATTTAAGGGGGGTCCGGATGACCCGGCCGAAGCGACCCCTGGAGGGTCGTGGGGAGGGGTCCGACGTGGTGGTGGGTGGTCGAGCGGGGGGAACTGTGGTCGGGGGGCGGCCTCGCCGCGGAGGAAGGGCCAACCGTGGTGGTCGGTCGACGTCCATGTGCGCCGGTTTGAGGCGGTCCACAGAGATCCGGTCCGACCGGCCGCCAACGTCGACGACAAAGGACTTGTCGCCCCGTCGCAGGACCCGGAAGGGCCCGTCGTACGGCGGTCGGAGTGGCCCCCGGTGCGCGTCATGACGCACAAAGACGTACTCCGCTGTGCGAAGCGCTGGGGGTGGTGAAGGTGAGGTGAGGGGCACGGCCTCCGGCCACCTGGTGGTCCTGTCCACCATGGTGAGCAGGTGGGTGAACCGCCGCGATGGGGGCAGGGGACCCACCAGGTCCACGTGGACGTGGTCGAAATGCCGTGCAGGCACGGTGAAAGGTGCCAGCGGGGCCTGGGTGTGGCGGTGGACCTTGGCCCGCTGGCAGGCCGTGCAGGCGTTGGCCCAGTCGCGGACGTTCCATCGAAGGCCGTGCCAGACGAAACGCGCCGACACCAGCTTCTGAGAAGCTTTCCGGCCTGGGTGAGAAAGGCCGTGGATGGATGCGAAGATGCGGCGCTGCCAGGAACCCGGCACGATGGGGCGAGGCTGGCCCTGGGAGACGTCGCAGAGCAGGACGGTGCCCGCGAAGGGGATGTCGGCCAGGCGGAGGCCCGTGTCCGCCGCCCAGAGGGCCTGCACCGAGGTGTCGGTGGTCTGGTCGGCCGCCATGAGCGCGAAGTCCACGCCGAGGTGGACCGCGTTCGCGCTGGCCCAAGAAAGACAGTCGGCCACAGCGTTGTCTTTGCCGGCGACGTGCCGGATGTCCGTGGTGAATTCCGACACGGCGGAGAGGTGGCGCTGCTGGCGGGCCGACCACGGCTCCGTGACTTTGGCCATTGGGTAGACCAACGGCTTGTGGTCGATGAAAGCCGTGAACGGGCGGCCCTCCAGGAGGTGTCGGAAATGGCGAACGGCCAGGAATAGACCGAGCAGCTCGCGGTCGAACGTGCTGTATTTTAACTCGTTCGGCCGGAGCTGCCGGCTGAAAAAAGGGAGTGGCTGCCAAACCCCGTCCACCCATTGTTCATGGACGGCGCCCACCGCGTAGTTGGAGGCGTCCGTAGTGAGGGCGATGGGCGCGTTGAGCACCGGGTGAGCCAGCAGCGTTGCGTCGGCGAGGGCCCGTTTTGCGCTCGCGAAGGCCGCGTCCATGGCCGCGGACCAAACGATGTCATGCTTGGCCGGCTTGCCCCGGAGGGCCTCGTAAAGGGGCCGCATGAGCTGAGCAGCGCGGGGCACGAATCGGTGATAAAAATTCACCATGCCGAGGAACTCTTGTAGGGCCTTGATGGAACGGGGTCGCGGGAACGTGGTGATGGCCTCGACCTTGGTCGGCAGCGGCACGGCCCCGGTCTTGGTGATGCGGTGGCCCAAAAAGTCAACGGTCGTCGTGCCGAAGTGGCATTTGGCCGGGTTGACAATTAAGCCGTGCTCGCTGAGGCGACCGAACAGTGTTCGGAGGTGGAGGAGGTGCTCGGCGCGGGACGTGCTGGCGACGAGGATGTCGTCCAGATAGACGAAAAGAAATGGCAGGTCGCGCAGCACGCCGTCCATTAAGCGCTGGAACGCCTGGGCCGCGTTCTTGAGGCCAAACGGCATCCTCAAAAATTCGAACAGGCTGAACGGCGTGATGACGGCCGTCTTCGGGACGTCGGCCGCCCGGACAGGTACCTGGTGGTATCCCCGTATCAGGTCAATTTTGGAAAATATGACCCGTCCCGCCAAACGGGCGGAAAAGTCCTGGATGTGCGGGATCGGGTACCTGTCGGGGGTGGTAGCGTCGTTGAGGCGGCGGTAGTCACCACACGGGCGCCAGCCGCCCCCCGGCTTTGGCACGATGTGCAGTGGTGAAGCCCACGCGCTATTGGAGCGCCGCACGATGCTGAGGTGCTCCAACGCGTCGAACTCGGCCTTTGCCACGGCGAGCTTGGCCGGGTCGAGGCGGCGGGCCCTGGCATAGACCGGCGGGCCCGTAGTGGGTATGTGGTGCTCGATCCCATGCCGCACTGCGACGGCCGAAAACGTCGGCCGTGTGAGGGCCGGGAATTCCATGAGCAGGCGAGCGAACTCGTTCGCCGTCGGGAGGGCGCACGCCAGTTCGGTCGGCGCAGAGCTGCTCATCGTGCACGCCAGGGAGCTGAAGGTCTCGGCGTTGACAAGGCGACGACGTTTGACGTCGACCAGCAGCCCGTGCGCCCAGAGGAAGTCGGCGCCCAGCAAAGCCATGGGGACGCAGGCGGTCACAAAGGTCCACTGAAAGCGCTGGCTGCCGAAGCAGAGGGTGACGTTGCGCGGGCCGAAAGTGCGTATGGCCGAGCCATTAGCAGCGACCAAAGAGGGGCCGAAAACGGCGTCCCGCCTGTCCTGCTCGGAGACGGGCATGACGCTCAGTTGGGCGCCGGTGTCACAAAGGAAACGCCGCCCGGACGCTTTGTCCCGAATAAAAAGCAAGTTGCCCGAGTGACCGGCGCTCATGGCTGGGAATGAACGCCGGCCCGGCCGTTTCCCGACTTGCTGAAAGTGCACGGGGGTCGGCACGTCCGAGCCTTGTGTCTGAACCTGGCGTGGTTATAACACCACGCCTGGTCAGGTGGAGGCCCCGGCCGTCGTGTCGGAAGCGGTCGGTGCGGCGTGGCGGCCGCCAGTTTCACCGGCAGTTCGGCCTCCAACCGCGCAGGGCGCTCGGGCGTCGTGGGCGTCGCCTCGGACAGCGACAGGCTCCAGGTAGCCGCGCCGATGTGTTGGCCCGCCGAGGAGATCTTATCGGCTTCCCTGGCGAGGGCGCGGGGATCGGTGATCGACGTGCCAGCCAGGGCGAGGCGTACCGGGTGAGGCAGCTGGCGAAGGAACAACTCGCGGAACAGAAAATCCGGAGAGTGCTCACCGAGCAACGAGAGCATATAGTCCATGCGCTCGGACGGGCGCGTGTCGCCGAGCTCGGGCAGGTCGAGCAGGCGCCGTGCGCGTGCCGCCGGTGAGAGGGCGAAAGCGTCGAGGAGGAGCGTCTTCAGCGCGTCATACTTGTCGGCAGCCGGCGGGTGCTCGAGGAGGCTCAGGGCGCGGGCCGCGGTGGCGGAACCGAGCGCTGCCACGACGTGGTGGAAGTGGGTGTCGTCCGCGGTGATGCCTCGCAGGGCGAACTGGGAGTCCGCCTGGGTGAACCAAACAGCCGCGTGAGCCTCCCAGAAGGTAGGCAGTTTAAGAGTCACTGCCGTGTCCATGTCGGTAGGTCACCAGTGAAGGAGCTGCGCTCCAACACGAGTCAAAAGAATTGACGCGACCTAAAGACGGAATTCGTCCGAGTTGCTTTATTGAAACAAAACAGCTCAGGTATTCTGACAAAAGCCCGTTTATCGGGCAGCAATATATATACACATTTATGTCGGGAAGTTTGCCCGGCAAAAGCTATACCGGGCATGCCCGGGTGTCAAGGGCGAACCTTGGAAAGGCGAGTCTGGACCTGCCCGGGCGTGTTTGGCTGCGGCCTGGCAAGTCGAGTCTGGACCTGCCCGGGCGTGTTTGGCTGCGGCCTGGCAAGTCGAGGCTGGGCGTGCCCGGGCACTCTGGGCGAGCCCTGGAAAGGCGATAGTGGGCATGCCTGGACGCTCTGGGCGAGCCCTGGAAAGGCGATAGCGGGCATGCCCGGACGCTCTGGGCGAGCCCTGGAAAGGCGATAGCGGGCATGCCCGGACGCTCTGGGCGAGCCCTGGAAAGGCGAGAGCTGGCATGCCCGGGAAAGACGAGACCGGGCGTGCCTGGGAGGTTCGGGCGTGCCCGGGAACAGTGAGTCCGGGCATGCCCGGGAGAGGCGCGTCTGGCCGTGTTCTGGCCGGTGCAAGGCGATTGTGTGCATCCAGCGGTAACCACTACAATATAACCCATTGTCTATTGTCCTAACCTAACCCATTGTCCTAACCCATTGTCTATTTCGTTTTATGTTTTTAGTTTGTGCCTGTGCGATTTTATACACATTTGGGGCTCTAAACATTATTTAACATTTTTTCTTCTTCTTCTTCTTGAATGCCACAATGGAAGCTTGGCTCTCGTTTTTTATGAACCAGCTGGCCAGGCCTGACGTTCGACTCAGGTCAGGTCAGTCTTTTGGGACTGCCATTGGTCACATGTAACCCAGTGCTACCTGCCTCATAGTCGGGTTGTCGGCGACTAAACTGACACCCCTCACTGGCTTTGCTCGTGGGGTGGGTGACTGTGACAACCTGCCAGGATCAAAAACAACACCTGGCAAAGGGTGGATGAGTTCCCGTAGGGAGCCAATGTCGATCCAGTAAGGAGATGCTCTCTCCTAAAAAACACCCATCCGGTTTGGACTGGATCAAGTCATACCAAAGACTTTTAAAATGGTACGTGCTGCTTCCTTGCTTAAAAAGGATGGAGCACGGACAATCCCCATCGGTTGGCATCCATGGGGAGGAGGAAATTAATCTTGAGGAAATGCCACTCTTGAGTATGGTGAGCGGCGCCATTGCTATGACATCGCTGGTGCCCAGAGTATCCCGGGAAGTGACGGTAGTGACCGGAACTTTCCGCAAGCTCAGTGGCTGTGTTAAGTGTGTGTGTGTGTGTGTGTGTGTGTGTGTGTGTGTGTGTGTGTGTGTGTGTGTGTGTGTGTGTGTGTGCCAGTTCTATTACGAGTCTTAGCCCATGAAAAAATACGGTTAGGGTGGGAATTTGTAATTGGTTCAGGGTGCTGGCGATATCTCGCCTACTCTTCATGAAGGACACCATGGGATCTTTAATGTCCACCAACTAATGCCAGCAGTACTTTAACATTGATTATAAAGACAAATAAACATAGTATTAAGAATGTGGGATTTTAATTTATAAGACCCCCAGGTCCAACCTAATGACCAGAGGGCAAACCATACAAAACAGTCTGCGATTAATGTGTGTGGACCCGTTTGTGGTACTGTTTCGAGAAGTGAAAAGGTGGTGAACATCCTTTTAAGGTCAGAGACTCTCCTTTCACCGCACGTGTAAAATGTGCAAACAAGCACTTATTACAAACGACATGACCCCTTTCGTGTGATTCAATCGCAGGAAGCAGATCAGGCAAGAGACACCTGTACATATTATTTACACAAGGTGTGGACATATTTGACCATGTGGACAAGTATCATCCTGTAAAATGGCCCCATCACTGATTCTCCAAAGACACTAATTCGCACAGAATTTGAGGATTCCATGTTGGTAATAAATGCCTGTCAGGTTTCCAACAACTGAACATTGCAATCATGTGGTGAAACGACCATGATGCTTATTCCAACAGACCTATGGCATTTTCTGGTGTTGTTGTTGGCTAACCTCTCACTATTTGGGGGAGTTGTACACTCATCTTCTCTTCCATCATTGAACTGTTCTGCTGATTCTGGAGCGATTTTGTGAATTAGGTGTCGTTACCCATTGATTAGGTGTCCTAACCCATTGATTAGGTGTCCTAACCCATTGATTAGGTGTCCTAACCCATTGATTAGGTGTCCTTACCCATTGATTAGGTGTCCTTACCCATTGATTAGGTGTCCTAACCCATTGATTAGGTGTCCTAACCCATTGATTAGGTGTCCTTACCCATGGATTAGGTGTCCTAACCCATTGATTAGGTGTCCTTACCCATTGATTAGGTGTCCTTACCCATTGATTAGGTGTCCTTTCCCATTGATTAGGTGTCCTTACCCATTGATTAGGTGTCGTTACCCATTGATTAGGTGTCCTAATCCATTGATTAGGTGTCCTAACCCATTGATTTGGTGTCCTAACCCATTGATTAGGTGTCTTTACCAATTGATTAGGTGTCCTTACCCATTGATTAGGTGTCCTAACCCATTGATTAGGTGTCCTCACCCATTGATTAGGTGTCCTCACTCCTCACCCATTGATTAGGTGTCCTTACCCATTGATTATGTGTCCTAACCCATTGATTAGGTGTCCTTACCCATTGATTATGTGTCCTAACCCATTGATTAGGTGTCCTTACCCATTGATTAGGTGTCCTTACCCATTGATTAGGTGTCCTTACCCATTGATTAGGTGTCCTTACCCATTGATTAGGTGTCCTAACCCATTGATTAGGTGTCCTAACCCATTGATTAGGTATCCTTACCCATTGATTAGGTGTCCTTACCCATTGATTAGGTGTCCTTACCCATTGAATAGGTGTCCTTACCCATTGATTAGGTGTCCTAACCCATTGATTAGGTGTCCTTACCCATTGATTAGGTGTCCTAACCCATTGATTGGGTATCCTTACCCATTGATTAGGTGTCCTTACCCATTGATTAGGTGTCCTAACCCATTGATTAGGTGTCCTAACCCATTGATTAGGTGTCCTAACCCATTGATTAGGTGTCCTAACTAATTTATGAGGTGTACAGGTTGAAGTCGAGAACGCAAGTTGACATCGCTCCACACTCCGTTCCTGGAGACCTGGATGCCAATGGCAATTCACTGTTGATTTCGGTGATTGGTGGAGTGCCATGCCAACAGCATTCGAGTCTCATTCGCCGTTTACCTTGAGGATCCAGATCTGCGTCTCATGGCAGCAACAGATTGAACAGAGTATGACGAAAAATAGTTATAATCATTTCCTATTGCTCAGTTGTTGAATTTTCTTGGCCCTCAACTTGTGATGAGTAATATATCTGCTTTGTGTAATCCTGCTTTGTCTGCTCGTCTAAACAATTCCTTCTTCGAATGATTCATACATGGCTTGTGATTTATTCGCGGTTAGGTTGCTTGGTTGGTGTGAGGCCACGTGGAATGTGATTGGCTCCTGGCAAGATCGAATAATGTATCGAATAGGCTTATTAAAAGGTAAAATGACAAAACATAATTCATCCAAAATTGCTTTTTTCACTCGTTTACATGTAATTCTTGTATGTCTGAATGTATTTTACACCGCCCAGGGATATCGGTCACGATCTTTTTGGATTCGGATTTACTTTTATGATACGTTTTTAGCGCATCTTACCTACCGGTACAACGTGGAATCACAGGTTGATTATTATATTAATGGAAGACCTCAGCAGACGGGATGACCTCGAGATACCCACACTCGCCTCGAAGCTGTCTAGCCTGGGTTCGAATCCTGACCCAGGTGTTTCACAGACTGGGTGAATCATCAATGTGTGTGCTGTCCCTCCGATGGACGTTAAACGGGGCGTCCCGTCTTTCGACATTAGTCGGTGGACGTGAAAGATCCCCACGGAGTGTCCTTCACGGAGAGTAGGCAAGTTATCGCCGGCACCACCCTGAACAAATTAAATTACAAATTCCTACCCGAACTACTGCTGGGAAAGCAATGGCAAACCACCCAGTGTAACCATTGCTCAGGAAGCTGCTTTGGAGGCACCGATGCTGAGTAACGAGTATGGTACATGAAATATCAAATATAAATACAACTGAATAGCAAAAGCAAAAAATAACTAAAATGGAAATTAAAACCGTTTAAAAAGGATCGACCCGGACATGTAGAGAGGAGAGGGGAGTGGGGATAGGCGAGTGGGGAAGGGAGCGGGATGTGAGGGGAGGGCAGTGGAGGAGGGAGCAGGATGTGAGGAGAGGGTAGTGGAGGAGGGAGCAGGATGTGAGGAGAGGGCAGTGGAGGAGGGAGCAGGATGTGAGGAGAGGGCAGTGGAGGAGGAAGCAGGATGTGAGGAGAGGGCAGTGGAGGAGAGACGGGATTGGGAGAGGGAGCAGGATGTGAGGGGAGGGAGAGGGCTGTGGAGGAGGAAGCAGGATGTGAGGGGAGGGAGAGGGTATTGGGGGAGGGAGCAGGATGTGAGGGGAGGGAGAGGGCAGTGGGGAAGGGAGCAGGATGTGAGGAAAGGAGAGTGGGGGGGAGACGGGATTGGGGGAGGGAGCAGGATGTGAGGAAGGGGAGTGGGGGAGAGACCGGATTTGGGGAGGGAGCGTGATGTGAGGGGAGGGAGAGGGTAGTAGGGGAGGGAGCAGAATGTGAGGAGAGGACAGTGGAGGAGGGAGCAGGATGTGAGGAGAGGGCAGTGGGGGAGAGACGGGATTGGGGGAGGGAGCAGGATGTGAGGGGAGGGAGAGGGCTGTGGGGAAGGGAGCAGATTGTGAGGAGAGGGACAGGAGAGTGGGGGAGAGACAGGGGATTGGTGGGAGAGATAGTTGGGTAGGGAGAGGAGTGGGGGAAGGAGTGGGAGAGACAGGGGAGTGGCGTGGAGAAAGGGGAGGCAGAGTGCAGTGGTGGAGAGAGGGGAGTGGGGGGAGGGGGCGAGAAACAGGTGAGGGGGGGGGAGGGGGAGAGACAGGGGGGTGGGGGGAGGGGGAAAGTAGTGGGGGAATGAGGGGAGGTACAGGGGAGTGGGGGGAGGGAAGACAGAGAGGGGAAAAGGGGAGAAGGAGAGAGAGGAGGGGGATACTTTTGCTAGCCTTTCCTGTTACTTGGGACGGGTACTCTTCCTAGTGTGTAATATATCGGTGAATTCCGGAAATTCTTGCGACATCTACGTGTGTTCAGGTAAAAGAGGTCATTATGGTATTACATCACATTATATGTGTTGTGTGTTGTGTTTTAGGTGATGTATGTACCCTGCTGTCTCTTGGGCGTATTCAAGTTAATCTGTGGCTACAAGGCAACTGAAGACCTGTCCTTTTCAAATATTGTTAAAAAGATGGCTAAATTATGAGTGTACGGCGTTTCGGAATATGTTTGTGTTTTGTTTGGACTTTTTGAACTTTTGTCCCTGCAAACCAGATTGCGATGATGATTCACGTTGTGTGGCCACTGTGGAAATGCTTACGTGCTTTTGGGCCTGAAATATTGGTTCCACCCCTTTCTCCTATGTAGTTGTTCCAACTCTTTACAGGCATCATGATGAAGTGAGAGCTTTGGGATGGAACTTCAGACAGTGCGTGGAGATGTAAGTCAGCCTGATGTTCGTGTCTAACTTTAAAATATCATGGACTTCATTTAGAGAGTCTTTGGTAATACAAAACTCACTGTCAGAGGCTCTTTTTAGTCTCTGCGATCTTTCATTTACAATTTCCCATGTAGATTTATTTTACATTCGGAAGCAAGATATGGCAGTATTCAAGTCCATGTCAGACACCCAACCTGTCCACCAAATTTCGTCTGAATCTGTCAAGAACCTTTTGAAATATCCTGCTCATAGACAGACAGACAAACAAGGGGTGACTATATCCATAACACTAGAACAACACTTGGTAGAGCACACACCTCCACCAGGCTGAACAGCTTACGTTTAGTATCCCACTGAAAGGTTGGATCTGCATCTGGACCAGAACCAAAATCTAATCGGATTGCTCTTGTCACCTACAACCTAGTTTTGTCATAATCCGTCCGCAACTTTTTCAGATATCGTGCTACATGTTATTTTAGACCCGATCTCTCAATGGTGAAGAATCACTTTTAAAATTCTAGCATCCAGAATCAAATCTTCACCAAAATATAATCAATTCGCCCTTGTCACACACACAACCTGTACACCACGTTTGTCCGAATTCATACATAACTTTTTGAGATATCCTGCTCACAGTCAAACAAACATATGTGACTAAATAACCTCTGTCCGCCTTCGGTGGTGGAGAGAATAAAGGCAATGATCTCAAGGATGAGGGTTTCACTACTCGATCGCATTTACTGTCCCACTTCTCTTTAGATATACAGAGCACATTCAAAAATTCATCAAATGAGATCCTCAAAACGATACACGACACACCAACATTGGTAATTGTGATTACCAAGGGGGAAAAAAACATGCATTATTTATTTATCTGCATGCCTCGGTTTACCTTTTTGGCATATCACCCAGATTGTAACACTAGATGAGATGCCCCAGGTGTACATATACGATTTATATAACATAAGATTTTTCTCCAACACACACGCACACACACATGCCCATACAGGATCAGGTAAGAAGTCAGCCATTATAAGCAGTGTTACTGCAAGAAAATCCTGAGCTTCTCCCGAAGACTCAATAGGGCAGTTGGCTGTCACCGCATTAGCGATAGAGTTTCATGATTTTGAGTCCTGGATTGAGTCAGAAAGTCAGAATTTTTTCACACTAGCCCTACCTAGGAATTTATTCCTGTTTATTAAATTTAAAAAAATTATATGTATGTATGTATGTATATATATATATATATATATATATATATATATATATGTATATATATACAGTATATATATATATATCTATATATATTGTTACGTTTATGGGGGGTAGGCAATGGAATACCTTAGGCCAGGTAGGATTGTATAGAGTAGTGTGCTCCATATGTCGTGTTGGAACTTTCCTGTAACTAAGTAGGCCCGCATGTCCGGTAAGATCGGATATGTGTCTCCATGCGAGGGGTGGAGCTATGCTAATTAGTTAGGGTATAAGGGTAAATTCCCTGTGTGTAAATTGCCTCTGTGGATTTCCCTTTGTTCCTGATGACACTTGCAACACCAGCATGCATTCACACCGAAATTAAATAACGTAACCATTGACCGGATTCAGACATTCAAACACTACCACTGACACCACCAGCCGAGTCATCACAAGGGCCGGCAGGAAGGGCAGTGAGGCCCCGCCCCGAGAGGTGATGAATGGTCAGGAGAATGGACTGATGCGATGGCACCCACTGATTGGAGTGTGTGCAGACGTCATCAGAGAACGTTCGATACCGAGGAGTAAAAAGGACATGTCCCGGCATTTTCCCTCTCTTGGCTCTGGGTTTTCATAGCGTGCAGTCGCACACCTCGCTCTTGCGCTGTGTTTTCGTTACGAAAACACATGTCGCATTTTCTGTCTTCTGGTTCAGACATTCATTGCGTGCGGTCGTAGTTTGTGCTCACTCTTGGTCCATGGCTGGCATCGCGAGTGGTGGCGGTTTGTCTCTCTCTTGGCGGTGGCATCTGCGCGCTTGCTATGTTCCTGGCTGTGTGAAGGAACATAGCGTGGCTGTGTGGACGTTCCTGGCTGCGTGAACGCATTGTTTCCTCTGAGCTCGGTGGTGCTGGCTTTGTGACGGCTGTGTGCCATGCCGTGTGCGCCGGAGAGGCCTCGGTGCTTTGTGGAGCATGGGATGGAGAGAAAGGAGCGAGGGCCTGAGCGCTTCACATCGGCGGCTGGCGGTGAACGGACTTGGCGCCAACGCATGTCTTCCTGCGCAAGGACTCGGAGACTCGTTCGAGGGCCAATAGGGGTCGAGGGCCGCTCAAAGCTGAGTACAAACAAACACTACGCATTTATTTTCATTTATCATCCCCTTGTGTTGTAATTGTGTCTGAATGAAGGATCCTCAATATAGGAATTTTAGTACCGCACATTTCTTGTTCACTGGCATTTATTTTTATTAAACCTATTACTTGTTGAATTTTAATTTCCCGTCTGTCTTGTTTAATTGGAGGCGTGGGTTCAAGGATGGCCAAGTGAAACCCGTGCAGATAACCCTCGTCACCCTCCACCCTCGCGCGTGCTGAAGAGGTAAAACCGCCATAGTTTGGGTATGCCTCAGAGTTAAAGCTCGATTAGTCATCCGTCACCCAGGCGTGTTAATCCCGGCGGTGAACGCGACAAATATATATATATATATATTGTGTGTTTATGTATGTATATCTCTATATTTGTATATGCACGTGCACCGGAACTGTAATGCAAACGGTAACTGGAAGGTGCGCTACACTTCCATTGAACTTGGGGCCGGTGAGTGAACTTTGGCGTGGCTCTTCCTTTTGTATGCATTTGCTACACATATCACTATAAATACTTGACTGATATACATGCCTGCTGTTTTTGTAGACTCAGAAGAAGACCGTTGTTGGTCGAAAGCTTGTCGACAATTAAAGATCGACGTCCTGAAGCTACGTCCGCGTCTTATTTAATCTAACGATTATTTATTCAATGCAAATGAGACGCCCTGCTCGTACTGTGGAGTTCTACTATTTCTTACAGTTATATATATATATATATATATATAAAAATAAATATATATATATATATATATATATATATATATATATATTGTTACGGATCGCGGATTAGATGTTATTTACCGAGCGGTGGTATTGCCGCGACCTAACAATTCCCCCGATTCTTCCCCAACTCACCCGATTCCACCCGACGTTGACCAAGTCACGCTATGCTAAATCAATGATTTGGAAAGGACACAACAACTGGGATAAATGAAACGACACAAGGGGTACAGTTCTCAAGACCTCCGGAGGAGGATATAATTGGTGGGGGAGAAAAAGGGGTAGATTACAAGGTAATGGGGTAAAGACACAGAAGAGATAGGCACTTAGACACAATCTTATCTATCCCAGACAGACCACAGACAAACGGAACAAGACTGACTTACACAGGGATTGATGGCAGGGAAGGACAGGCAGTCGATAGCACAAGGTGCACCTTGGCTCAGGGACAGGATACAGCTCAGCCTTTGGGAGGTCTCTCGGCGCTCGGAGGGTGCGTCCTTTCTCCTTCAGCTCTGCCCGCATCTGACGTCACCTCTCTCTTCCTGCGCATGCTCAGCGGGGAGTGACACACCCTCGGCTCGTTGGCTCCGCCCCAGATGGGATCGGTCCGCCGCTTCTATTGGGTGCGGGGGTTACCGGGCTCCGCCCTTGACGAGGAGCTGACAGCGAGCCCCTACCTGGTAACCCCGTCGAGCACATGCTCGATGGCGGCTCGGTGGAGGCGTCGTGGTGCACTCCCAACACCCCCTACCAACCAAGCCGGAGTGAGGACGCACACTCCCCGCGCCGCCGCCGTTGTTGTTGTTGTTGTTGTTGAACCGTGAGGAAGAGCTGCGGGGAGGTATTGGGAGGTCCTAAACTTCCTAACGGTGCCATACAATCACATTCTGGTGCAACGAAGAGTCAGAATTAATGGAAACGAGTCCTTAACTGACATAGACTAAGAATAACTAGCAAGATGTCCTATAGTTGTCTACGTGAGATGCGGTGGACCTGGATGCGACATTTAATGGGGGAAATAGGGGAAGGTCGGGTCTACAGAGTGTTGTTTACAGAAAATGGGACTAGGGAATGGGGGATTGGGGATAGTTGGGAAGGATGAGGAAATAGGGGAATATTTACAAGCGGATATGGATGGATGTAAATCCCATATCCGCAACATTGCACCCTTCTCTACCTCGGGGCGTCCCGACCCGATAAATTTTTACCTACGTTAGTGTGGCACTCAGATGTAGTTCCCTCTACTATTAACTCAACCCTGAGTGCGACAGTTTTACAGATGTTCACAAACGAGTAAATATGTCCCCCTGCGACGTTGCACCCTTCTCCTCACAGAAACACACCCACAGGATAACCGAATCGCGGAAAGAATCCTCAAACTAAACATACAGCCGGTAGGGAGCATCATTTATACAAGACTACACTGATATTTACACTACGATCCAGGACCTGTTCTTTGAGGAACACATGCAGATGTTATGCATAGAGAGAGAGCACGCATGCCAGCATCGATACACCAACCCACGAGTGCCCTGTGGCCCTACGGCCTTTAATAATGTGCAGAGCACCCCATCCAAGCACCAAAAGCACCACCCCATACACACAGTCAGCACCATCCGGTGCACCAATAAAGTGTTCATAATAAATGCACAATCAAGTGTCCATGGTCACCGGTGGTGTCGCAGCCGGCCGATGTTCTGCCGCTGGTCTTGCCTTTCTGGAGTGCACTTGGCCTTCTGGCTTCTTTAAAAATAAAGAAAGGCGCCAACCGCGTCCATTTCTGAATTGTGGCCGTCAGGGGGCCAACTATAAGTGGTTCACCTGTATGGCATAGGTGCCACGTTGACCCAGAGGTCCATCAACGGGTGGTGCTTGCCCGCAAAAGAACTGCGGTCCATGGTGGGCGGCCACAAAAATTGCGGTCCATATGGTGTATCGATCCAGGCAGCAAGCAGCGAAAGTACAGGCCCATAACTGCGGAGCCAGCACCTCTCTCTCCTCTCTCTCTGCCCCAAAGCCAGATCCTCGGAGGTGGGAGACAAAATAAGACAAGTGAGCAAGGTGGTAAGGGCGCAAAAGTGCACGCAATACAAGGTAATGCACACTGGGGGCACATGGGAACCAGGTGAGACAGGTACGTTCCTACCGTACGCCCCCCCCCCCACCAGGTAACCTACATTGCCCCTCCCTTACCCCTTACTGTATCCACAAAACACCACACTACCCATAAACATCTACTTTACACATCAACAAACGTCCCTACTGTCTTCCCCGTTCCTCCCATAAACCAAATTCGTCTTCTCTCCCTCCTAACCAATCAAATTTGCCATTTCCAACTCAACATCAAAATTTGCCATCTCCAACTCAACATCAAAATTTGCCATCACCAATTCATCATCAGTCCCTCCTAAGGAGGGAGAGATGGAATCACCCCAATGTCTCATCCACGTCGTGATGCGTCTCACAAATCCACACAGCAATTCTCCCTTCCTGCAACACAGAACAAAGGAACACAGGTGTGGAGTCATCATCACCACCTCAGGTAAGTGGCTGCGTATGGTGCGACAGGTTCATCAATCCTAACTATTTCCTAAATGACTTTAACAACTTTACATTACCCGGGGTCTTTCCCTGCCAATCCATTGGCCAATTTACACTATGGGTTCTAAAAACCAATTCCCATTGACCAACCTGTGGTGCTTCTCAATTTGGGGTCTCACTCCCCCGATTCATCTCCCGGTGCCCTCGCACAATTTCTGGGCTGCGACGTGTAGCTCTCCCAGCAGGTCTACCCACCTGCACACCTCCACCACTGCAGTTGCCACCCGAGCTTACCTAGCTCCTCACCCTAACCTAACTAACTGGGGAAAGCCCCTCCTGGCTCTGTCACCCCACTCGGTGCCCTCTGGCACTGGGCTACCCGGGTCCGTCCTCCAGATCCTCGGGCCCCATCCACAACTACCGGCTCCCAGAGCCCACCTGCGGCCTCACCTGGCCGACATCCTCACAGTGGTGGAGTGCCCAAACCAACTACACACACTAACAGGCTACACGCCCAGCCATTTCCACAACACTAATGCACCCATCCAAATACCATTCTGTCACCCGCACCACAGATGCCAATATCCAACCACAATTTACCTATACCCTCTACCTAACACTTACACTACCCGCCCCGGGTATTCGTGATGGGGGTCCACTCTTCCCCCATCCACACCTTCGCACCATGCACACCACTCCGTACCACTTACTCCAACTCTCTCCACACCACTCATTCTCTGCTCCATATATTCCACACACCTGCCCTTGCACACCTGTGCTCTCATACTTGGTGCCGCCTGCACCCTTCTCTCCCCCAAGCGCATTCGCGCTGATCCACAACACTCACTACTCATACACTGCTAAACAACACCTGTCCAGTTCTCACACAGCATCATCTCATCTAACTACTCCCCTCTGAAACTTGCGCTTCCCAGTCGTCCCTTTAAACTATTGCGCTCCCTCGTCATTATCCAACCACGCTAATCTACCTGCGTCCCCACTACAGGTATCCTTGTCACTAACTAACCTTAACGTCACCTAATGTCATCTTCGCTAGATCCCTACACACAATATCCTAAACCACCCGGGCTAGTTTTCACTGCCATCAACCCCATAAACTATAGCGCATTTGCCCCAGCATGGGAAGGGTGGCAGGGATGCCACCCTTACCCACCGGGCACATCGCTCATCAATCCCCCAGTCCTCTGGCACTAATAAGCCCCCCTTATTCAGAGGTACTGGGTCCCGCCTCGGCATCTAAAGCCGAGGCAATCCACGGGGGCGCCTGCTCGCCGGTGTAAGACCTTCTAGTTTCCCGGGGTCTGGCGGGGGGGTGTCTGGGGTCGGCTAACCCGCTCCCCCCTGGGCGGAGTTAAGGACCTCAACCGCCGGGGATCATCCCGGCGCGTGGCTCGACAGTGCCGCGCCAGGTGACCCAGACGGTTGCAAGTATAGCACCTCACCTGATAAGGTGCTTGTCTCCGGAATTCCAAATTTCCCCCCCTGAAGGTCCGAATTGGATTACCCGCTCGTGGTCCACCGCGGGCCACCTCCGGGCCGCCTGCCATGGTCCAGGTTCCGCCAGGCGCTGGTCCACCAGCCTCCGGACCATGCCCGCCAGGTCGGGACTCACGTCGGGGGCGGGCCCCCTGAGGGGTCCGCCCTCCATCGGGGGCCCCACCTGGTGCACCGCCACGGCGTGGCGCTCACCTCCCCGAGCCAGGGGCCTCGCTGCTTCCCAACGGGCCGCAGCATCAGCCGCCTGGCTCAAGGTCTGCGGGCGCCACATGGTGAGCTGTTGTCGGAGCTCCGGATCCGGGAAGGCCTGGATAAAGTGATCCAGCGCCAGGCTTTCCTGGGAAACCGCTGCCATGTCCGCGTGTGCAATCCCTACTGCGCGGCGAATGTCATGGGCAAGTTCCTCGATGGTCTCCTGGGGCTTGCATTTTCGCTGCGCGAGCTGAGCTTTAACAAGCTCGCTCTGCTGTTCGATGCCGAATCGGTTAATTAAGGCCGCACGGAGGGCTGGCAGGGTGAGAGCACCCGGCGGTAACGCCGTCAGCACCTCTGCCGCTGCGCCGAGCAGTGCCCCCACAAGGTGTACTCCACCTTCGTCCGGATTCCAACCGTTGCCCCTACACACATACTCAAACTGCTCCAGGTACACCTGCAGATCACTCTTGCCGTCATATGGCGCGAGTGGGACCTTGTGGGTGCCCGATGGCCGGACCCCATGCGTCGCTCCTTGCGGGGTTAGCGCGGGGCCGAACCGTTCGGGCCCCCACAGTACACTATTCCCAGGGGGCTCTCGTGCGTCTCCCGTCCCTCTGAAAACTACCCCTGTCAGTGTCGATGCTTGGGTTGCCCCTCCGCAACCCGCTACCCACTCCATACTCACACACCCTTGCTCACCAATACCCCTCGCACTCCCCATAATCGGACCTCCCTGCACACATCCTCTTTCCACGCACTCCGGACCAGTCGCACACCTCACCATTGGCCTTTCACGAACGCCCGGGTCGATACCAACACCCAAGCTCGTTGAAACTCCCCTCACACCACATACATTTCCGAACATATCGCCACTCACCTCGGCGCCTCTTCCTCGTCGCTCCTCCTCCGCCACCTGCAAACTCTTTATCTGGTCAGCAAGTACGTCATCATGATTTGAGCACAGGCCTTGTACATAATCCATCACTTCCTCCTTCAGCTCCTTCTTAGTTTCCCTCTGTCTCTTCTTAATTTCACTCACCCCCTCTTCCACTTCCTCTAACTTCTGCTTCACCTCGTTTATTTCCCGGTGCGCCCCCACAATTTCTTCCTCTAATGCTACCTTGGTCGGCTCTATGTGCTTCCTCACTTCTCGTTCTTTCATCTCCATCGTCTCTACCACCTCCGCCAACCTCTTTGTCAGCCCCTCGTGCACCATCTGGCACTCTTTCTTCATCGCTAATAGTTCCTTTTTAATATCTTTCTGTGTTGCTTTCAGCCCCCCTATCACGGCTGTGTTCTTTTCCACCTGCTCCCCTAACTCCTTTTGTCCCACTGTTAGCTGCTCTACTCCTCGCGTCAGATCCTCCATGCCCCCCTGTAACTCATTCATGCTGTTCCTCACCTCTTTCTCCACGCGCTCCTCACCCCGCTTTACCTCGTCACGTACTCCCGCAACCTCTTCACCCACACCTCACCTTATTTCCTCCCCCATCTCTCCCATTTCCCTTCCAGACGCCACCTTCATTTGTTCGAGCTCCCCCTTGTGGGCGTCCAATTTGGTTTCTAACCCAATCCTTACCTCCTCTATCTGATCCCCCATTCGTTTGATTTCCCGGGTGGATTGCTCCCCTATTTCCCTCAATTTGCCTTCCATATTGTTTTCTAACCCCGCTAACCCATTCTTCACCCCTTCCATTTGGTTCTCCAGTGTGGCCATCCTATTTTCCAATCCCGTTAACCCATCCTTCATTTCCCCAATTTGGCTACCCACGTCCTCCAATTGGCCCCCTAATCCTCCCAATTTGCCTTCTATCCCCCCAATTTGGCTTTCTAATCGCTCCCCCATTCTATCTTCCAAATTACTCAACCCGTCTCTCAATCCCCCGATTTGGTTTTCTAATCCCCCAAATTTGACTTCTAGGCCCCCAATTTGGCTTCCCATATCATTCCTCAATTCCCCAATTTGGCTTCCCATATCATTCCTCAATTCCCCAATTTGGCTTCCCATATCATTCCTCAATTCATTTCTCAATCCCATATTCCCCATTTGTATGGCTGCATGAATCTGCGCCATGAGGTCCTGCACATTCATCCCCCCGATTTGTGCAGCGGGCGCGGCCATCGTTGCCACGTGTGAGGCGCCGCCAGTTTGTGCTGCCGTGGCCACGTGCGAGGTGCCGCCATTTTGCGCGCCTGCAACCCCCTCTACCACACCTTCGTTATCCTCCTCCTCCATTTCTCCCAACTCTTCCCTGGGGTCCTGGGTGGATTCTACCTCCTCATTTACCTCCTCATTCTCCACCACCGGCATCCGACCGCCTTGACTATCCATGGCATGACTCAATTTGGATGTTAAAAATAATTTTGGCCGCTCCTAATTTTTGACCAAATTTTTTAGATGTTATAAGAAATTTGGTTCGGGTCCTATCCCACTCCCAGACACCAAATGTTGCGGATCTCGGAGTACGGCGCTCCCATTACCGAGGGGGGGGGAGGGGGTTAATCCCCTCGTCTATTAAGCTGGCCGTCCGAGTCCTTTAGAAGATATCGCGCTCCTTCCGGTCGGAAGCAGGGCGATACTCCTGCCCGAGCCACGGACAAGATGGATTATTGCCGAGCGGTTTAGCAATCCAAAGCTCGAGCCGTTAGCGGCAGTCTAAACCCGATTCTAAGCGGTTCCTATATCGTGCCATTCTAAGCGTTCCTATCGGTATTCAATTGGGAAAAGACTAAAGTGACCAGATGAGAGGAAAACCCAAAGAATAAGAAGGAACACAGAATTTATTATACAATACTCAAGAGGAAACGAAAGGGCAAGAATACACAAAAGAAGGAAATAAAAGGACATAGGGCAAGCTGAGACAGTCTTATGTATCACTCCCAGGACAGAACAAACACACTTACACGAAAAGGTGGTGGTGGTGGGAAGGAAGAGAAGGGTCCAGACAGCTGGTAGACGTCGAGGTCCGGCTCCGACCTCGCTCTCCGGTCCACGCTCCGGGTTCGAGGCGAAACCCGGCAAACAGCTCCGCGTGTCGTTGAACACGACTGGACAATTATATCGCGGGGGGGAGACTGGGATGCTGCGTACATAATAGATTGACTCCTTCACCTTCAACAAGTGTGCACGCCTCCAACTGTTCGTGAAAACGGCAAGCAAGGACTCCTTCACCACTCTCTGTCGCACGACTCGTCTCTCATCTGCTGAAGTCGTTCTCCCGGGCACACCTCTCTTTATGTTTGACTCCTTCTCTCTCCCTGGCTCATCTCCCTAAGTAGTCCCACGCGGCCGCTTATATTGGCCGATTGCGTATTAAGCCGCTTGCCTTTTTGGATACGCCCATCGGTGAGCTGCCTCGGCCCTCATTGGTCGTGAGGGCTCACCGGTCCGCCCCTTGATGTTGCGTTGGTGGGCCACTCCTCATTCCTGGCACTCCTCCCCCTTCTTCTCCAACTCCGCCGCGTGGCTTATGGCGGCTGGCAGCGAACAACCAAAAGGCAGCGAACGCTGAGGCGGCTGCGGCTGGCAGAGGTGCGTAATGCAATTTGGAGAGGGTAAAGCCGCAAAATGAATAGGATGGGAATTTGAGAAGGGGCCTGTCTTATTTGATTAATGCAATGCAGATTCAACTATTGGGAACAGATCCTTAACTAAAACACATAATAATGAGATAACTACAGGGAGGTCCTATGGTGCTCTACGTGTTGTACATGGACTAACTAGGGTGCGATCTTTAATAAAGCCAAATAATGGGGATATTTACAGGGGATCATTTATAAGGGAACATTTACTAAAATTTACAAAGTGAAGGTTCTAAAAACCGTAACAATATATATATATATATATATATATATATATATATATATATATATATATATATATATATATATATATATATATATATATATATATATATATATATATATATATATATATATATATACAGTGGATTCAGAAAGTATTCAGACCCTTTCATTTTTTCACATTTTGTTATGTTGCAGCCTTATGCTGAAATCGTTTAAATTCATTTTTTTCCTCACCAATCTACACTCAATACCCCATAATGACAAAGAGAAAACCGGATTTTAGAAAGTTTTGCAAATTTATTAAAAAGAAAAAACTGAAATATCACATTTACATAAGTATTCAGACCCTTTGCTATGACACTTGAAATTTAGCTCAGGTGCCTCCCATTTCTCTTGATAATCTTTGAGATGTTTCTACACCTTAAGGAGTCCACCTGTGGTAAATTCAATTGATTGGACATGATTTGGAAAGGCACACACCTGTCTATATAAGGTCTCACAGCTGACAATGCATATCAGAGCAAAAACCAAGCCATGAGGTCGAAGGAACTGCCTGCAGAGCTCAGAGACAGGATTGTGTCGAGGCACAGATTTGTGGAAGCCTAAAAATTTTTTTCTGTTGCATTGAAGGTTCACAAGAGCACAGTGGCCTCCATAATTCTTAAATGGAAGAAGTTTGGAACAACCAGGACTGCCGCCCGGCCAAACTGAGCATTCGGGGGAGAAGGGCCTTGGTAAGAGAGGTAATCAAGAACCCGATGGTCACTCTGGCTGAGCTCCAGAGATCCTGTGTGGAGATGGGAGAAACTTCCAGAAGGACAAGCATCACTGCAACACTCCACCGATCTGGGCTTCATGGCAGGGTGGCCAGATGGAAGCCTCTCCTCAGTGAAAGATGCATGAAAGCCCACAGAATCTTGTTTCTCACAGTCTGAGAGTCCTTTAGGTGCTTTTTTGCAAACTCCAAGTGGACACTTGTAGATTTGAAATAATTTTTAATCACGTAACGTATGTATTTTAAATGTAGAATGTGTTACCCTATATTCATTGCTGCACTTAACTGTACGTGACGTACATTTTTAAATGCCGTATAATTAATTATATAGATTATCGTAGATCTTGGTGCGGACAAACACACCCCTCAGAAATAGGTGGGCAAACTTCCACATAATCTACATTCATCATAGTTGTGGTGAAATTGGAAAACTTTTTCAAACTGTGCCTAAGGCTAGCCAGACGTGCTCGTCAATGCCATAAACCGTATAGTGAGATCAAGGGGTCAACTAATCAGCTCGAGCTGTGGCAAAGGCAAGCTCTTTGGTCTTGCAGCGCACTTCAAGCTCTTTGGTCTTGCAGCGCACTTCAAGCTCTTTGGTCTTGCAGCGCACTTCAAGCTCTTTGGTCGTGCAGCGCACTTCAAGCTCTTTGGTCGTGCAGCGCACTTCAAGCTCTTTGGTCTTGCAGCGCACTTCAAGCTCTTTGGTCGTGCAGCGCACTTCAAGCTCTTTGGTCGTGCAGCGCACTTCAAGCTCTTTGGTATTGCAATGCAGTTCAAGCTCTTTGGTCTTGCAGCGCACTTCAAGCTATTTGGTCTCGCAGCGCACTTCAAGCTCTTTCGTCTTGCAGCGCACTTCAAGCTATTTGGTCTTGCAGCGCACTTCATGCTCTTTGGTCTTGCAGCGCACTTCAGGCTATTTGGTCTTGCAGCACACTTCAAGCTATTTCGTCTTGCAGCGCACTTCAAGCACTTTGGTCTTGCAGCGCACTTCAAGCTCTTTGGTCTTGCAGCGCACTTCAAGCTCTTTGGTCTTGCAGCGCACTTCAAGCTCTTTGGTCTTGCAGCGCACTTCAAGCTCTTTGGTCTTGCAGCGCACTTCAAGCTATTTGGTCTTGCAGCGCACTTCAAGCTCTTTGGTCTTGCAGCATACTTCAAGCTCTTTGGTCTTGCAGCGCACTTCAAGCTATTTGGTCTTGCAGTGCACTTCAAGCTCTTTGGCCTTGCAGCACACTCAAAGCTGTTTGATCTTGCAGCGCACTTCAAGCTCTTTGGTCTTGCAGCGCACTTCAAGCTCTTTGGTCTTGCAGTGCACTTCAAGCTCTTTGGTCTTGCAGCGCACTTCAAGCTCTTTGGTCTTGCAGCGCACTTCAAGCTCTTGGTCTTGCAGTGCACTTCATGATCTTTGGTCTTGCAGCACACTTCAAGCTCTTTGGTCTTGCAGCGCACTTCAAGCTCTTGGTCTTGCAGCGCACTTCAAACTATTTGGTCTTGCAGCGCACTTCAAACTCTTTGGTCTTGCAGCACACTTCACACCACATGTGCTGCTTCCAAACACATGCTCAGGGATGGGTGAAGCAAACTTGGACATAATGCACATTTATGGTACAAAATCAAGTTATTGTTAAATTTGACATAAAAAAAAATTACGGTTAAAATAGACAACTTTGTTGAACCATGCCTAAAGCCTACCAGGGAGAGGGGGTGTATTGAAGTGGGCTGTCCGAAGGCACTGTGTTAATGTTGATCTGCATGCGTACTCACATGCATTCACACACAATGATTACAAATTGCAATAGCCTCTCTCTTCGGGAAAGATAATCAGTCATCAGACATTTCTATAATCTGCATGTTTTCACTTGCCCTGAACCCAGTCTGAAGAACCAAGCTTTCTGCAACCCTGTTACAAGAATAACTGAGCAGCAAAATAAATTACAGCTAGAATACACTCAAGGGAGGTGCTGATTCATGCCGTTGTGCTGACTGACTGATATGCCGTTGCCGTTGCTGACTGAGGTGCTGACTCTCGATATGTTTCTCTTTAACCAAACTCGGTAGTTTAATGTTGGAGCATCTGCTCAGTCTGGAGAGGTCAGCGGTTCGAACCTGACCTGTCATACCAAAGACTTAGAATGTGACCCTTATTGAGTCAATGAGTCATACCAAAGGCTTAGAATGTGACCCTTAGTGAGTCATACCAAAAACTTAGAATGTGACCCTTAGTGAGTCATTCCAAAGACTTGGAATGTGACCCTTAGTGAGTCATACCAAAGACTTGGAATGTGACCCTTAGTGAGTCATACCAAAAACTTAGAATGCGACCCTTAGTGAGTCATACCAAAAACTTAGCATGTGACCCTTGGTGAGTCATACCAAAAACTTAGAATGTGACCCTTAGTGAGTCATACCAAAAACTTAGAATGTGGCCCTTTGTGAGTCATACCAAAAAGTTCGAATGTGACCCTTAGTGAGTCATACAAAAGGCTTTGAACCTGACGCTTTGTGAGCCATAACAAAAACTTAGAATGTGACCCTTAGTGAGTCATACAAAAGACTTAGAATGTGACCCCTTGTGAGTCATACCAAAAACTTAGAATGTGACCCTTTGTGAGTCATACTAAAAACTTAAAATGGGATCCTTTCAATAATACAATGATGTGAATATAAAGCTTGCGGAGTTGAGATAAAAATAAATTTGACGTTGACCTGATTTTTTATGTCATGACCCAATTATAGACATTTGAACATTTTTCACCATAACTAGACAGGGTTTATCCAACCGGATAAAAATTGCCCATTTCTAGATAGTGTAGACTAGAGCAAAGGGCATTTACGCTTAATTTATATCATACCACTCCGAGAGGTCAAGTTTAAATAGCGGTCTGAAAAAATGTTGTTTTTTTTCATCGCTCAATTTTGCCAATGTGGAATCTCCTAAGACTGCTTGGCCGTCCAATCTATTTTTGCAACATAATAGCATACCTGCACTGCTGCTGTGCACCTAATATTTGATTTGTGTGCTTGACCTACTTTTTTCGGATTTGGGACCTAATCTTAATATAATTCACCAAATGTCCATCCCTCTGTCTGTCTATCTGTCTGTCCGTTCAAAGGTACCATAAAAACTGCTGAACCGACCGCAACGATATTTTGGGTGGATAATCCTGGGATCTCCCGGAGTAAAATAGGCTATTTCGTTTTTCCAATTTAAGCTTTGGTCTCCAGTATTCTCAGGTTTGGACTCCTGCATAACATTCGCGTTCGCATAACGTTCATTGTGACGATGTTTTCATTGTGACGATGTTGTTTTCCCCGGTGCCGCACAAACGGCTGCACCGATCGCTGCACGGCTGCACCGATCGGACTCGGTGACCTTGGACAAAGACCTTTTATAAGGACATGGGTAGAATCCCTGCTTGAGAGGATTCCAACCCCCTCCCCGCCATCACGGCCATCTCTCCAACTCACAATCCCACGAGATATGCGGAAAGGACGACCCAAAACCAATTATCTTCTTTTCGATTCGTATATAAACATCATTAAAAGTAAATAATGACCTCGGCCAAAGTTCAAATGACGTGAGTTTAATCTCTACATGAGAGAATTCCACATAGCTATTTGGGCGGTGAATACGGTAACAGATCGCTGTCTCCATCGATCTTGCCAAGGCCGTAACAGCTATCAGCTCAAAATCCTTTTAACTGTTTATTTGGAAGTTTTTACAATGAAGGAAACACGTATCGGGAGTACATACGACATCGGGAGGACTAACTGCACGCGTCTTCAGTATCAAGCTTAAATCTCTCATGGCGGATCTGAAGAGCGGAATGCTTGGAGAAGTGGTGGGCTACTTCGGCATGAAGGAGGATCAGAAACGTGGGCTCCCACACTGCCACATCCTGCTGATACTTGCTCCCGCATGACGTTATTTTCCCAGGTGCCGCACAAACGGCTGCACCGATCGAGATTTAACGGATGTTTATACAAATCGTTTAAAAGAAAAAAAGCCTTCAATTTCTGATATTTCGCTTTTTCATTTGGGCCTCCCAATTGAAGCCCCGCCCATAGGGCGGGTACCGTTGCTAGTTAACCAAAAACACAATCTTGATCAAAACTTGAATAATTTTCCTCCGATTTTCATGAGTTTCAGGAATAGATTGTAGATGGGGCCAAATTTTCTTTTTTTACATTCTATCCATAAATGCTGAAGGTCAAGGTCATATGGTTGTTCGAAAATAGTATGCCCATCATTTGATCACTGGCCAAGGGTAAGTCGCGGGTGATCGCCAAGGGTAAGCCCCCTCGGTCAGGTCATTACTGACCTAATTATTGTTACTTGCATGTGGGTGGGGGTGCATTTGAGGGAGTCAGAGGTCTGATTCAGCAATGTTCCATTCAGGGTAAAGATTTAGAAGCATTTGCTGCATTAAGAATAACATTTAGAGAGAAGTTGTCTTTTGGTGTTGGTGTTGACCAAAATCCATCACATGCCATCCATCACTTGGTGTTGACCAAAATCAATGGTTACCGAGAGTAAGGATTTCATGTCTAGTGATTTATTATGGATTAAAAGGATGTCTAATCTGAGATCAGACTGGTGCCAGACAAGGGTACTAGGCAAATATGGGGGATGCCACTTCGTGGCGGCCAAATCTTCCTCACTCTTTCCTGCTGCCCAGATTCGTCAGGCCAGTGCGGCTATGGTCAGAGCACTGATCTTTCCTAATGCACCGGCCCAATCCTCCTTATCTCTGTATCTCTCTCGCTTGTGGCTCTGGCTACACAAAGGCGGGGGTACACCATCTTGGATGTGGGGGACCTATGGGTTGCTATTGGGAGATCAACTGTCTGTCTCTGTGCCGCAGGGACCGGTGGGGAGAACTATCAGGGCTATACAATAAGGTGGTATGGCGGTGGCGCAGAGCCATTTGTGACTATGCCGTTACGTTGGAGCCGGCATTTGGCTCCTCGATTGCGCCTCACTCGTGGCTTGATTAGTGAAGGATGTTTGGCCCTCACTCGTGGCCCTCACTCCTAGCCTCACTCGTGCCTGTATGTAAAATCTCCATTGGAACCGAGCACACGTGTTATGCCCTCACACCCCATACCCTAGTGGACATGCCCATGATGGGATCGATTGGCTACCATTCCTGAAATTGGGGCTAATAGCACTCTGGAGTGGGCCTGGCATAGATCTCTAAAATCACCATTCCAAGGAAGTGCCTTGCTACAGCGTTGCCTATCCAACATCTATTCCATCCGACAGTAGAGCTCCCCATGGCAGTGCCAGCGTCATCCCACGGCTGTGCCTTTCCATGCTAGCGCCGAGCGACTGCAGCACCAAATGACGGCAGCATTTGCCTTTGGTGGCTTCCTTTGTGGAGGTTTTTTTATGTCTGCCCAGAGGGCTTCAGCTTTGCGACTCGCGAGGTATGCTGGGGTGGGGGGGGGGGGGGGGGGGGTGCAGTTAGTTTTTGGTGAGGATACTAAAAGCAATGCTGGTGCTTTGTTTTGTGGGTGGTGGGGGAGAGGGGCGGTGGTCCAGTGGTACTGAGCTTGTGAAGGACTCCTGTACAGATGTCTGTCAGCTACAGTGCCTTTAGAAAGTATTGACACGCCTTGACTTTTTCACATTTTGTTGTGTTATCGCCTGAATTTAAAATGGATTAAATTGAGATTTTTACGGTGTAGCCCATAGGCCAATGCCCTCTGGAACAGTGGTTATCTGTCCATCCTATGTATGTATGAATGTCCCTCACAAACGTCCACCAATCAGAGCTGAGGATCTGGTCACATGACTGGGGGACAGCAGATTCTCGACTCAGCAGTTCCAAGTATGGCTAAGCTGTTATTAGACTATCGGTCTTTTTGTCACTGATTTACACATAATACCCCATAATGTCAAAGTGGATTTTTAAAATATAAATTTTCACAAAATATTAAAAAATTTAATACAGAAATATCTGATTTACATAAGTATTCAGCCCCTTGAGTCAATACTTCATAGAAGCACCTTTGGCAGCGATTACAGCTTCAAGGCTTCCTGGGTGTGTCTGTGTCAGCTTTTCACATCTGGATTTGGGGAGTTTCTCCAATTTTTCTTGCAGATTTGCTCAAACTCTGTCAACTTGGATGGGGAGCATCGGTGAACAGCAATCTTCAAGTCTTTTCACAGATTCTCAATGGGATTCAAGTCTTGGCTTTGGCTGGGCCACTCAAGGACTTTTATGTTCTTATTCTGAAGCCAGTCCAGTGTTGCTTTGGCTGTATGCTTGGGGTCATTGTCCTGTTGGAATGTAAATCTTCGCCGCAGCCTCTGGTCTTTTGCATTCTGAGGCAGGTTCTCCTCAAGTATTTGCCTGTATTTGGCTCCATTAATTGTTCCCGATATCCTTATACGTCTCTCAGTCCCTGCTGCTGAAAAGCATCCCTACAGCATGATGCTGCCACCACCATGCATCACTGTAGGGATGGTGTTAGATGGTTGATGAGCTGTGCTCGGTTTCCACCCGACATAGCACTTTGTATTTAGGCCAAAGAATTCAATTTTTTTCTCATCAGACCTCAGACTCTTTTACCTCATGCTCTCGGAGTCTTTGAAGTGCGTCTTTTTTTTTTTTGCAAACTCCAGGTGTGCCTTTTTGCCTTTTCATGTGCTTCTTTCTCAGGTGTCTTCCGTCTGGCCACTCTCCCATAAAGCCTAGATTTGTGAAGTGCTGCAGATATGTTGTCCTTCCAGCAGGTTTTCCCATCTCAGCCAAGGAACTCTCTAGTTCTGTCAGAGTGGTCATTGGGTTCTTGGTCACCTTCCTGACCAAGGTCCTTTTTGCCTGGTTGCTGAGTTTGGTCAGATGGCCAGCTATTGGAAGAGTCTGGATCATTCTATATTCTTTCCATTTCTTAATGATGGAGCTCACTGCGCTCTTGGGCACTTTCAACACTCTAGAAAGTGTTTTATACCCTTCCCTAGATCGAGAAGAATTATTAAATTTTTAAGTGATTCTTCACCATTGAGAGATTGGGTGAAAAGTGATCTAGAACATGATATTTAAATATTTATGGACGAGTTATGACTAAACTTGGTGGACGAGTTGGTTCGGTGACAAGAACAAGCCGATTCGATTTTGATTCAGGTCCGAATCCAGATCCGGCCTATCAGTGGGATACAAAACATAAACTGTTCACCAGGCGGAGATATGCTCTCTACTGAGTGCCGTTCTAGTTTTTCATGAATTTGTGAAGATGTCTTTAAAAAATAAAAAAAACCACTTTGTCATTATGGCGTATTGCGTGTAGATCAGTGACAAAGAATCCCAGTTTAATCCACTTTAAGTTCAGGCTGTAACATAAGAAAATGTGAAAAAGTCAAAGGGGTGTGAATACTTTCTGAAGGCACTGTACAGTTGGATCCCCTTGCTGAAGAACGTCTGGATTCCTTCCGGGTCATTATACCTTCCCGCCTATCTCTCGAAAACCCTGTCCATATAATGTGTGCTTTCCCCTGATGTTAAGCGCATAGAATCATTACATCGGATCTGGTATTTGGAAAGGCACTACCGTGGAAGATTGCTTTTATAGTTCTGGTCCCCCCCCCCCCCCCCTCCCCTCCTGCTCCCTTCTTTGTGGGTTATGCCTGGTCCACCCCAGAGTACTCTTCTAGTCCATGGCAGGAATGGCAGCCAATAATCTCTGCAGAGAGGCCGAGAGGCAGAATGAGCCCCGGGGTAATACTAAGTGTAGAGCCCCCTTCATTCGGGCTGCCTTCAAAAAAATTTTTAACAGCCTAAATGGAGGTTTCCATATTTTCGTCGTCAGAAACACATGCCGTGTTTTGGGGGAAATTGGGCTGTTTTCACTTATTCGGTTATTCCGATATGCGGATTCGTTTCTAAACCCATATCCTGCTCACAGACAAACAGACAGATAATCAAACAGACAAACAGCGGTGAAAACATAACCTCTGTAACACATTCGGTGTCAGAGGTAAAAATGTGATGAAAATAACGTTAATATGATACGCATTTGTTGATTTCGGCACACATGTGACTTTAGAAATCATATTGGATGAACCAAGAGTTGAGCTTCCATTTGAGAAAAGGGAAAAAAACAAGTGCAGATACATTCAAAGTACACCTCTTCCATGCCAAATAAATAAATAGCATGTCCTACAGCACATTATATTGCCGGGACGCCTCCGGCGCCTGGCAATGCCACAGTGCAGCACATGGAGATGGAATTGGGAGGGAGAGGTGTGCAATAATTGATTGATTAATTGCATAATTAAAAGAATTAAATAATAATCATAACATAATTAATTTCTTAATCAATTGGCTAATAGCATACCTAAACCACCACTGCTTCATTCAAATCTGTAACTTTTTGAAAATTAATTAAGGAATTAACCAAAAAATCAAAAAAATCAATTAATTGATAAATTAATACATCAAAAATACCCTTTATATCAAAATCACTTGGTCAATGTCGTGTCCAAATATCAGCTTCCTAGCCCAAAAGGTGCCTGAGATATTGCCCAGATGAGAAAGAAAATAAATAAATAATGAATAATTAAAATATACAATAATAGTATAGAAATTAATTTATTGATCAATTGGCTTAAAGCATTCCTAAACCACCACCGTTTCATGTGAATGTGTAACTTTTTGAACATTTATTAACTAAGTTATTAATTGAATAATTAATCGATTAATAGATTAATCATTGAATAAATAAATCAAAATACCCTTTACAGCCAAATAGCTTGGTAATTTTCCTGTTCAAATACCAGCTTCCGAGCTCAAATGGTGCCTGCGATATTGCCCAGATGAGAAAGAAAATAAATTAGTGCTCAATAAATCGATAATAATTAAGTAATTAATCAATGAATTAATTCGGTTTATTTGTAATTGTTCTCTGGTCGCAGTCAACGTGTGATCTGCAGTTGTTCCACACGTTTGACCAGTTTGTGATTTTGTCCAGGTCTGCAGAGAGTGAAGAGGCTGCTGCCTGCCGATCTGAGGGTTGAGATATGGAGCGCAGAGAGTGGAATCATCAGCCAAGCGATAGAGAGGATTTTCCAGGGAGTCGGAGAGATAATTAATGAATACCAGAAAAAGTACAGGGCCCAGAACACTACCTTGAGGAATTCCAGCCTGGATAGGAAGGGGAGATGAGAAAATTACATTCAGGGTCACACGTTGACTGCGACCAGAGAGGAAGTCCGCAATGCGTGGGGGTTTCCATGGATACCATAGGAGGAGAGTTTGGTGAGCAGGACGGGGTACCAGACCGCATCGAAGGCACAATATATGTCAATGGAGACAGCTCTGATTTCCTGCTTAGCATTGAGGACCTCCATCCATTGTTGAGACAGCAGAAGCAGCATGTGCATGGTAGAGTGACCTGGTCTGAAGCCAAATATTGATGATCCGAGATCAAGCCATTGGATAAGAGGAAGGATTTAATATCAGAAGCGATGATGGATTCCATGACCTTAATGATTATTGGGAGCAGGCTGATTGGTCTGTAGTTGCAAGGATCAGTTTTTGCATTTTCTTTGTGTAAAGCAGTAATGTTGGCTGATTTCCAACCAGATGGCAGATGACTTTGAGCAAAAGAGAGGGTCAAGAGAACAGAGAGAGAGGGTGTGAAAGAGCGGCAGAGAAGGATTTTAGGACCCATGGGCTGATGCCATCTGGTCCAGTTGCAGAATCAGAGTCAAGGTTTGACAGAAACTTCTCCACCTTGTCTGGAGAGAGGACACAGAGTCCAGGAGCAGCTAGGTATGTATGACTGGGTAATGTGGGTACAGAGAGTGATGGGTTTGGGACTCAAAATTTTGAGGCAAACACAGAGTTGAGGCATTCTGCTTCTTCACGTGTGGTGTCAGTTGCGTAGCCGCATATTTTTGCATATTTTATGGAAATTAAAAATATGTAACTATGCCGCATATTATAGCCGCATAGTTGCATATTTTTTTTATTATAAAAAAAGAACCTCGTCATCTTTGATGATTGTGTCAGAGAGAAACCAAACGGTTATGGATACTTACGACACAAGAGGGCGCCATTCTTCTTGTAATTTCATTTATCTTAGTCAATCATACTTTCAACTCTCTCGTCGCTCAATAAGAAACAATGCCAATACTTTTATTTTATTACCCTGTCCCCTGCACAGCAGGAGGCGGGGTTTTGTAATCACCTTTGTGTGTGTGTGTGTGTGTGTGTGTGTGTGTGTGTGTGTGTGTGTGTGTGTGTGTGTGTGTGTGTCTGTCTTTCTGTCTGCGCCGCAACATTTTTACCATTTGAGCTACTGTTTATCAAATTTCACCAAAGATTTATTATGATAATACAGAGAAGTCAAATTAATAATTTTGTTAAAAGGTCAAAGGTCAGCATCACATAAAATCATCAATTTTCATCCAATTTACCTGACATTTAAATTTACCATTTGAGTTTGTCATCAAATTTTCAACAAAGCTTTATTGTGAGAACATGGAGAAAGCAAATTTATAATTTGGTCAAAAAGTCAAAGGTCAGCGTCACATTAAATCGTCAATTTTCACCCGATTGACCTGAAATGTAAAGATTTTGCATAGTGGGTCACTGAATTGGTTCACCAATGAAAAGCTCCAAAGCATTTTTTTTAGATCAAAAGGTCAAAGGTCAAGGTTGCATAACATCACCAATTTTTACACGATTGACCTGAAATTTAAAGAACTTACATATCAGGTCACTGAATTGGTTCACTAATCAAAAGGTAGGTGTTGATTGTTTTTTTTAGATCTAAAAATCAAAGGTCAAGGCTGCATAAAATCATTCATTTTCATTTATTAATGTTTTTTAACTGTTTTCATTATTTTGAACATACGGAAGAAGATGAAGATGACTGAATACAAACAAACGCAGCTAGCAGTGCCAGGCAATCGCACGTGGCCTGCTCGCTGTGCGCTGTGCACAGATGCCTGGTTCCTGCTCGTGAACTGCGCGGCAAAGCATGTTGTTCCCGCCAAGGATGCCTTTGCATTTTCAGATGCTTTCTTGTTTATGTTAAATTCTATAGATATAAATCATTTTTGGAGAGATAATTGTTCAACATTATGTCGTAAAAAGTATATGAAACACATGACTGGAAAATATTGTTAGGTTTTTAGGGGGTAGGCAATACCTTAGTCCAGGTAGAATTGCATAGGTCGTGTGCTCCGACTGTCGTGAAGAAGAACCCCCATGTACATAAGTAGGGATCCGGTAGACCGTATGTCATGTAAGCGCGTATCTTCGTTCTCATCACGAGGGGTGGGGTTATGTTAATTAGTTAGGGATCATGGGTAATTAATCCCCTGTATGTAATGGCCTCTGTTATTTTTGCTCTGTTCCTTATGCCACCAGCAGCACACACACAAAGCCAGGCAATCGCGCATTTATAACACTAACTAAAAGCGACTGGAACTGGGACATTCAAATACCGCTGGCACTGCCAGCCACAACATCGCCACATCAAGCAGGCAGGTCCAGGAGGCCACGCCCCGAAGAGCAGTGATTGATCCGGGATTGATTGGCGCAAGGACTGCTAAGATAGGATTATGGGATTGGTGGAGCAGGCACAGAACGTCAGAGCCTGGAGTATAAAAGAACGCTCTCCCCGACATTTTGGCCTCGTGAGCGAGGGACACCACAATTTTATCTCTTGGCTTGCTCTGATTTTTGGGATTCGACAACGAATGGTCGAAGTTCACGAGCTGTCTTGATTTTCTCTTGGCTTCCTCTCGTTGTCTGGGTTTGGTGGTGAGTGGTCGTCTCCCTGATATTTTCTGGCCCCTTACACCTGGGAGTTCATAGTGAACGATGGCATTTTTTCTCTCTTGCACGGGACATTTGTGCTGTGCAGTTGGCATTTCATATCCCTAACTTTGGGTTTTGATGATCGTGAGGAAAGGCGGTTGCGGCTCGTCGACTCTGGTGCGCTTAGCCATGGCTTCGTGACGGCTGAGGGCCGTGCCGAGTGAACCGGAGAGGCGGCAGTGCTGTGTGGAGCAGAGACGGGTGGACGGGCGTGGCCTGCTCGCGGCACACTCGACGGCTAGAGGAGTGAACTGTGCACAGAGGCCTGGTTCCCGCTTGTGAGCTGCATGGCAAAGCGTGCTGTTCCCGCCAAGGATGTGCGGGTTTTGACGATTCCCGACGAACGGGGTTCAGAAGCCGCTAGCAGCTGAGTACACACCTATGCATTATTTACTTTCATTTATTTATCCCCTCTGTGTTGTATACGAGTCTGTATGGAGGCGCTCCATTTAGGAATTTAGTTTTACCTTGCATTATTTTGTTACCGGCATTCTTCAATAAAGCCGGTATTTTTGTACATTTTAATTCAGTGTCGGTTTAAGTTAATTGATTGTCCAGGTGTGAAGACTGCCGGTGGACCCGTGAAGGTAAGCGCTCATGGCTCTTTTTCCCCACTCCCCCCCCCCCCCACACGTATAACAAGGGTCTGCCATGATTGAAGGACTTCGAGTTAAAGCTTGTTTGGTCATCCGTGTCGCCCTGCGGTGTTCACTACGTAGACACGCGACAATATAAATAAATTGTTGTATTCAAAATGTTAGTTAATTATTATTAATGTCACTATTAATCTTGTGGGTATAAATCTGCTCTGGGAAAAAACTTTCATAAATCTTGGTTCTTGAATAGTGAAAATGAAAAGATCATAACCTTTTTAAAAAAGCCACCCTGTGATTCGTATTGTATCTATGACAACCAGAGGAATGCAACCAGGAGAAGTAGAAGGTGAAGATTATTACTACATTTCCATGAAGGAGCGTGCGATTGCGATTGTGCGATTGAGGAACGAAGGTCAAATATTTGCGGAGGCTTCTCGAGGCACTACAAAATATTTACATTGTAAGAGTGAGTTGAAGAAACTAGAATCTGGTGGGTGGTCTTGGGATTTTAGAAACTAATCCAGAAGAAATGAGACAAATTATTAAACATTTGAGTGGAAATGGAGTTAAGATTTTATCATTCGGTTTTGATGTTGATGAAGAAACTCAACGCAAAACTATGAAAAGCAGATATTTGAGTGTTAGTGAAGAATAAATTACAACTGATATTAATGTTAATAAAGATTTTGATGAAGTATTTGAAAAAATATATTTATTAGAGCACATCTACTTTAATGATGAAGAAAAGGAAAATTTTCCTATAGACCTTTACAATTCACTGTACTTCACTGAACTTGAGGTTCTAAGATATAAAAATTATATTTTTCAACAAATGAATACAGAAAATGAATGCACAAGAAAGAGGCAGAAGGTTTAAAGAAGATCAGGAGGTAATTTAAACAAAAGTTGTAAAGCAACAAGAAAACAAAAAGTAGAAACACAGACAGAAACTAACGGGTGAAGAAGCGTTTGAAAGAAAACAAGAGAAAAATTTTAAACCACTTTTAAAAACTTCCCAACATAAAATGATGGATATTTCTACAATTCCTGTGATAGAATATACCCCTAAAAAACTTCAAATGCTTAGAGATTTTAATCAAATGACGAAACAAGAACTCGGAGATATAGAAGAATTCGAATATGATGATGAAGCATTATTCCAACAACTGGGAAAGGTAAATCAGCCTCCTGATTATATTGTGAAGGCTATTCAAAACAATGAATATTCAGTGGATGCAAAATCTATACTTACTATACCAGTACTCCATCATAACTATATCAGTTTCATCTCCAGCATGCAAGATTTCCCAAATATCTTCCGAAATTGCTCGCATTATGAAAGAACCTCAACGCCAAACAGGAAATTAGAGCTGTCTCCCTTGACATTTCACGTGCCTTCGATACGGTCTGGCACCCTGCTCTGCTCTCCAAACTCTCCTCCTTTGGTATCCATGGAAATCTCCACGCATGGCTGGCGGACTTCCTCTCTGGTCGTAGTCAACGTGTGGCCCTGAATGGGTTTCTCTCATCTCCTCTTCCTGTTCAGGCTGGAGTTCCCCAAGGTAGTGTTCTGGGCCCTGTGCTTTTTCTGGTCTTCATCAATGATCTCTCTGACTCTCTTGAAAATCCTCTCTATCTCTTTGCTGACGACTCTACTCTCTGTCGCTCCATTCCTCATCCCTCAGATCGGCAGTCTGCAGCCTCCTCACTCTCTGCAGACCTGGACAAAATCACAGACTGGTCAAACAAGTGGAACATGTCTTTCAATCCTGACAAATCTCACACTCTTACAATGTCTCTCCGAAAGGACCGACTGGACAACCCTCCCATCTACTTTCTCAACAATCCTCTCCAAGAAGTTCTGTCGCTCAAGCTTTTGGGTCTCACTATTTGCCATGATCTTTCTTGGGAAAACCACATTTCCAAGCTGGCCTCCAAAGCCAGTCGCCGACTGGGCATCCTCCGTCGTGCGAAGTCCTTCCTTGGCACACCTGAGCTCCTCACCACATACAAGGCTTTCATCCGCAGCTCAATGGAATACTGTTCCCCCCTCTGGGCTGGTGCTCCTGCCTCACACCTTGCTCGGCTTCACGCTGTTGAGGCCAAAGCTTTCAGAATCATTGGAATCTCCTGCGATGTAGTCAACGCCGAGGGCCTTTCACTCACTCACCGCAGGCATGTTGGTGGTCTTTCTGTCTTCTACCGACTCCTCTCCGGCCTTGCTCCCCCAGCTCTCTCTGTGCTCTGTCCCCCCAATATTCCTTCAGGTCGCACAAGATCTGCCTGCAACCCTCTTCTGGTTAAACTGCCAAAGTCTAGGCTCTCTGCTCACCTTCACTCTTTAATTCCCCTTTTCTCCCGCCTCTGGAACAAACTCCCCCACTCCCTTCAATCCCACTCCTCCCTCCAGGTCTTTAAAACAGCTGTTCACCACCATCTCTTATCTTCCCCCATCGAAAACCTTGATCTTTTCTACCCCCGGTAATTCACCCCAGAGTCCTTGCAGTGTTCATATGTTTTAATCCTCTCCCACCTCCCCCCAAGTCCTCCCGATGTCCCTGCTCTCAAATGTTGTGTTTGTGTCCTTCCCCCTCTCTTTTGTGTCCTTCCCCCTCTCTCCCCATCTTGTCTACCGCTCCCCTTGTTTTTTGTGTTTTGTGTGTCGGTTTGTCTTTTTGTGTGATTAATGTTAGCTCTTTCACGAGCCTCGATCTTGTATACAAAAAAACAAAAAAACAAACAAAAAAAAAACAAAGTGATGAACCAAAAAATATTGTCATAGGTATTCAAAAACATACTTCAAAATCAACTATTATACTTTAAAAAAGAGTATAAAGTTGATTGCACGATAGATAATTCATTTAGAGAGTTATTGAGTTTCTCCTCAAAAAATATTGAAACCAATGAAGTTTTACAGTGGTAATGTCATTCAAATATCTTCAGGTATAAATTCATATTCATATTCTTTATTATGGTCCACATAAAAACATGGAAATTTTCCTTCCACTGGCAAATCAAAGACAAATAAATTCAAATAAATTCAATCGGTTTTGTGGACAACAATTCACCAAATGGTGGCATTAGTCATAAGGAAGAAGCCTTGAGATCTGGAGACGACGTCACGGATTTTCGAAGCTCCACACGATCTCCACGTTTTCAAAGTTAAGTCTGTTCACAATTGTATTTTATGGAAACTGTATTTTATCTGTCGGCGTGTGAACTTATAGTGTGTCCCTTGGATGTTTCTCGGTGTTTATCTTTCATAAATTATTCGTTTCTGTTTGCCGCGCGTGTGAGGCTTTGCAGCCTCAGGCTTCCCTTGTCGAAGTTTGTTTCTTCCTTCGCTGGTTTTGCTAGGTTTTTGATTTTCCCTTCTCCCCCAAACTTCACCGAACATCTACTCTTTGTCGAAGGTTGTAACCCCCGCCCCCACCCCCCCCCAAAAAAACAAAAAAAAACAAACTTTTATTTCCCTTTCTCCTCGTGTGCTTTTGTCCCATCGTGTGCTTTTGCCTCTGCCCACGTGCGCTGTCTCGCCCCGCCCCCATTATCCCCTTGCCTTGCACCTTTTGCCCTGTTCAAGTGACTTGTGGTCGTCCCTCTAGGCTCCCTCTCCCCATTGGTATTTTTGTGAATATAAGATTGTTCTTTACGGTTCTGTTTAAATATGTTTAAACTTTCCCCTGGAATGTTTTATTCAGTCGTATATTACAACACGCTGTTTTTCTTCCTATTTAAAAGGCTCATTTCAATTTCCTCTTCAACTCATTCCATTTCAAAAAAATATTCAATCTCTTATAATTCTTTCTCACTACATGCTCTAAATTCTCATTCATTCCACCCCTCCTCCATCGTTCTTAAACGGATCACTAACTTGAAAATCACAACAAACCC
This sequence comes from Myxine glutinosa, assembly GCF_964187855.1. Taxonomy (NCBI): domain Eukaryota; kingdom Metazoa; phylum Chordata; class Myxini; order Myxiniformes; family Myxinidae; genus Myxine; species Myxine glutinosa. The sequence continues at coordinate 92,110,999 of NC_136270.1, forward strand.
AATTTGTTATAAATGTTCATCTTTCATTAATCATCCACTTTCTAAACTCCCCCCTTGCCCCTCCCCTCCAAATCTCCCCCCTTGCCCCTCCCCTCCTAAACTCCCCCCTTGCCCCTCCCCTCCTAAACTTCCCCCTTGCCCCTCCCCTCCAAATCTCACCCCTTGCCCCTCCCCTCCAAATCTCCCCCCTTGCCCCTCCCCTCCTAAACTCCCCACTTGCCCCTCCCCTCCTAAACTCCCCCCTTGCCCCTCCCCTCCTAAACTCCCCCCTTGCCCCTCCCCTCCTAAACTCCCCCCTTGCCCCTCCCCTCCAAATCTCTCCCCTTGCCCCTCCCCTCCAAATCTCCCCCCTTGCCCCTCCCATCCTAAACTCCCCCCTTGCCCCTCCCCTCCTAAACTCCCGCTTTCCCTTCCCCTCCTAAACTCCCCCCTTGCCCCTCCCATTCAAAACTCCCCCCCAACCCCTTCCCTTCAAATCTCCACCCCAACCATCCCTCCCAAATTCTCCCTCCTCCCACCCCCTTCTCAAAGCTGGCTCCTCCCCACTTCGTCTCCCTTCTATCTCATACGTCCACCTCCCCTAACCTTATACTTTCCTCTGCCCCCCCTCAAACAACCCCTCACTGTGCCTCATCCCATCACCATCAAACCTTTCGTCCTCCTCATCCTTCCCTTTCTTGTAACTCTTCTGTAATCTCTGACACACTATCAACTGCTCTTCCTACCTCCCCCTCTCACCCTTCATCTGACCCTACCCCTCCCCTCCACTGTCCTGCACCCGATGCTCCCCCTCTCTCCTCATTAACGGTATGGACCTCAAACATCCGGGGCCTTCGCTCAAACCTGATTGATCTCTCCATTCAGGTTGCTTCTGACAATCCAGACTTGATCTGCTAAACAGAAACTTTCCTCCTTCAAGATGTCTCTGATTCCTTAATATCTCTTCCTGGTTACTCCTTCCTCCGGTATGATAGACCTGAGCCTCGTCCTGGTGGTGGGGTGGCTATCTTTATCAAAAACTCTCTTCCTCACTCTCCCTGCACTGCCCTCTCTCCACCCCACCCCCAGGAGTACCTCTGGCTATGGCTTCCTCTCCGCTCCCACCTTTTGTTCATATGTGTTCTGTACCGTTCCCCAAACAGTGATGACTCCATTTACATTTCGCTGTCGGACAGCATGGACCAACTTCTATCAACTCATCCAAACTCTCTCTTCCTCATATGTGGCGACTTCAACTGTCATCATGCCAGCTGGCTGGGTGTGGGTTCATCTCTCACCAGCCATGGCACCTCAGCAAAGGACTTCTGCGACTCATTGGGACTGACACAATCTGTCAATTTCCCGACACGGATCTCAGTCAATGGAGTATCTTCTCTTCTGGACTTGGTTATGACTAACTTCCCTGCAAATGTATGCTGCTCTTCTTCTGCTCCAATCGGTTCTTCTGATCATGTGCTTGTTAAAGTGGACATCTCTCTGGCTATTCTCAGAGAGCCTCCTCAGCGCCGACGAGTCTGGCATTTCACTCAGGCCGACTAGCACGGGCTGCAAGCAGCCATGAATCACCTGGACTGGTCTCCCATCTCTACTGCCTCTGACATCAATTCTTCCTGGGAATTCTTCCAAAGCAAACTGCTCTCTCTCATGCACAGATTTATCCCATCTCGTCTTCAGTTGTCTTACCCTTCCTCCCGTCCATGGTACACTGAATCTTATGGTGAGGGAGTTGCCCTGAAACAACTTGCCTTTGCCTCTTGGAAGGCAAATCCAACTGAAGGCAATCTCAGTTCCTTCCACCAAGCTCGAAACAAGTGTGTGTCTACCCTCAGGAGTGCCAGGAAGCACTATCTCTCCACACTCAAGATTGAACTCTCAAACCTGTCTCCTTCCTCCAAATCCTGGTGGTGTCTGGTCAAATCCGTTTCTGGTGTTTGTTCCCCCTCCACCCCCTCCCTTAGCTCAAATGGCTACACAGTTGACACCGCACGTGACAAAGCCGAATGCCTCAACTCTGTGGTTGCCTCTAAATCTTGTGTCCCAAACCCATCTCTCTCTGTTCCACATTTCCCAGTCGAACCCAACTGCTCCTGGACTCTGCGTCTTTCTCTCCTGACAAGGTGGAGAAGTTTTTATCAAACCTCAACTCTGATTCTGCAACTGGACCAGACGGCATCTGCCCACGGGTCCTAAAATCCTGCTCTGCCGCTCTATCTCACCCTCTCTCTGTTCTTTTCACCCTCTCTTTTGCTCAAGGACATCTGCCCGCATCCTGTAAATCAGCAAACAATACCACTTTACACAAAAAAGGTGCAAAAACAGATCCTTGCAACGACAGACCAATCAGCCTGCTTCCAATTATCAGCAAAGTCATGGAATCCATCATTGCTTTGGGTATCAAATCCTTCCTCTTCTCCAACGGCTTGATCTCTGATCATCAATTTGGATTCAGACCAGGTCATTCCACTCTGGACATGTTGCTTCTGCTGTCTCAACAATGGATGGAGGTCCTTAATGCCAAACAGGAAATCAGAGCTGTCTCACTTGACATATGACATGCCTTCGATACGGTCTGTCACCCAGCTCTGCTCACCAAACTCTCCTCCTATGGTATCCATGGAAATCTCCACTCATGGCTTGCGGACTTCCTCTCTGGTCGTAGGCAACGTGTGGCCCTGAATGGATTTCTCTCATCTCCTCCTGTTCTGACTGGAGTTCCCCAAGGTAGTGTTCTGGGCCCTGTGCTATTTCTGGTCTTCATCAATGATCTCTCCGACTCTCTGGAAAATCCTCTCTATCTCTTTGCTGATGACTCCACAATCTGCCGCTCCATTCCTCATCCCTCAGATCGGCAGTCTGCAGCCTCCTAACTTTCTGCAGACCTGGACAAAATCACAGACTGGTCAAACGAACATGTCTTTCAATCCTGACAAATCTCACAGTCTTACAATGTCTCTCCGGAAGGACCGACTGGAAAACCCTCCCATCTACTTTCTCAACAATCCTCTCCAAGAAGTTCTGTCACTCAAGCTTTTGGGTCTCACTATCTGCCATGATCCTTCTTGGGAAAACCACATTTCCAAGCTGGCCTCCAAAGCCAGTCGCCGACTGGGCATCCTCCTTCGTGCGAAGTCCTTCCTTGGCACACCTGAGCTCCTCACCACATACAAGGCTTTCATCCACAGCTCAATGGAATACTGTTCCCCCCTCTGGGCTGGTGCTCCTGCCTCACACCTAGCTCGGCTTCACGCTGTTGAGGCCAAAGCTTTCAGAATCATTGGAATCTCCTGCGATGAAGTTAACTCCGAGGGCCTTTCACTCACTCACCGCAGGCAGGTTGGTGGCCTTTCTGTCTTCTACCGACTCCTCTCCGGCCTTGCTCCCCCAGCTCTCTCTGTGCTCTGTCCCCCCAATATTCCTTCAGGTCACACAAGATCTGCCTGCAACCCTCTTATGGTTAAACTGCCAAAATCTAGGCTCTCTGCTCACCTTCACTCTTTAATTCCCCTTTTCTCCCGCCTCTGGAACAAACTCCCCAACTCCCTTCAATCCCACTCCTCCCTCCGGTCTTTAAAACAGATGTTCACCACCATCTCTTATCTTCCCCCATCCAAAACCTTGATCTTTTCTACCCCCGCTAATTCACCCCAGAGCTCTTGCAGTGTTCATATGTTTTATACCTCTCACACCTCCTCCCAAGCCCTCCCCCTCCCACATTTCTCCCGATGTCCCTGCTCTCAAATGTTGTGTTTGTGTCCTTCCCCCTCTCTCCCCATATTGTCTGCCGCTCCCCTTGTTTTTTGTGTTTTGTGTGTCGGTTTGACTTTTTGTGTGATTAATGTTAGGTCTTTCACGAGCCTCGATCTTGTATACAAAAAAAAAAAAAAAAAAAAAAATAGACAAAGAGAGATCAATTTAATACAATTCAAATAAATGGGTGGCGTGCATCCCATCCTTTCCACACTCGTGTTAAACATGTGAATTGAATTTGGTACAAAAGATAGTCGAAAGCGATGAGAGGTAAGTGGAACACAAAGGTGTATGTCTGAACGATTAAAACAAAAACAACGGTGAAGTGGGTGTGATGGGTCTTTATTTATTTTGTGGACCTTCAACATGGCGCACTTCTCGTACAAGGTTCAAATTGACGGAAGATCTGTTCGTATTACACGTTGGGTAATCTTCATGGGTCTTTCCAGTTTCTTCACATTTTCTTTTGACAAATTACCAAATGTACAAATTAAGTTGAAGCAGAGAATACTTTGTACCAAGGACTGATAAAAATATAATCAAAATGCTATTATCGACATGAAACTCTTCAGTTTCCTTAAAAAGTACATTCTTCGGTGTGCTTTACTGGCCAACACTTGGGAATTCTTGCTCCACTTCAATTTGTCATCAATCATTGGCCCCAAATTCTTATCCTCAGGAACTTGTTCTACACTATGGTCGTGAATGATCAGACAGTCATCAATCAATCAATCAATTCGGTTTCATTAAAAAAAAAGAATTAAAAAAAGAAAAAATGTACATGACTGTAGTCCAATGACTAATAATGTCAAGTTTACAATATAAATATTTTCACATAGTTACAAATACATTATGCAGGCAGAAAAAGAAATCAATTATCTATTTGCATTGGTGAATCAATCAAAACAGAAGAAATGCATTTAAAAGGTTGAAATACTTCGGTCAATATATGAATGTCAATAATTACATTCAAAATATCTAAATATTTGTATTAAATAGCCTACACTGACTTTAAAATGGTATAACATATAACATTACAAAAATTAAATATTCAATCAATTCATCAATATTTCAAATTAGGCGTCTTATTTCAATTATGCAGGGAAAATGTATTTACTTTGTGTCAAATAGCATATGCTGTTAATAAAAATAAAAATCTTTCGAGATTATTACAGAAATTCGGAAAATCAACAAAACAAAACAAAAGAAATTAATTAAAAAAGTTAAAATAGATGAATCATGCTGCCCAAATTATGCATTTTATTTCAATAATACAAGAAAAATCTATTCACTATGTATTAAATTACACATGCTGGTAATAAAAGTTGAAATCTTTCGAAATTATTGAAGAAATGCAGAAAATCAAAACAAACAGAAAAAAATTCATTAAAAAAAAATTCATGACCATCTGCTAGGCGTCGAAAATCAAAAATCATTTCCTTTGTCTTGTTGACATTAAGAACTAACTAATGATGGTCACACCAGTCTACAAACTTTTGAACTTCGTTCACATATTAATGGTTATCATTGAGTAAGAACCCACTAATTGCTGTATCATCAGCATATTTCATGATGCTACAATCAGGACTTGAAGTGCAGCAGTCACCTGTATACAAGGAAAACAACATGGGAGAGAAAACACAACCTTGTCGTGCCCCTAGACTAAAAATTCTGACACATGACACCACCTTATACTCCACCCGTTGTGGTCTATCTGTAAGAAAGTTGTGAATTAATCTTGAAAGTTGAGGTGTAACATCTAATTTCAGTAATTTATCATTTAATATGTGTGGTACGATGGTATTTTTTGGTACTCGAGAAATCAATAAATAATGATCTTACAAAGGACTTAGGAGTATCTAAATGATGGTACAATCTTTGGAGATAAACAATCATGGCATCCTCAACACCTCAGTTTTTCTGATTTGCGAATTGAGTTTGATCAAACAAGCCCACTTGAGTGCACAAAATCTTCAGCAATATCCTTTCAAAACACTTCATTACATTAGAGGTGAAGGCTACTGGATGGTAATTATTCTACTCATCACTGGGGTTTTTTAAACCTTTGGTACTGGAATGATAATTGAAGATTTCCAATTTGGGGGAATAACACCAGGGTAAGATTTATTGATCGATAGGTGTGACGAAATGGCAGTGGTGATGCAGCACCTGGAAATTCAGCATTAACTCACTGTGATTTAATTGATGGTGCTTATAATGATGGAATAATAGCAAACACAATATTTTCATTTGGCGCATACTCAACCCCAATTGGTTATAAATTCAATATGGAACCGAAAAACCTTGTATATCTACCCATGAAGGAAAAACCATATACAGAGTAAATTTTAGGATACCGACAAAGATGATCGTATGATTTCCTTTAACAAAATATACTCGAGCTGTTTCTTCTTTTGGTATGAGATTTGCGATGGCTTTTGAAAGTGTTGCATATTCATTGTTTTGAATAGCTTTCACAACATAATCAGGAAGTTGATTTACCTTTCCCAACTTTTGGAATAATCCCTCATTATCATCATATTCTAATTTTCTTAATTCTTCCTCCATCATTTGACTAAAATATTTTAGCATCTCTAGTTTTTAGGGGTATATTATATCATAAGAATTGTAAAAACATCAATATTTTTTTGAGGAGTTTTTTTTTAATGGTTTAAAATATCTCTCTTGTTTTCTTTCGGCAGCTTCTTAAACCATTAGTTTTTGTCTCCATTTCTTCTTTATATCTTCCTATTGTTTTACAACTTTTGAAACTAATGACTGATACTCGGTAAACCTTCTTGCTGTTTATTGCATATTCATTTTCTGTATTTATTTATTTATTGAAAATATCATTTAATATCTCATCTTGTTATATAACGATATATTTATAATCTTCCAATCATGTGTTTCATATAATCCTCAAAATTCCTTTTTACTCCATAACGTTGAACAATTGTCTCCCCAAAATTATTCATGTCTATTGAAATTAGCTTGAATAAAATAAAAGTATTGGCATTGTTTCTTATTGAGCGATGAGCAAGTTGAAAGTATGATTGACTAAGATAAATACAATTACATGAAGAATGTCTCCCTCTTGTGTAGTAGGTATCCATAACCGTTTGGTTTCTCTCATTAACACAATCATCAAAGATGACAAGGTTATTTTATTTATTTATCCAAATCTTGGGGTGAAGGTATATCATCTGTATTATCGCTGAGAATACAAGTTATAGGTTTTGAATTATTATTTTTTACATTTCTGTGTCTGACAGAATAGTTCGATTATATCTTCAATATTATAATCATTTAGTTTGTTTTGATGTTTAAATAAACCTATTATGTCTTCTTTTTGAAGACCCGCATTAAAACCTTCGGAGAGAAACTGATAGGTTAAAAACTTTACTTTGTGAAAATTATTAAATTATCATAATCTAAAAGGTTAGGAGTAAGGAGCATCTTTAAAAGTAAGCAGATTTTTCCACATCCACTTCAACCATCTTTTAGACATCTCAATCAATTAGGTATATTTTATGGTTGTTAAATTTTATTTTCCCAAACAGGTAAAAATCAATCATTTATATATTTAGAAAATATATCATCTGATTTTTCACAAGCTTTTTTAGAGACTCTGTTTTACCATAAGTTCAGGTTTAATTTCTAAACAACCCATTATTTTATTTCTACACTCTCTTGTGTTGATATTCCCCTGAAAATGAGAATCATGAATAAGAAATAACATCAAACTTTGAAACATTACCCTAATTTTATCAATCTCTTCTATTGTTAGAAAAGGTGTGTTCTCAGCCTCACATTTTATATTTATCTATCCTCTTAATCTTGTAAAGTAATTCATTTTTGGTGTAATTTTGAAGTAGTTATGTACATTTATATTTTTTATTGTCATCAATTACAATATAATCACATCATACATTACATTTTTTATTACATTATATTACATCATACATTACATTACAACATCATACATTGTTTATAGACTTTTTCGGTATTTATTCCGACTGTATCACACACAGGACAATTCTCTAATTTATCGTAGGGAGTATCAGTGAATTGAAGATTCTCAACATATGTTATATCGTTGTATTCAGTGTTTTTAAATACTATATCTTTGCTTAACATAAAATTAACCCTCACTATTATAATCATCGGTATAACCATCTTCATCATCTACAAAACTACTTTCATAACTATGATTTGAATACAAGCTCACAGTATCATAATCTGTTTCAAGAGAGATATTATCATCAGTATCATAATCGTCAAAATATTCCGCTGTATAATGGCTCATTACCCTGCACTCCCGAAGCAATAAGTGGTGTTAAGCGATTGGTTGTGTGCGTGCGTACGTACTTACGTGACTGCATTTTAAAACTCATTTTATGCGCAAGCGTTTGTCCGATTGACACGAAATTTCCACAATAAGAGCGCCTCCTCCTGTATAATTTTTTGTGATAATTATGACGTCATAGGTCACGTGGTATGGGCACCATCTTGAAAAAACTTCGCTCCCTCTATATCTCAAACCACTCCATGGAGGAAATTGAAACATGGCTCATTGTCAAGTACTCCCCTTGGTGCCTTCGTTATGACGTCATAATTCGACAAATATAACACTTCATCCGATCAGTATGATTTTTTTTTCTCTGCAAACTGTTGGTCTGATGGACACGGAATTTTCACCATAGGAGCGCCTCCGCATGCAGAATATTTTAATGATAATTAAGACGTCACAAGTCACGTGGTACAGGCGCCATCTTGGAAAAACCGAAGAATTGCACCTTTATCTCTCCAATAAAGCTCCATGTAAAAAAATGAAACGTGGCTCAAGGTAAAGAACTCCACATGGGGATGTAGAGCGGCTCTCGGTAGAACGCATACCTCCACCAGGCTGAACAGTTTGTTTTGTATCCCAATGATAGGCGAAATTAGATAGGCGGATCTGGATTCGGACCAGAACCAAAATCAAATCGGCTTGTTCTTGTCATCTAGCCAACTCATTTACCTAGTTTAGTCATAAGTCATCCATAGCTTTTTAAAATATCATGTTATATATGGCTTTTCGCCCTATCCCAAAATGGTAAAGAATTACTTAAAAAATTAAATAATTCTCGTATACGAATCCATACTCAGATCTTCACCAAAATCGAATCGAATTGTCCTTGCAACACACCCAAACTTTCCACCAAGTTTCGTCCAAATCCATCCATATCGTTTTGAGATATATTGCTATAGGGGTATATTGTTTTTGGCCCTATCTCGCAATGGTGAAGAATCACTTAAAATAATTATACTATCCCGATCCGAATCCGGATCTTCACCAAAATCTAATAATTTCGTCCGTGCCACATACACTACCTCTCTGCCAAATTTCGTCTGAATCCGTCCACAACATTTTGAGATATCCTGTTCACAGACCAACAAATAAATAGACAAACAGGGGTGAAAACATAACCTCCATTCACCTTTGGTGGCGGAGGTAATAAGTGTTGTTAACAATGACGCCATTGGTGCTTTAATTATGGCATCATAATTCGACAAGTACAATGCTTAGTCCGATCAGTTTAAATTTATTGCGTGTGATCTATGCAACAATTATACTGTAGAATATAAATATAAGATGTCATCGGTCATATGGTCTGGCAGCCATATTGGATCAAAGAAAAAAAAACCCTGAAAAAAAACAGTTGGCTCGCACCAAGTTGACTGCGCAGTAAGTATTCCATCAATACATGACAGTTTATTTTCAAATTGCTAGTCAATTTGTTGAAAATTGAGGATTTTCGAAGACACATACCGTAAAACTAACACATAGAACATATAATAAAGACAGCAGGAGACATGAGGGGGAGAGAAAGTGAAGCACAAAATAGTAGAGAACAGGGACATCGGGAGATCTGTGGAAGGGAGAGGCCAGGGGTGGGGTACATGGGATAAACAAGATGGACACTGCAAGGACTTTCAGAAAAGAAAATGGAATTTGAAGGAGGAGGATTTGGGGTGGATTAACGGGGGTGGGAAAGATCAAGGTTTTGGATGGGGGAAGATAAGAGATGGTGGTTGGCAGCTGTTTTGAAGACCTGGAGGGAGGAGTGGGATTGAAGAGAATGTGGGAGTTTGTTCCAGAGGTGGGGAAAAAGAGTAATGAAAGAGTGAAGGTGAGCAGAGAGTCGTGATTTTGGCAGTTTCACCAGAAGAGGGTTGCTGACAGATCCTGTGTGTCCTGCAGGAATATGTGGTGGACAGAGCACAGACAAAGCAGGGGATGCAAGGCCAGAGAGGAGTCGGTAGAAGACAGAAAGACTGCCAACGTTCCTGCGGTAAGAGAGTGAAAGGCCTTCTGAATCAGCTTCATCGCGGGAGATACCAATGATTCTAAGAGCCTTGGTTTCTACAGCGTGAGGCCGAGCTAGGTGTGAGGCAGGAGCACCAGTCCAGAAGGGAAAGCAGTACTCCATCAAGCTGTGGATGAAAGCTTTGTATATGGTTAGAAGCTCAGTAGTGCCAAGGAAGGACTTTGCACGACGGAGGATGCCCAGTCGGTGACTGGCTTTGGAGGCCAGCTTGGAAATGTGCTTTTCCCAGGAAAGATTATGGAAGATAGTGAGACCCAAAAGCTTGAGTGACAGAAATTCCTTGAGAAGATTGTTGAGAAATAGATGGGAGGGTTTTCCAGACGGTCTTTTAGAGAGACATCGTGAGAGTGTGAGATTTATCAAGATTGAACGACATGTTCCACGTGTTTGACCAGTTTGTGATTTTATAGAGGTCTGCAGTGAGTGAAGAGGCTGCTGCCTGCCGAACTGAGGGTTGAGATATGGAGCAGCAGAGGGTGGAGTCAGCAGAAAAAATATAGACGATTTTCCAGAGAGTCGGAGAGATCATTGATGAAGACCAGAAAAAGCACAGGGCCCAGAACACTGCCTTGAGGAACTCCAGCTTGAACAGGAAGAGGAGATGAGAGAATTCCATTTCGAGCTACACGTTGACTACGACAGGAGAGGAAGTGCGTGAGCCTTGCATGGAGATTTCCATGGATACCATATGAAGAGAGTTTGGAGAGCAGGACCGGGTGCCATTCCGTATCAAAGGCATGAGATATGTCAAGGGAGACAGCTCTGATTTCCTGTTTGGTGTTGAGGACCTCCATCCATTGTTGAGACAGCAGAAGCAGAATGTCCAGAGTAGAGTGACCTGGTCTGAAAACAAATTGATGATCAGAGATCAAGCCATTGGAGAAGAGGAAGGATTTGATGTCAGAAGCGATGATGGATTCCATGACCTTGCTGATGATTGGGAGCATGCTGATTGGTCGCAGGTGCAAGGATCTGTTTTAGCACATTTTTGTGTAAAGCGGTAATGTTTGCTGATTTCCAGGCAGATGGCAAATGACCTTGAGCAAAAGAGAGGGTGAAGAGAACAGAGAGAGGGTGAGATAAAGCGGAAAAGCAGGATTTTAGGAACTGTAGGCTGATGCCTTCTGGTCAGTTGCAGAATCTGAGTCGAGGTTTGACTGCCACTCGGCCACGTTGTCGGGAGAGAAGGACACAGGGTCCAGGAGCATATGGGTACGACTTGGTAAGGTGGGTACAGAGAGTGATGAGTTTCGGACACAATATTTTGAGGCAAAGACAGAGTTGAGGCATTCAGCTTTTTCACACGTGTTGTCAGCTCTGTCGTCGTTTGAGGTAAGGGTGGGGAAGTAGGGGGAACAAACACCAGAAACAGAATTGACCAGATGCCACCGGGATTTCGAGGATGGAGACAGGTTTGAGATTTCAGTCTTGAGAGTCGTTATATGTTGTTTCCTGGCTCTTCTGAGGGTCGACACACACTTGGTCTGAGCTTTGTGGAAGAAACTGAAATAGATTTGTGGAAGTTCAGAGTGCAGGGCAGAATGCAAGACCATATCGAAGGCACGAGATATGTCGAGGGAGACGGCTCTGATTTCCTGTTTGGCATTGAGGACCTCCATCCATTGTTGAGACAGCAAAAGCACCATGTGCAGAGTAGAGTGGCCTGGTCTGATTCCAAATTGATGTGCAGAGATTAAGCCATTGAAGAAGAGGAAAGATTTAAATCAGAAACGATGATGATATGATGTGTTGACTGATGATGCGATGATGATGATGAGCGATGATGACTTTAGACCTTAAAATAGTTGGTTTCCCAATTCAATGATGCACTATGCAATTACTCTTTAGTTTTCAGATTAATCGGATGAAAAAAATTGACAATTTTTCAGATGGAAATTTATTATTTTAGAAGTTTGACCTTGGGTTGACCTTTGAACTTTTGACCTCAAAAATAGTTGCTTTCCCAACTCAGTGATGCACTATGCAATTGCTGTTGTACACCGCTGCTTTCCTATTCCATCTCCAAGTGCTGCATGACGTAATCTCCATGCGCTGAAGGAGGCCTGGCGCTGACACTTGCCGAAAGGGGATACTCAGTTTTCACTGTTTGTTTTCTTGTTTTCTTTCTTTCTTTCTTTCCTTCTTGTTACCTGCGAAAAACGAAGATTTTTGAAGTATATTGGTTGGTCTTTTGCATTATCACTTGTGTTACATATTTATGTGAATGTATGTGAATTACCATGCAGGTGTTTGCTTCCGTGTGTAGTATATTAAGTTGTTGTGTAGTTGTTGTGGTTGGAGGGTCAGGAGCCCTTCTGAAAGAGTGGCAGGAAACGGAAGTGGCCGGAAGCGGAAGTGACGGGAAACGGAGGAGAAAAGACACGAGGGAAAGGAAGGTTTCTTCTTCCTCGCCCCGCTCCGACAAAAGGTGGAAGCGACCTTGCGCTGCGTGGAAAACGCGCCGTTTCGAAACGTCTGGCGAGAGGAGTTACCTGGGCGGTAAATACCTTTTGACACGTCCAGTCACCGTGAGTTCGTGCACGAAACCAAGCGTCCGGGACAGTTTGCCCCGTCTACAAAGACGCGTACGGGTCCGCACTTGGGGCCTCGCGCACGTTGGACGCCGCGCTGGGTTTGCCCCGTGGCTTGGCAAGGAGGTGCGCTGCAGCCGCGGCCCCAGTCCGAGACGGCACGTTTAGAGCACGTCCGCCCGGGGCTCGTTCAACCGCCCGTGTGCGGAGAGGAGAGACATTGACCACGGAGGGAGTCAGGAGTGGGGCTCACGTGAGGAATGTATTAGTATAAGATGGCCATCTTAGAGTTTGTGTAGATGAGTTCACATGGTTGTAATATTGATTGTGCCTGGTTGTGTCTTTGAAAGTGTTTGGTATCATTACCATTGGAAATATATACTTGCACATCAGTTGTCTCCTGGGTGAAATTCCTATGGATTGCGTGGCGAATGCGCCTATATAATACTATTTGCTGGCGAAGGTCCTCTCACGGTCCGGGGGTCACCGAGACCTGGTATGCACTGAGGGGACCACGTAACACTTGCAAAATCGAAGATTTTTCAAGTATATTGGTCGGTTGCTTTGTTATTACCTCCGCCGCCAAAGGTGGATGGAGGTTGCTTTCACCCCTGTCCGTCTGTTTGTCTGTCCATTTGTGAACAAAATATCTCAAAAGGTTGCGGACGTTTTCAGACGAAATTTGGCAGAGATGTATTGTATGGGATAAGGACGAAATGATTAGATTTTGGTGAAGATGCGGATTTGGATCCGGCTACGATAATTTTAAAAGTGATTTTTCACCATTGGGCGATAGGATCAAAAACTATACACAGCATGATATCTCAAAAAGTTGTCGACGGATTCGGACGAAACTTGGTGGACCAGTTGGGTGTCTGACACGGACGATTCGATTAGATTTTGGTGAAGATCTGAATATGGATTCGGATATGAGAATTATTTATTTTTTAAAGTAAACTTTACCATTGGGGGATAGGGCCAAAAACAATACAGAGCGGGACATCTCAAAATGTTATGGATGGATTTGGTAGAAACTTGTTGGACAGGTTGTGTGTGTGACAAGGAAGAATCGATTCAATTTTGGTGAAGATCCGGATCCAGCTAGTAGAATTTTAAAGTGATTCTTCACCATTGAGTGATCTGGTCAACCAGGTGGAGGTATGCTCTCTACTGAGTGCTGTTCTATATCTGTCTGTTTATATGTCTGTCTGTCTGTCTGTTTGTCACTCGCCTACAGGTCACAATTCTAAACCGATTGTCATGAAACTTCATGAAGTTTAGAGGTCGTCACAATTGAGAAGCCAATTGATTTTGAGGTCAAAGGTCATCTGGAGGTCAAATTTCTAAAATCATCAATTTTAATCCTATTAACTTGAAGATAAAACAGCATTTGCATAGGATATCGCTGATTTGGGAAACTAACTATTTAAGATCAAAATGTCAAAGGGCAACTCAAGATCAAATTTCTAAAATAATCAATTTTCATCTGAAAAATCATCAATTTTAATCCGATGGACCCGAGCTTTGATTAAGATTCTCCATTTTAATCTTAATGAAATGGACAATTCGATGTATCCATGGATACTTTTTATTTTGGGGAGGGGTGGATTTTGCAAGTATTGTGCTCTGCATGACTTCTTCATGTTTGTCTGTTTGTGAACATGATATCTCAAAATGTTGTGAACGGATTGGGACTAAATTCGGTGCAGAGGTTGGTTATTTAACAAGGACGAAATGATTAGATTTTGGTGAAGATCCGTTTTCGGATCTGGATCAGAGAATGTTTTAAGTGATTCTTCACCATTGAGAGATGGGCAGAAAGCTATATATAGCACAATATCTCAAAAAGTCGTGGACAGATTATGACAAAACTTAATGATAATACAGGTTGGGTGTGTGACGAGGAAGAATTGATTCAATTTTGTTGAAGATTCGAATCAGGATGCAGATAAGAGAATTTTTTTTATTTGTAAGTGATTCTTCACCATTGAGTGATAGGGCCAAAAACGATATATAGCACGATGTTTCAAAAAGTTATGAACGTATTACAACAAAACTAGGTGGATGAGTTGGATAGGCGACAAGAACAAGCCGATTAGATTTTGTTTCAGGTCCGAATCCAGATCTGTCCTATCAATGGGACACAAAAGTAAGCTGTTCAGCCTGGTGGAGGTATGCGCTCTACCGAGTGCTGTTGTAGTTGCTACAGAATTACTATTTATCTTCAAAAGAAATTATTTATTTCCTTTCATTGGCAATTTATTGTCATTTTATTTATTATGGTTACTTTGACTTTTTTATATGCTTTACTTTTCAGTCTTTTTTTTGTTCTTTATTTTTCATTTATGGTGCAATTAAATTGTAATTCGGCATGTTATGTTATGTTGAAATGAATAATCCTGCAGTCTTAAAAAACTAGAACGGCACTCAGTAGAGCGCATACTCCCGCTGTGGGTCAAGTTGGAATAATACGTTTTGTTTAACATCCCATCTCCCCAAAACAATAAATGAAAAAGAAAGTAGGCCTTAACTGTCAGAGAATTTATTTTGATATATCTCGGAATTAGAGGAGAAAAACATCATTCAAGAATAAGAATAAAAGCTTTAATTCAGTAAAACAGAAAAAAAAATTCCCCAAAAAAATTCCCCCAAAAAATTCCTGGATCCGGAATAATATCCTGAGCTTCACCAAAAACTAATCAATTCTTACTTATCCCAAGGGCAATCATCCCACTAACTGTCATCCAAATCCGTTCAGAACTTTTCCAGATATCTTGTTCACAAACACACGAACACACGAACATACGAACACACATACACAAGCACACACACACACACACACACACACACACACACACACACACACACACACACACACACACACACACACACACACACACACACACACACACACACACACACGGACGGACGGACACGATCGAATGCATTACTCCCTGGCGGGAGTAAAAAAAGGTGTAACTCCTTTGTTCAGAGTCTGTCATTACTCCAGCTGGCGCATTATAGACCAAGTCAATTTTGATTAAAAAATATATAACAATAGAGGCATTTTTTTTGTTAACGGGCGGCATACATGTTCAGGAGAGGTATTTTGATGTTCTAAGTCCAAATCAAGTATATGCTGTAAACAATTTTGTGATTTTAACCATCTAAATAAAAATTCAAAATGGCCGCCAGTTGCAATACAAAGTACATACTTTACTCACCTCAAGAGTTGTTTTGCTTATAAAAAAAAATAAATCAGGGAAGACCTTGTTGGTCATTTATGAACGTTCATGTCAATATTTGGTATTTTGAAAAGATTAAATATACAATAACATGCACATTTGCACCATGTTTGGGTTACATTAACCCTTCATGTAGCACCCAAACTGGTGGAACTTAAGTGGTCCGTACCCGAGTACAGGAACATACTGATACCACATCTTGGGGGATTGCACACTGCCATCAATTTGTTGCGGGTTCTGGGACGCCATATGTTTCGCTTGGGATTATGCGAATCTGGTGCCCTCGAGGAAAACGTTGCTCAGCAATCTGTGACAGATAAAGGTTATGCTCCTGTTATAAGAGCTCACAAACTCACACGACAAGCACAGATATCTGGAAAGTGGTGATCCTGATTTGAAAATGGAGATAAGTTTGTTTGGCCCATAGCCACAATCAGATAAAATTGCTAAATTGATTGAAAAATTGGCTGTGAAGAAAACACCGGATTATCGAAGAGTTTGGAGAAAAAGTGAAGACAGAGAATCCAAATACCCAATTCTGGTGGCATTACATGCAATTGGTTGGAGTCCTATTGCTCTTCATTCGAGCAGAACGTGATCGTCACATGTGCGCAGACATATGCTACCATACTTTTACCAATATGACTGTTATGAAATCAAGTCGAGACCTCGGTTTCCAGATATGAGGCTTTATTGAAATCTATCTCCACATACCCTATACGCACAGAACAAAGAATAATATCAGAACTACAGTAAAGATTGTACTAGCATTTCATTGTCCATAAGCAAGCGAATAATTAATTCCCCGTCATACCTTTCTCGAGCGTCCGCTCACAAAAGACAAATACCAAACCAAAACCCCCTCCTTCTCGTACAACCCATTATATTCCCTTCCCAAGGCCATTCCATTCGAATCCTCTTCTTCATATTTTATTACACTGACCATCTCAATTACGCTCGGTGGGGCACAGTGTACCTTGCAGAAATTAATTGGCTCCATTTTGAGGTTCAGAAGGAATTCAAAGATGGCGACTTTGTTGTCAAGGCTTCCGATCGACGTTTCAATCAGGTAGATGCAGACCAGGGCACCGAGTGCTTAAATCATGAAATGCAACCAGAAAGAGGAACTGGGGCTGAGTTGGTAATACAAGGATTGGCTCGACACTAAGGAGATATAATTTCGTACGAGACCAAGGCAATGTTGTCAGTGAGTAAGGACGAAAATGGGTATTCTTACAACTAACATAATACAGGGAGAATTGTCAGGGACAATGATGACAAAGGCAATAGGGTAAAGGCTTTGTTAAATAACAAGATATTGTCGCATCGCCGGGGATTAAGATCTCCGGTGACAGATAGCCGAACTGCTTTAACTCCGATGCGACCAGCCGAATATATAGCGGTTGTTTTTGGCGCGCAGGATGGAAGAGATGCGAGGTATTTATATCACAAACCACCTCCGCCTCCAAAAAACACCACAGCCAAAACGTCTTCACTAGCGATATTGCAGAACCACTCCAAAATCTTTTCTCACGAACACACAATGGCCAAGCTCCTTGTTCGAGCAAGAACCAGCCGAGAGAGAGCTAGAGAGATGCGCTCTTCTTCTTATGTCGTCAGAGCCAATCGTATCGTCCACAACCCAGTTCGTCCCGCCCACATCCCATGGTCGAATCACGTCCCTCGGGGAGTGACGTCGTGGCCTTTCTTGACCGCCCACTGATTCTCCCATTATCTGGAAAGTGGTGCCTCTACTGGGCAGGGCCTTTTGCCTGTAGTGTTCATGTGGGTGGGGCTTAGTTGCCGTGAGTGCTCATTGGGCCGGCGCTGGTTGAAGAACTTCTCTGAGCATGGCCTCATCGGGGGATTTTCATGTCCAGCCTTGTAAGCAAAACGTAAAGGGAAGATCACAGAGGGAATATCACATACTGGGGAAAACTAAACGTAATCCCTAACTAGTTATCACAGCTTCACCCCACTCATGTGAAGACACAAACAATCTTAAGCTACAGTTTCCCTACTTAAATACATCGACTTTTCTCCTATGTGTCCACGATTCATGCGATAATTATACAGTCCTACATTTACTATGGGATTCCTTCATCTACCCCCACAAATGTAACAGTTTTCAACACTGAAGTGGATTCTCTTACATTGGAAAATTTAATGAACACTGGCATGGCTACATCTGCCATTCAGAAATCACTTATTGGTGCTGCAGAACTAGGCCAAACCCAGCTTGATGTCTTTATGGAAAGATGATTGTGCAAAATGCAAGATAATGTCACCAAATCGACTTCAGGCAAACAGAACTCAATAAAAGTTGATAGAAACGTCTTACAAAGATGAATTACAGCTTACAGAGCAGGGCACGGTGTGAACTTGGACAGAATTATACAGCTCCACTGTCACTAGTGAAAACTGATGGGACATTACATGCAGCCAACAAATCTGTATTAGCAAAACTGCTAACAACTGACCAAGCGACACAGAAGCTGTGTCAGTTGGTGGAACAAGCTGCCTTGTTATTGGTGGCCAGGTGTTAGTTATGGCACTGGCAAAACCAAGACACAATACATTCAGTGAATATGCAGATGTATTTGTTCAGACGGTTTACAAAATGGGAGAAGCATACGACCAGATTGATGTAGCATTAGACAGGTATTGGAAAAAATCCATCAAGTCTGAGACACAGTGTGAAACGTAAGTATGCAATAAAGCCTATTGGCTTGATTACATCGCGTATTAGGGCAACATCGTGTATAAGGCGAGGTGCCACGACCAGCAAACTGATCCAACTTTGTAGGGCTGGAAGAAAACAAAACATATCTGGCTTTGTTTCCACCTGACCATCTCATGAAGTAGAGGCCCATAGGCAAATCCATTGTTGTATCTGGAGAATTTGCAGAGCCCACAACTGTGAAGTCGTCTAATCCAGCATTAGATCTCAGGTCACTACAAGCTGACCACAAGGAAGGTGACACGACTCATTCTCCATTGTCTGCATGCTGATGTAGAATCAACTGTTGTGTCAATGCGTGACACTGATGTTCTGCTGCTGTTGTTGGCATATTTTAATAAAATGCCATGTTTTTATCTATGCATAGTGCATCAATGAAGGCCTGCACTGCCAAATTTCCAAAATTCATTCCATTATATGACATCCATAACAAGCTCACTATTCCACAAGTAGAAACAAAAATTATCAGATTTCACTCCATCACTGGATACCACAGTGTGTCGCAGCTATTTGATCACTCTAATGTAACATACTTGGCCCAGGTTCAAGGAACACACACCATTTGTTGTTGAACATTCTGGGCGAAGGTGTCATCAGCGATGAAATCATCAAGTCATCATAGATCTTCATTTGCAAGTTGTGTGGATTGTCTGATGTCGACAGTTGTGATCAGGCCCAATACCAGCTGTGTTTCATGGGGTGAGCTCAACAAAACCTCCCTCCCACATCCGATGCAGCACGGTTCCACATTAAGCGTGCCAACTACCAGGCAAGTATTTGGAACCAATCTCACTCCCTTAAGCCATCTCCCCCATGTGTAACATCTATGGGATGAACTCATCATGTGACACTCGACTGATGGCCCCAGAGTTACTCTCACTCTGTCCCATTCCCAAAGCATGCACAGATTTTATGTCCTGCAGGTGCACAAAGCGGTACCTGAGTCTGCATTGCAGTTGCAGAAAGTTAAGTTATCCTGGTACAGAAGACTGCAAATGTTAGACCACCGACAGCTAGTGCCAGAACATTTTGGAAGACTAAACATCTGGAACTGTTACACTGATTCTGCTCTGCGTAAGATTCAGTATTTAAGATGAGTGGGATTTTACACATTCATATGGGTGTGTGAGATTGGGGCAGGTGGGGGTGTTTTTAAGGGGTTGGGGTGGAGTTGGGTATAAAGTAGCTTGAGTTCATATTTAATTGAGATTAATGTATTAAATCTTTGTTGGCATCGCAATAATATACTCATAAAGCTCTTGGATGTTGTTGTCGCAACAAAGTTTCCAATGAGAAATGGGAGGCATTCTTCTCCAAAATTCAACATGGCTGACAGAAATAATATTTTACAAATTATATTACGTCATTTTTCCAAATTATGAATCCAGAATTAAAGACTCCATTTAGAGCATGCATTTGAAGACAGCTGAATGCATGAAGTATGCAAACAATGCAAAGTATATATATATATATATACGGCAGCCATTTTGAATATAAATGTGGGATTGCAAAGCATTTAAACCTTCCAATAGTTGTTGGTCTGGTTTTATGTAATGGTATTCTGGTAAATAGTCATTTTAACATGAAAATATGGGCGTTGGAATCATTTTATTAGATTGGTACCCGTTCCACAACAAAAAGGTAAAATATAGTAACCATTTTGAAATGTATCTCACAGAATACCGGATGGGCCTGATCTGCATCCAGACCTGAACCTGAGGCATCAAACAAGCGACATATATCGAGCAATCAGTTTCAAATGGAGTGCCTCGCTGCCTTTAGAACATTCAAATTGTGTCATATGTTGCAATAAATGTGAATTGTTGCTCCCAGGTTGCTGGCTCGATGACAAATGCAGCTCATAAAGATTTCTTCTCTCTCAACACAGTGCTCATTCCTGTTGGCAGTTTCCAGTTCAGGCACAGAGTGCTGTGCAGGGAAGTCTGGCATTGCAACATTTGCACAGTACTCCGCAAGCCTTCTTTCAGCCACAGTAGATCCGTCCTTGGCATGCCTTGTATGCCTCTGGTAGTGTTTTCATCTTGAGGACCATCCTACAGTGTTTGGTTCTCAGCCCTAGGCCTCTGTGGTGGGTAGCTCCTGCCCGGCTATAAGCGCTTGCCCTCAGCCACGTCCATCATGATAGGCTTCTCTCTTTGTGTGTTACAGAAGGGCAGCCTGACTCCTGAGTAGGAGGCGTGTTCTCAATGCTGCTGTTGTCCTGGGCAAACTGCACCTGGCGGGCATGCTTTAATCTGCTCAGGTGGCATGCGGAGTAGTGTGTCTGTACATCAGGACCAAAATTCTTTCAATGGATGCAGCATCCTCTTCAGAGATGTTTTCTGGCTGTGGGGAAAGTGTATAAAAAGCTGATGCAGCATCAAGTAACATTTCCATTTCTCAAAAGCAGCTAGCTCTCTTTCCGATGCTAGCTGATGCTAAAACCGTGTCATATTCAGTGACAGCATGAAAGAAAGGCAGTGACAGCATGCAAGCCTGTGTGACAGACATTAAGGATCATAATTATACAGTGGAGCATTCCGGTAGGGCACACAACCAGGACAGGTAAAGCTGTGGCAGAGCGAAAGGTAAACCTGTGGCAGGGCACAGTGTTTTTATGGAGCAGTTGGAGTGAGAGATTCCCCAACCATTTTGCGAATAGTTTAAATCCAACACTTGGGACTGATGGCTCACTCATCATACTCAATTTCTCACTCACTTACTGATATATCTCCCTAACCTCTACCCGCACCCCTCAAAAAAAATTCCATAACAGAAATGCTGCATTTCCTCTTTTTTTTAAAATTTTCACTCCTTTTTTTCCATTTACAAACTTTCTAACCTCTTTCTTTAAAAGTGTATATCTTCTCATACTTTAGCACCATTTGGCCGATATACGCAGCCCATGGTGATTATAAATAACCCGTTGTTAGTGCGCCCTACGTTGCTGGCGCCAGTTTACTTGGGCGGGCTGGACAGCTCGAGGGCCGGGAGCCGTGGCACCGATGATATGGGCAATGGGAGATGAGAACTAGGGAAACCGTTCTTTGCGGCTCAGAGCTGGAGCACCAAGGGTGCCAAAACTGGGGCATTTGTGCTTGGAAAACCACTGCATAAAATGAGGGTGGGAATTGGGGGATTTGCTCGGGAGGGATTTGGGGTTGAAGCGCGATTGTGCATGGCTATATTTGAAGCTATAAAGATGGAATGTTTGGAGATAGAAGTCGAGAACTGGAATGTTTCAGATTTTTTTTTAAAGAGGTTCCATATTTTTTGCTGTGATGCGTCTTGACTCTTCATGTTGCGATGAACGTTTACCATCTGCTTTTACCAACGTCTTATAATATTTTGCAAAGTCTGATAATGAAGACACAAATGCATGCATCTATCTTCTCCGAGCATGAAATACCTGGAGTCGGTCACATGACAATACGCACGCGATATCATGGTTAATGTCCACCAAACCAGACTATGGTCGTCACTCAACGGATCATTTTTATTATTGCATTTTCATTGCCAAACGTTGCGAAATTGCACCATTTCACACGCAGGTTCTTCTAATTGCTAACAAATGACGACAAAAACTAGTAATTGCCGATTCGTACAAAATGCTTATGCACCAATTATCCTAGCAGATTATTGCCAACAGTTACTTTGTGCCTCAAATACACCTTGTCTGCGGCCACATCTCTGTCTGCCAACTTTGAAAGAACTCGGCTTTGGTCCAACCTATCTAAAAAAATAAGAAATAAAAGCTCCTTAATATCTCAGCACTATAAAGCCATTGCAGAGGTCATTCAAATTAGAGGGCCATTTACCTAATGTACAATCAACTGATTTTTGTTAGACAAAGGATATTTTGAAACTAATCTCAAGGACTCGATGCTGTCTGGACATTATCATGCGTTATTCCGAGACCTTTCGTGGTCTTTCTTGGCTCCTAAGCTTATGCAAGATCCACGTTGCTCTGATGCTGTGGAGCTGTGACAGTTTCCATCAGTGTCCTTCTCTTTACCCAATGATACTGTGTGACAAACGTCCACCAAGTCACCATGGGCTCATCATTTTCGAGCATTCTTGTACAAAATTTGTCCTATTTTAATAAATCCGGACATCTCCCCAAGTTTAATTTGTCTATCTACTTTCGCTTTGTTATATATTCCTATCTCATCTGTGAATGCTACTTACCTTACATAAACCAATCCAGGGAGGCGCAATGCACCCCTCCCTTTGTATGAGATTGTTTCTGTATCCAGCTTGAACATGGGGCCTGGGAATTAGTTTCTCGGCTTCTACTGGACGAAATGGGATGCAACTTTCAGAAGTAAATGCTTTGTACATCGAGGTAATATGTTCCAAATTTAATTTGTTCCAAAATTTTCACCAAATTTTCACACACACTTGTTTTCATTTTCACATTTTCACACACACACACACACACACACACACACACACACACACACACACACACACACGTGCATGCGCACACACACACACACACACATATACACACAAACACACAAACATACACACATACTGACACACACATACACATACTGACATACTGACACACACATACACATATACACACACACACACACACACACACACACACACACACACACACACACACACACACACACACACACACACACACACACACACACACACACACACACACACACACATACAGACACACACATACACACACACACTTACACAAACACACACATACACAGACACACACATGCAAACATACACACGCACAGACACACATACACATACACACACACATACACGTATACACATACACACACACACACACACACACACACACACACACACACACACACACACACACACACACACACACACACACACACACACACACGCATACACACACACACACACACACACACACGCATACACACACACGCATACACACACACACACACACACACACACGCATACACACACACACACACACAGACACACACACACACACACTTACACAAACACACACATACACAGACACACACATGCAAACATACACACGCACAGACACACATACACACACACACACACACACACACACACACACACACACACACACACACACACACACACACACACACACACACACACACACACACACACACACACACGCATACACACACACACACACACACACACACACACACACACACGCATACACACACACACACACACACACACACACACACGAACACACATACATGCACACACCTCATCCATCCAATTATAATAGAGTCAAGGTACGAATATCTTGTTTATTAACAGATGATATGTGCATGACACAGTTGGGGCGATTTTTTGACACCTTTTCTAAAGACATCATCGCAATTCACCCCTTTCATGGAGGAGGCCATTGCTGGATAAATATAGCGCTGGTTGTGACAATACTGCCTGATGATTGGCTGGGTATAAACACTACTACGCTGCGCGACCAACTCACTGCACCCGCGACGGCTACGCTATAAGAAAATAGTGCTGATTATTAACGGAAATTACTTGGTGTTGGACAACATGAATTCAAAATTCATGATTCAAACTTTTTATATTGATGAGAAAATATGTTCCGTCCGCTTTCTGAAATTTATTCAAGCGAAGAGAAGTTGCACCCTTTTAATGGAATGAAAGTGAAGGAAAGCTCAGACCTGCTCATGGCCAATGAATTTTTTCGATTAAAGATTTATTTAATTAATTTTCAAAAAGTTATAGCTTCGGATGAAACACTGGTGGTTTAAGTATGCCAATAACCAAATGATGAAGAAAATATTTTGTGATCATTATTTATTGATTTTAATTTTGCAATTAATCAATCAATTATTGTGCCCCTCTCCCATCCCATACCGTCTCTATGCGCTGCACGGCGGCCAAAGGCGCCCCGGCAAACCCGTGCTGGAGGATATTTATTAATTTATTTATTTGGCATGGGGGCGGTGTACTTTGAAAGTATCTGTACTTGTTACCTCCGCCACCAAAGGTGGATGGAGGCTATGTTTTCACCTCTGTCTGTCCGTTTGTGAACAATATATCTCAAGTTGTGGACGGATTTGGACGAAACTTGGTGGACCGGTTGGGTGTCTGACAAGGACAAATAGATTCGATTTTGGTGAAGATTTGAATATGGATTCAGACATGAGGATTATTTAATTTTTAAGTGATTCTTTACCATTTGGAGAAAGGGCTAAAACCAACATATAGCAGGATATCTCAAAAAGTTATGGATGGATTTGGACGAAACTTGTTGGACACGTGTGTGTGACAAGGAAGAATCAATTCAATTTTGAATTTTTTTCATCTGATTCAAAGTTTCATTTGCTTGACTTGAAATTTTAAGAGGATTTGCATACCAGGTCACTGAATATAACTTATATACCACCAACTATTTTTTTAGGTCAACATAGGCCAAAAGGTCAACATAGGCCAAATTTCTAAAATCCTTAATTTTCATCCAATTAACTTGAAATTGGAAGAGGATTTGCATATCTTGTCACTAAATTCAACCACGAAGTATTTTTGAGGTCAACATAGGCCAAAAGGTCAACAACATCGGCCAAATTTCTAAAATCCTCAATTTTCATCTGATTGACTTGAAATTTTAAGAGGATTTGCATACCAGGTCACTGAATCCAACCACCAATTATTTTTGATGTCATCTTAGGCCAACAACTTTTAAAAGGATTTCACAAGTATCGTGCTATGCACGACATATTTCTTGTTGGTTTGTTTGTTTGTTTGTCTATGATCAAGATATCTGAAAAAGTTGTGGATGGATTCGGACGAAATTTGGCAGAACAGTAAGGTATGTGACAAGGAGAAATGATTAGATTTTGGTGAAGATCCGGATTTTGATCCGGCTACTATAATTTTTAAAGTTATTCTTCACCATTGGGAGATAGGATAAAAAATGATACATAGCAGGATTTGTGGACGGATGATTTTGATTAAATGTGATTCTGTATTATGATTTTCTGGTCTACTTTGGGATACAAAATGTTAACTGTTCACCCAGCAGAGGTATGCTCTCTTCTGAGTGCCGTTCTAGTCGTTAATATCATACTGGATGATAAAATGATTGCAACACTTGCTCTGTCCTCTTTCTCTGCCTCCCCTGGTGTGTATATATATATATATATACACATATATACCAGGGGAGGGAGAGGGAGAGGAGGGGTGCGCCCCTCCTCTCTCTCTCCCTCCCCTTCTCCCCCTCCCCTTCTCCCCCTCCCCTTCTCTCCTCTCCACCTCCCCCACTTCCCTGTCCCTTCTCCACCACTCCCTTCTCCCCATTGTCCCCTCCACCACCCTCTCCATCCCTTGTCCCCGCTTCTCCCCTGTCTCCCCCACTCCCTCCCCACACCTCTGCCTCCCCCACTCTTTTTCTCCCTACTCCCTCTCTCCCACTCCCCTGTCTCTTTCCCACTCCCCTGTCTCTCTCCCACTCCCTTGTCTCTCTCCCACTCCCCTATCCCTCCCCTCACATCTTTGCTCCTTCCCCCAATCCCCTATCTCTCCCCCACTCCTATCTTCCTCCTGGACTACCCTCGCCTACTCCCTCTCCCCTGTACATGTCTGTGCTCTATCCTTTTTAAATGGTTTCATTTCCTTTTCAATTTTTTCTTTGCTTTCACTATTTACTTGTTACTTGTATTGTATTTGATATCTGATGTACCATACTGAGCGTCGGTGATGCCAAAGCAGCTTCCTGAGCAAGGGTTATATACTGGGTGATTACCATTGCCTTCCCAGCAGGAGTTGGGGCAGAAAATTTTAATTTGCTCAGGGTGCTGGCAATAGCTCGTCCATTCTTCATTAAGGACACCGTGGGGATCTTTACGTCCACCAACTAATGTCGGAAGACGGGACGCCAGTTTAATGTCCATCGGAGGGGCGGCACACATTGATCATTCACCCAGTCTGTGAAACACTATATATACCAACCCAGAGTTTGAATCCCAACCCAGAGTTATATATATGTATATGTATATATATATATATACAGTATATATATATATATATATATATATATATATATATATATATATATATATATATATATATATATATATAATTTATACAGTATATGCAATATTCAGAAAATACCAATTATATTGTTTGTGCTATGCGGTTATACTAGAGTCTGCGGAGTGTGCGGTTATACTAGAGACTCCCAATAGAGTTCGTGACCATTTTCCCGTGATCAAGGTTTGAAGGTTGATTTTGAAAGATAAAAAAATATATAAAAAAATAAGCTTGGGTATCTTTTTTTAAAATGCGGGCTAACTCGGCCAGAGGACAAAATCCAAGATGTCCGCCAAAACCGCGAAATCGGGCATATTTCCGCCTACGTGAATGCTACATATACATATTGGGTGTCCATATGTGCGTTTTTCTGGGCCCAGATCTTGCATCTTACATCAGTCAAGTGATATTGTGACTTAAAATGATATTAAATGATTAATGTTGACCAAAATCCAAGATGGCCGCTGCAAAAAACCATGTATTGTATATGTTCATAATTGTGCATACCATAGATTCATCGCTGGCGTCTAAATACAGTTTTACATGACTAGTGTTTTCATTTATAACCTTATTGTTACTATGAATGACTTTTTGAGCAGGTAACGAACCAAGATTGCTGCCTTATCTACATGGTTTGATTAAGTTTCACAGGTATTTGTTCACAGGTAGTTGTTAGTATTAATTTCCAGGGAGTACCAGGGTGGACAATGGATCAAGGCATTACAGTTAAGTATATTCAACTAATAATAGTTAAAATATTAGTTAAGTCCCTTTCTTTAAGAGATAAAGATCTGTCCTGTTCAATATTTAAGTTCAGTTAAGTATTAACATCATTCATATCATGCTGTCTGATGTACGGTATGTACAGTAAGTAATAGGTTTTATTTTTCATTGCAGAGTATACCATGGCGACACCACCCATTCAAGGAAAGAAGAGAAAGAGTGAAGATGAGGACCAGCCTCCAGGACTATCAAGCTCCAGTGAGTGTATCCTCTGTCATAAGCATTGTGATGAGGAAAAGAGTAGCTTAAGCCCAGAAGCCTGGCAGCATCTCCAACAACAAGCAGAACGATGGAGAGGATTGGACAAATACGGTCAAGTCTTTGATGCAGTGCCATGGCACAATGGACCAGCTGGAATATATTTCCACAAACTGTGTAAAGTTCAACTGGCCAGTAACTATAAATTGGAGCAGGCACTAAAGCGACAAAAGAAATGTTTTGAAACAGAAATCTCTCGCAGCGATGATGTAGCTGACGAAGCACCTGGACCATCTTGCGCTCAGAGACAATCACGATCACAAACCGGTATTATACAAGACAAACATTTGTGTATTTGGTGTATGAAGGGAGAAGACCTGAAACACCCTGGACGGGACAAGTGGCACATCATGCAACAAATGGATGCATGGCATGTCTTCAAAGGTCACACAGTCCATCTGGACGACGAGAATATGCGGGATCGCATTTTGACACTGATTGATTCCACGTCAGATCCATTTGCCACAGAGATCCGCTACCATCGGTCATGTTGGACGAAATACATCAAAGTCCATGATTATAATGATCAACATTTGCACATGCACAATGTACGACTGGCAGAAGTACGTCAAATGTTTTTCAAACATGTGCGCACTGTAATTTTTGAAAGACATGAACTCCGAACACTACAGAGCCTTCTACAAGACTACACGCAAATGCTGGTGAACTTTGGCATGACTGTGAACACTGTGAAGTCTAGCACAATAAAATCTATGCTCCAAACGGAATTCAGCGACCAAATTGGTTTCCATGAAAGAGTTACAAAAAACAAGAGCTCAATGGTTTTTGACACGTCAGCTGGTGGAACATACATAGAAGCTGCTGTAAATTGCCTAGGTGCAACTGATGACCAACTCGTCTCAATTGTAGCGCAACGAATTAGAGCTGAAGCAGCAAAAGTATCGCCAATGATCTGGCCACCTCACATTGACGATTTACTCAATGAGGACGAAACAAGCAGCCTACTGAAACAGCTCATTTCCCGTCTAAAGTCTTCAAAACCTCAGCGTGACCTTGATATGGAGGATGACGACTCTGCAGTTATCGCTTTGACTGCCTTGCTCTCTTCATATATGACAGGCAAACGAACTTCATTTGGAACAAGGTTGTCTGTTATGATACACGGACTAACCAGAAGCCGGGAACTTGTCGAGTTATTGAAAAAATTCTCAATTGGGATCAGCTACAAAGACGTGCTACATCTCTATGATGCTTGGGCCAAGTACGATATTGAGCAGAACAAAGCATGTCCAGAGGAGCTTGCACTGGGTATGCCAGGGACAGCAGTAATGGACAATGATGACTTTTCTGAGGACACGCTAACTGGCGCGAACACTTCACACCGTACAAATGTTATGTTTGTCCAGCCACTTGATTTGGTTCATGCTCCAGAGGAATCGGCCCCAGAATTAACAATTCCCAAGTCTAAAGAAATGAAGCATCTTTGCATCGATCAGCATAAAGTCCATCCTTACAAGACTGTCCAGCGTGGAGCTCCAAGTATGCGAACAGGTGTTGACATTACTCCTTCAGATACTAAAGTCCAGAGGCAGCGAGGACTCATTCATGCCATGGCACGTCTAGATGAGACTCATACACCACCTGCACCATGCAGTCAAACAGTTGGGGGATTTGCAGGTTTCCAGTCAACAGTTCAGCCGCATGTTGTCAAAAGCAAGCCGTATTACTTCTTGACTTTTCCAAATCCTCCTGGAAAATCTGTAGTGCACGAAATAATGTGCCGGATGGTTGATGCAGCAGGCAAAAAGAACATGCCCTTCATCCAGTTGGTAGGAGATCAACCAGTGTATGCCTTGATAGTGCAAATGAGATACGAACACCCTGATAAATTCAGTGTCGTGTTGCCTTCTATGGGCCCATTTCATATTCACATGTCTTACATTTCTGCCATGAATAAGCGTTTTCACGGGTCTGGCTTGTCTGACATCCTCGTTGCGGTTCCTCAGTGAAGTAGGGAAACACCTACCGGTTCCTCAGCAGGTGCTTGATCATATGACGCTGTACACCATACGGTACATATACAAGGACAAACAAAGTACCACTCTGTGTGATGCTCGGGCCAGGAAGTGGCGACAAATGAAAAGGAAATCAATACTGCGGCTTCCACCAGACAAAGAATCCCACGATTTGAAAGTCAAGAGAGTGAACTATCAAACCTACGTGTTGCTCAACTACGAAAAACCTGATGCGCCACCGTCTCCTTTATCTCATGGCTGGCATCTCGAGGAAGGCATGTGTCTTCCATTGAGGTACATTCACCCAGCACTCCCAGAAAAACTAACTCAGGCTTTGGAAAGCAGCCCAACTATGGATGATCCAGTCGAGTCTGGGTCCGAGACGGACGATTCGGACAGTGAATAACAATTTCAATCTATCCAACACAAACAAACTGTTATAACAACTATTGTCATTTTCAACCCTACCGTATATGCTACTTGTGCAATGTGTATCACTGCTTGTAAATGTAATGTCATGTCACTGTAAATATAATAAAACAAAATAGAGAAAGATAAATTCTTTCTTACTGATTGCAAATGAAAACCTTGAACATTGTGTCAAATAAAAGACGTTGCAATAGATACAATGTACAGTAGCCATAACTGCTTATCTAACGGGCGAGAGGCAGCCATCTTGGTTCGTTACCTGCTCAAAAAGTCATTCATAGTAACAGTAAGGTTATAAATGAAAACACTAGTCATGTAAAACTGTATTTAGACGCCAGCGATGAATCTATGGTATGCACAATTATGAACATATACAATACATGGTTTTTTGCAGCGGCCATCTTGGATTTTGGTCAACATTAATCATTTAATATCATTTTAAGTCACAATATCACTTGACTGATGTAAGATGCAAGATCTGGGCCCAGAAAAACCCACATATGGACACCCAATATGTATATGTAGCATTCACGTAGGCGGAAATATGCCCGATTTCGCGGTTTTGGCGGACATCTTGGATTTTGTCCTCTGGCCGAGTTAGCCCGCATTTTAAAAAAAGATACCCAAGCTTATTTTTTTATATATATTTTTATCTTTCAAAATCAACCTTCAAACCTTGATCACGGGAAAATGGTCACGAACTCTATTGGGAGCTCCCTCCCCTACTATACCTTTCTGATATGAACGATAAACATCACAGTCACAGCCCGATTTCAGTCCACTGTAGGTCGAAGGCCTCATTCAAATCACGTTGGTTGAATTTGCATGCTCGCAATGTTTGCCAAGTGGAGTTGGCGAGAGAGAGAGTGCGCTTAGGAATTTGCAATTTGCCCAGGGTGCCGGCGATAACTCGCCTACTTTTTGCAAAGGACACCGTGGGTTCTTAAATGCCCACGAGCGACGAGTGCTGGCTGATAGAGGTTCTGCCTTAACATCTTTCCGTCTTCGGACGATTTGCACACATATTTGATGCATCACTCAGCGTGCGAAGCACAAGTTTGATAGTTTTATTGCCGGGTCGAGATTCAAACCCAACATCGACAGCTTCAATTTAGCGAGTGCTCCGCGTCTGAGCTATCCTACCAATCTACCATATAAAACACAGTGTGTGTGTGTGTGTGTGTGTGTGTGTGTGTGTGTGTGTGTGTGTGTGTGTGTGTGTGTGTGTGTGTGTGTGTGTGTGTGTGTGTGTGTGTGTGTGTGTGTGTGTGTGTGTGTGTGTGTGTGTGTGTGTGTGTGTGTGTGTGTGTGTGTGTGTGTGTGTGTGTGTGTGTGTGTGTGTGTGTGTGTGTGTGTCTGTCCCCCTTCATAAGGTTAGGTTTTAAAGGCTTTGAGTAGTGCTTTAGAAGAGATTTGAGTGGGGGGTGGGGGAGAGGGTTAAATGGGCAATCTTTGAACACGACTGTGTGTCCACCGTTTAAAGGACTTAAAAGACTCTGAGGACCCAAATGACCCAGAAGACCCAAAATACCCAAAGACCCAAAATACTCTGTAGACTGTTAAATACACAAAAGATAATAAAGACCCAGAAGACCCCAAGGACCCAGAAGATCTCAAGGACTCTGAAGATCCAAAATACCCCAAAGACCCAAAATACTCCAAAGACCCAAAGGACTCCAAAGACCCAAAGGACCCCAAATACCCAAAAGACTGAAAAGACCCTGAAGGCCCAATGGACCCCAAAGACCCTGAAGACCCAAAAGACCCAGAGAACCCAAAAGACCCCAATGGCTCAGAAGACCCCCAAGGACTCAAAAAAAAACAAAAAACCTGAAGACCCAAAAGACCAAAAATACCCAATGAACCCCAAACACCCAAAATAACCCAAAGACCCGATGCGGATTTCTTTCCACTTTTGCTGGGATGTGATTCGTGCATAACGGGGCGGACACGGAAAAAAATACGACAAGATTATGGCGAAAAAAATCAACTTTCTGATTGATCGATTGAATAAGCATCAAGGGCATTCTTCTTAAGGTATTTCTTAACCTACACACCTAGTTCATTTCACGAGTCCTTTGTGACTTGAAAATGAAACTGACATCACAATTATTGTGAATTTGGTGGACACCAAGCATTATGCACGAATCACTTATTTTGCCACGCATTGCACATTTCAAGGATTTTTAGAAAATGTAAAAAAACAACACCAGGAGACATACTAGGCATCAAACATTCCATTTAATTACAATTTTAATCATCAAGGCATATTTTTATTTAAAGTCAATGAAATAAAAATTGACATAGTGAGAATGTAACATTTTCTTTCGAAAATCTGCCATTTTTGTCTTGTTTACTCAACCATCGCAAATCTAAGTGCATGATATAATGTGAAAATGAGGTTTCTGCAGGTCCTCAAGACTATTTGCTGCAACATAAAACCATAGGTGTCTTTTCATTCAGTTAATTTTTTTTAATTGGGGGCATTTTATTTCATCTGTGTAAAAGTGTCCCCAGTATTGTAGCCATGCACATATATATGAAGGCATGACTGGTGTGAAATGTTAAGAAATAATAGTTTAGTGGTAAAGTATGAGAGACAGCCATGGGTCATTTCTGGAGAGGGAGGGAAATTATGGTGAAGAAGGATGTAATAATCCAGAATGGTAAAAAAAAAAAAGCCAGTAATTTCGATGCTAAATTACTCCCGAGGCACAGAACGTGCGTCTCATGTGAGCCGACAGCTGAAATAGTGGATGCTATATAAAAAAAATTCTGACTGTCGGTTTTTGAGCAGGAGATGAATACTGTCCGTTCTGTAACATTATTTAGTATACAAAGTCGAGGCTCATGGAGGAGCAAGAACATGAAATGGCTACAATACTGGATCAGGACGCGATAGGACTAAAGGAACTGCAGAAAGAGAGGGGGAAACACCAACAGCAAATATGAGGGACAAAATAGAGGGAGACGTGGAGAAATTAGAGATGTGGGGAAAATGAGGGGAAGGCGAGGATGCACACAATAGCAAACTCTCAAGAAGAAAAAAAAATGGGGATTTGGAGACAGGTGGGCCTGGGGAGGGCTAATGGGGGTAGAAAAAAAATCATGTTTATAGATGGGGGATGATCTGAGATGTTGGTGAACAGCCATCTTGAAGATCTGAAGGGAAGAAATAGGTTGGAGAGAGTATGGAAGGTGGTTCCACGGGTGGGAAAAACTGGAACGAATGAGTTGAGGTGATCAGTGATGGTGGATTTAGGTAGTTTCACCAGAAGGGGGTTGATGGTGGACCGCTTGCGCCCTGCACAGATGAAGTATTGACCACAGATGAAGAAGCAAAGGCGATGATTGATAATGCGGCAAATGGCTCACACTTCTCACTCTCCCACGTACCGCCAGCCATGCGAGGGATCGGGAGCTGCGTTCTGCGGCGCCAGGGCGCGCCAGTTCGAGAAATTTACGCTTCTCAAAGTGACCTCGCCCCTAATGAGTTGTATCCGTGGCGGCATTTTATCCTATTTATTGCCCTATTCCTACATCCATCTTATGTTACTTTCTCCCACGAACGGGGTCGGGGGAAGTTTATATGTACTAGGGGGCTGGAAAGGAGGGGGTTGGTGGGGGTAGGTCATTGGGACACGGATCAGGCCATTAGCAAAGAGTGAAAAATGGAGGCAGAACTGGGATTGGAGAAATCCTGTGCATACGCACATGTGCACACACCCTGTATACATACATACATATATATATATATATATATATATATATATATATATATATATATATATATATATATATATATATATATATATAGTTTCATATATATATATATATATATATATATATGTATATACAGACTTGGCATTTAATATGGAATATTTTTTTGGTGGGGTGAACTTACTTTTCAAGTTGACTTAGAACGAAAAGTTCATTGGAATTATGTTGAAATTATTCTCGATTTTGTTAATGTGAACTTTAAAAGAAACAAAAACCACATTTGACATTTCGAAGCAAATATATTGATACTTGAAAGTGATGTAAACTGATATTGAACTCAATTCACGGACAGTACTGTGTTAAACTTCTGTACGTTTTCCAGAAGTATTTATTTGTATTGCACATTAGCCCAATTTTTTTTTAACAAAAACAAAAGTTAAATTACGACTGGGATTACGGACAGTAAAATTACAGTTCAGTACATCGTGCGACCCCCACGAGCGTTCAGGAGAGCACGTACACGTTGAGGAATGCTGTTCACGAGATTTGCCAAGGTTTGGACAGGAATCGCTTGTCATGCAGTGACAATAGCCTGATGCAATTCACGCACAGAGGTAGGCTGCTGGTCCAAGTTGTCAATTTGACGCGTTAATTCTGCCCACAAGTTATCGATCGGATTCATATCCGGGGACATGGCAGGCCACTCCATATGCTCTACACCACGGTCAGCAAGAAAATGTTGGATCCTGCGTGCACGATGAGGCCATGCATTGTCATCTTGGAAGACAAAGTTTCCTCGAAAGGCTGAACGAGCAAATGGAAGCAATGTTTCTTCCAGAATGGCCCTGTACTTGAACTGGTTCAGGTTTCCATTCAGAACAACCAGATCAGTTTTGCCCCCTGCATGAAAAGCATCCCAAACGGTCACCCCACCACCTCCAGCTTGGACTCTTCGCACTATACAATCTTCGTTGCAGGCTTCATGCACTTGTCTGCGCATTCGGACATGGCCATCTTGACGATAGACCAGAAATCAAGACTCGTCACTGAAGATCACGTGAATCCAGTTTCCTGGCTGCCATTGACGGTGCTCTCTGGCCCCCTGCAATCGGCGCTGGCGGTGTTGTCCTGTCAGGCGTGGCTTTCTCAGGGGATGCCTGGCAGGATAGCCTGCTTGAACCAGTCGTTGGTTGACTCGCCTTCTGGATACAGGCACATTTGTCAGTTGCTGCCACTCAGCCCTAAGCCGATTAGCTGACTTGGTATGGCCATTGCGGACTCACCGGTGCAGCTGGCGATCATCCCTCCTTGTGATTCTGCGGGGACGTCCTGGCCTCGATATTGGAGTAGGGACACCCCTCTGAGCATTTCGTTTCGGGATCTTTGACACCTGACCTTGAGTGATGCCATACTGCCGAGCAATAGCACGCTGTTTCATGCTGGAATTTCGTAAAGCCACCACTCCATGACAAACAGCATTGTCGAGTTGAGGGACCATCTCCAGAGGAAGCGGCAATAACTTTTTTAGACGTGCAGCAGTTGTTTTCCACTAATACAGAACGCAACAACCCTTATATACCTGATTGTGAAGCCAATCGTCAAATTATTATTATTATTATTATTATATATATATTTTTTGTATACTGAATCGAGGCTCGTGAAAGAGCTAACATTTATTTCACAAACAAATCAACCAGACAAAGAAAATATACAAAAAGAGGGAGCGGAAGACAAGATGGGGAGAGAAGGGGAAGCACACAACCACAACATTTGAGAGCAGGGAGAAGTGTGGGAGGGAGAGGGCTTGGGGGCAGGAGGCATGGGAAGGGGAGGGGGGGGGGGGACAGGTATAAAACACAAGGGGACCGAAATTAGCGGGGGTAGAAAAGATCAAGGTTTTGGATGGGGGAGGATAAGAGATGGTGGTGAACAGCTGTTTTAAAGACCTGGAGGGTGGAGTGGGATTGAAGAGAGTGAGGGAGTTTGTTCCAGAGGCGGGAGAAAAGAGGAATGAAGGAGTGAAGGTGAGCAGAAAGTCTTGATTTTGGCAGTTTAACCATAAGAGGGTTGCAGGCAGATCTTGTGCGACCTGTAGGAATATTTGGGGGACAGAGCCCAGAGAGGGCTGGGGGGGCAAGGCCAGAGAGGAGTCGGTAGAAGATGGAAAGACCACCAATCTGCCTGTGGTGAGTGAGTGAAAGGTCCTTGGAGTTAGCTTCATCGCGGGAGATTCCAATGATTCTGAACGCTTTGGTTTCAACAGCGTGAAGACGGGCTAGGTGTGAGGCAGGAGCACCAGTCCAGAGGGGAGAGCAGTATTCCATAGAGCTGCGGATGAAAGCCTTGTATGTGGTGAGGAGCTCAGGTGTGCCAAGGAAGGACTTCGCACGACGGAGGATGCCCAGTCGGCGACTGG
This sequence comes from Myxine glutinosa, assembly GCF_964187855.1. NCBI lineage: Eukaryota > Metazoa > Chordata > Myxini > Myxiniformes > Myxinidae > Myxine > Myxine glutinosa. The sequence goes on from NC_136270.1 coordinate 92,147,282, forward strand.
CTTTGGAGGCCAGATTTGAAATGTGGTTTTCCCAGGAATGATCATGGCAAGTAGTGAGACCCAAAAGCTTGAGTGACAGAACTTCTTGGAGAGGATTATTCAGAAAGTGGATGGGAGGGTTTTCCAGTCGGTCTTTTCGGAGAGACATCGTAAGAGTGTGAGATTTATCAGGATTGAAAGACATGTTCCATTTGTTTGCCCAGTCTGTGATTTTGTCCAGGTCTGCAGAGAGTGAGGAGGCTGCAGACTGCCGATCTGAGGGATGAGGAATGGAGCGACAGAGAGTAGAGTCGTCAGCAAAGAGATAGAGAGGATTTTCAAGAGAGTCAGAGAGATCATTGATGAAGACCAGAAAAAGCACAGGGCCCAGAACACTACCTTGGGGAACTCCAGCCTGAACAGGAAGAGGAGATGAGAGAAACCGATTCAGGGCCACACGTTGACTACGACCAGAGAGGAAGTCCGCCAGCCATGCGTGGAGATTTCCATGGATACCAAAGGAGGAGAGTTAGGTGAGCAGAGCAGGGTGCCAGACCGTATCGAAGGGCGAGTTTGGTGAGCAGAGCAGGGTGCCAGACCGATTTTGTCATGCCACCTGTGATATAATCCTGTTATTGACTTCTTGCTGCGACAGACAATCAGTGACATGGTTCTTTCAACAAAGAAATCACCGAAGCGTAAAAAAACTCACCAGATTGATATACTGAGTTCAGAAAGGAAACCCAAGTCAAGAAAAAAAATATATTCCATATTAAATGCCAAGTCTGTGTATATATATATATATATATATATATATATATATATATATATATATATATATATATATATATATATATATATATATATATATATACATACATACATACATGCACGAGGGGCAGTCAATAAGTAACCTTAAAATATTTTTCACAACCTGTTTATTGCATGTACGTGTGTAACAACTGTTATTTTTCAACATAATCTCCATTGCGTTCAATGCATTTTTTCCAGCGCTTTACGAAAGCCTGGATTCCTCTAGAAAAAAATATTTTGGCTGCTTGTGCAGCCATTCGTGCACCGCCTCTTGGCCCTCTTCATCGGATCGGAAAGTGGTTCCACCAAGCACCTCTTCAAGTGGCCCAAAGATGTGGTAATCCGAAGGGGCCAGGTCTGGCGAGTAGGGTGGATGAGGAAGACACTAAAAATGCAGGTCCTCAATTGTTGCATCTGTAGCATGGGCAGTATGGGACCGAGCATTATCATACTGCAGCAAAACACCGATCGTGAGTAGTCCACGACGTTTTGATCTGATTGCCGATTTCAGATGATTTTTAAGGAGGTCGCAGTATGATGCACTGGTGACTGTGGTCCTTCTGGGCATGTAATGCTCGACAAGTGGGCCTCTGCTATCCCGGAAGAGTCTCAGCATCACTCTTCCCGCGGACGGCTGTGTGTGGGATTTCTTGGGCTTCGTTGAAGTTGAATGGCGCCACTCTTTGCTTGCCCACTTGTTTCTTTCTGGCTTAAACTAATGCACCCAGCTTTCATCCCCAGTCACTACATGCTGTAAGAAAGCGTCGCCTTCTGTTTTGTAACGTCGCAGAAGTTCTTCACATGCGTCCACTCGCCGTTCTTTCAGTTCGGGTGTGAGTTGTCTCGGCACCCACCTTGCAGACACTTTGCGGTACCCCAGCAGTTGTGAATGACATGGTGTTCTGAACCATGGCTAATGTTCAATTCGGAGACCACTTCATCCAGCATCATGCGACGGTTTTCCCTAAGCACGCACTCAACTCCTGCCACCATTTCTGGTGTGTCGGCTGTG